>NC_047055.1:86771376-87071376 GCF_011762595.2 Tursiops truncatus | reverse complement strand
TTTTCAGTTATTCCACTGCTGGTGCCCTTCTGCCCTGACCTCTATAAACTGTTCCACCATCATCAGCCCTCTGGTCTGACTGGGAGTGGAGACTTCTGTTAACTATTCTAACATCAAGGTCCTCTGATCTGATTTTTTTTTAAACAACTTTCTTGGAGTATAATTGCTTTACAATGGTGTGTTAGTTTCTGCTTTATAACAAAGTGAATCAGCTATACATATACATATATCCCCATATCTCCTCCCTCTTGCATCTCCCTCCCACCCTCCCTATCCCACACCTCTAGGTGGTCACAAAGCATCAAGCTGATCTCCCTGTGCTATGCGGCTGCTTCCCACTAGCTATCTGTTTTACATTTGGTAGTATATATATGTCAATGCTACTCTCTCTCTTCGTCCCAGCTTACCCTTCCCCCTCCCCGTGTCCTCAAGTCCATTCTCTACGTCTGCGTCTTTATTCCTGTCCTGCCCCTAGGTTCTTCAGAACCATTTTTTTTTTTAGATTCCATATATATGTGTTAGCATACGGTATTTGTTTTTCTCTTTCTGACTTACTTCACTCTGTATGACAGACTCTAAGTCCATCCACCTCACTGCAAATAACTCAATTTTGTTTCTTTTTATGGCTGAGTAATATTCCAGTGTATATATGTGCCACATCTTTATCCATTCATCTGTCGATGGACACTTAGGTTGCTTCCATGTCCTGGCTATTGTAAATAGAGCTGCAATGAACATTGTGGTACATGACTCTTGTTGAATTATGGTTTTCTCAGGGTATTTGCCCAGTAGTGGGATTGCTGGGTCATATGGTAGTTCTATTTTTAGTTTTTTAAGGAACCTCCATACTGTTCTGCATAGTGGCTGTATCAATTTACACTCCCACCAACAGTGCAAGAGTGTTCCCTTTTCTCCACACCCTCTCCAGCATTTGTTGTTTGTAGACTTTTTGATGCTGGCCATTCTGACTGGTGTGAGGTGATACCTCATTGTAGTTTTGATTTGCATTTCTCTAATGATTAATGATGTTGAGCATTCTTTCATGTGTTTGTTGGCAATCTGTGTATCTTCTTTGAAGAAATGTCTATTTAGGTCTTCTGCCCATTTTTGGATTGGGTTGTTTGTTTTTTTGATATTGAGCTGCATGAGCTGCTTGTAAATTTTGGAGATTAATCCTCTGTCAGTTGCTTCATTTGCAAATATTTTCTCCCATTCTGAGGGTTGTCTTTTCATCTTGTTTATGGTTTCCTTTGTGGTGCAAAAACTTTTAAGTTTAATTAGGTCCCATTTGTTTATTTTTGTTTTTATTTCCATTTCTCTAGGGGGTGGATCAAAAAGGATCTTGTTGTGATTTATGTCATAGAGGGTTCTGCCTATGTTTTCCTCTAAGAGTTTTATAGAGTCTGGACTTACATTTCGGTCTTTAATCCATTTTGAGTTTATTTTTGTGCATGGTATTAGGGAGTGTTCTAATTTCATTCTTTTCCATGTAGCTGTCCTGTTTTCCCAGCACCAGTTATTGAAGAGGCTGTCTTTTCTCCATTGTATATTCTTGCCTCCTTTATCAAAGATAAGGTGACCATATGTATGTGGGTTTATCTCTGGGCTTTCTATCCTGTTCCATTGATCTGTATTTCTGTTTTTGTGCCAGTACCATAGTGTCTTGATTACTGTAGCTTTGTAGTATAGTCTGAAGTCAGGGAGCCTCCGATCTGATTTTGAACTATTCCAAGATGCCAGCCTCTCTGGTTTGACCCCCTCTATTAATAATTCCACCATCAGTGCCCTTCTGGTCTGCCATAAAAACAAGGTCTCTGTTAAGTATCCTCCCATCACTGCTCCTTAGGCATGACCTTGAACCCAGGCCTTCATTTCATATTCTAACTGAAAGGCCCCTCTGGTCTCAAATCAAACCCAGACCTCTTATCTTCATCCAAGACTCTGACACTGTTGTACCTAGGCTTCTATTTTTTAATTTTTTTTTGTGTGTGGTACGGGGGCCTCTCACCGCTATGGCCTCTCCCATTGCACAGCACAGGTTCCAGATGTGCAGGGCTTCTTTTTAACTATTCAACCTTCAGTCCTTTCTGATCTGACTTTGAACCCAGGCCATTTTAACTCTTAAGCCACAGTGCTCCATTGGTCTGACCTCAGACCTGGTCCACTGTCAACTGCTGCAACATCAATGTCCTGCTGGTCTATTCTCAAACCAGGGTCTCTTTTATTGTCATTTCACCTTCAATGTCATCCTGCTTCCTTATCAAAGCTCTTCCACTATCCTTGCTCTGCCATCTGTCTGATGTTTACCCTTCCAAATTCAATGATCTACTGGTCTAATTATCCAACACAGCCATTTAAATCCCTCCACTCCAGGCCTATCCTCAAACCTCTGTTAAATATAGCACCATTAACTCCCCCGTGATTTGACCTCAAACCTGATCCTCTGATAACTGTTCTGTTACCAGTAGCCTGTGAGTCTGTCATTGAACTTGTACAGTTATTTCTTCCAACATCAGTGCTCCTGGAATCTGAACTCAAACCCCGGACTCTGTTAACTATTCTAGAATCTGTTCCTCTCTTGACTGAGCTCAAACCCAGATATTTATTCAATTGTCTCCATCTCTGTTTCTTTGGTCTGACCCTAAACCAGGACCTCTGTTAACTCTTAATGCCCCTCTAGTCTGAGTTCAATCATTTGCTAACTATTCTAACATCAACATCTCTCTGTCTAGATAATCAAACAGAACTATTGTTAACTAATTAAAAAAATCCCGGCCTCTCTTACATAACCCCAAATCTGGGTCTCTTTATTCCACCATCAGTGATTTTCTCGTCTGTTATTGAACCCTGTGTGTAAACTCTTCTACCATCAATGCTCCTCTTCTCTGACTTTGAACCACAGTCTGTGTTAATTCTTCCACTGTCAGTTCCCTTCTGGCAGTGTTGCCTTCCACTGGGGCCTCTGATAAGGCTAGCACTGTTATTGCCCCTCTGGCCTGACCTTAAACAAGGTTAGTAATTGCACGGTCAGTACTCTTTTAGAGCACGGACCCTAGCATGTTAACTAGTCCGTTATCCATGCCCTACCTTCTGACCTTGAACCTGGACCATTGTTAAGTCTTTCACCATCTGTGCCCCTTTGGTTAAGACTTCAAACCTGGGCTTATGGAAAATACTCCGGCATTAATGGCCTTCTTGTCTGAATTCAAATATAGGGGATGAAAACTACTGAACTTATAAGGACTTCAAAGTGGTCACTACTGGTGAAATACAGACTACAGTCAGATATAATAGGGTGGGAGATTGCAATGTGGACCAAACTGTTCACAGTGATAAATGTAGATTCTAGTGGAGTCACAGACTGGAACACAGACACTCCCGTGATCCATACCTGACTCTGTGTGAGCCGAGGAGTCTCCACGACCTAGTCTGCATGACCGCATATGTCCAAAGTCCAGTCTGTATGACCCCCAAAGTGTCTACACCCCAATCTGTGTGACTGCAGGAGGTCCCTACCCTAGTACATATGTACCCAAGAGTGTCCACATTCTAGTCTTTGTGACATGAGGCATGTCAACACCCTAGTCTGTATGACTCCAGAAGTGTTCATACCACAATCTGTGTTACACCAGGAGTGTCTGTACCCAGTCTGTTTGACCTGTTTCCAAAGTGCTCTGCGCATGACTCATGGGACTCCACATCCCGGTCTGTTACCCTAAGTGTTCAGACACCTATCTTATGACCATAGGAGTGTTCACACTCCATTCACAAAGGAGAGAAGAAATGAATAGATATTCTTTCATTTCTGCTGCAGATAATTAGATAAATGTAGATTCAACTAAGTTTTTTTAAAAAAAACTTAACGATAATCACAAGTTGAAGTAAAGACAGGAAAGAGAACTTTCAAATCACTTGAAAAAGAATGAGAAATGATTCCATAACAAAAGGTAGACCACTAAGGAAATACCAAGAAGGCATAAAAAATACCAAAAACATAAAACAACACAGAATTTCACTTTCTGACAATAAACATTAATGGATTAAAGTCCATACATTAAGTGACAAGGGCACGCAGATTGAGTAAAAATTCAAAAATCAACCAAATAATGTCTAAATCAAAATGATTCAGAAAGATTGTTTTAAACAATGAGTAAAAATGTGTGAGAAAAGTAAAGACAGAGAAAACAGTAGTTGCAATATAAATTCAAGATAAAATTAACGAAAAAAGCATTAAGCAGTTAAAAAGGACCCTTTTTATTGATCCAGGGCATGACCAACATTGAAAATATAACAGTCATAAATTTCTATAGTCCATATAACAGAGACCAGACCTTTAGCTAAAGAAATAGAAGACAGCCAATTGAATCCTTGCCAACTTATCCATATGGTTGGATCAAGTTGAGCAGTCTCCACACCAGACATTAAAAATATGATATAGGCTTATAAATTACGTTTAGTGGAAAATGCAGCAAAATAGAGGAAGTGGTCTACTTGTTTTCCTATCCCGGACTCAAAGAGGGATACTCTCATGGCCTTGGGTGTTCTCTCTTGCAGTGAATATGAGTGGCCACAGGTACAATGTTTAACGTTCCTATTAGATCTTGACGACGCTAGGTCCGTGTTTTTTTTAAAAATTGTTTTTTAGGGAATTCCCTGGCGGTCCAGTGGTTAGGACTCCGTGCTTCCACTACAGGGGGCACGGGTTCATCCCGGGTCAGGGAACTAAGAACCCGCATGCCGTGCAGCACAGCCGAAAAAATTTTTTTTTAATTTAAATTGAGGTATACATGACATACTATAAAATATTAGTTTCAGGTGTAAATATAATAAAATATAATGATTTGATATTTGTATAAATTGTGAAATGATCACCACAATAGGTCTTGTTAACATTCATCACCATATATAGTTACAGTTTTTTTTCTTGTGATGAGAACTTTTAAGATTTACTTTCAGGGGGCTTCCCTGGTGGTCCAGTAGCTAAGACTCCGCACTCCCAATGCAGGGGGCCTGGGTTCGATCCCTGGTCAGGGAACTAGATCCCACATGCTGCAGCTAAGACCTGGCACAGCCAAATAAATAAATATTTTTAAAGAAAGATTTACTTTCAAATATGCAATACAGAATTATTAACAGTATTACTATAATATTACAGTATTATTATAGTTGCCACACTGTACATTAAATCCCCATGACTTATTTATTTTATAACTGGAAGTTTGTACCTTTTGACTCCCTTCACCCATTTTACACTCCCCCCACCATACCTCTGGCAACCACCAATCTGCTCTCTGCATCTATGAGCATCCACCTCCCACGAGGTCCATTTTCAGGTGCTTATTCAAAAGAAGTCACTGATGGTCAAATTCTACCTCACAGCCTCGTCTGACTAAAAAAGATGTGCACTGCTCTATTACTGAACCACAAGAAACCCTCAAGTTATAAAAACAAAGAACAAAAAACAGGGACTTCCCTGGTGGCGCAGTGGTCTGCTCGTCAGAGCGCCTCCTGTTGGGAGGAAATGCTGGGCTTCACGTCTCAGCCTCTCTGGGTCACCAGATGTGGGCTGGCCCCGGCAGGGCTTGACCTCAGGGAGGTGGCTCTCAGCAGCGGAGGCCCACCCTGCCAAGCTGACAGCTGCAGCCAGTGCTTCCTTGAAAGTGAGTCTGGGTGGTGCACATCCGCATCTACCACTGCCAGGAGAGACATGAGGAGAGGGGCTGGGAAAGAAACGTCTGGCCACTGGGTGAGCAACTGGGGACCCAGTTTTTTAATCTATGGTCCTGAGCCAGTCACCACTCCACTCTGTGCCTCAGTTTTATCCAGACCCAGTTGAGAGTTGAGGAGTCAGTTCATTCATTCTTCTGACATATATTGCCTGCGCCTCTACAGTGTGCCAGGCACAGTGCCAGGATTTAACAGGGAACAAAACAGGTAAAACCTCTGCCCGCAGGAAACCAGCATTCCCAGCGACCCCTAAAATCCATCCAGTGATGCAGCCTCAGAGCAGAGGTCACCTCTGGCCTTGCTTTTGATGATTGTGACACACAGTGAGTGCCGTGGCCTCAATGCATATTAGGACAGATGACTGGCTGGCACGGAAGCTGAGGAAATGATCGGTGGGATCCATGTGATAGCAGGAAGGAGGGAGCCACTGTGGCTTCTTGAGCAGGAGAGCAAAGAGATAAGTGTGAGTTTTAGAAGGGCTATTCCAGCAGCAGTCAATAACAAAAGTGCAGGAAGAAGAAAATTTTACTTCGTGTCACCCTGCTCCTTGCAGGGGTCAAATAAAGAAAAATAGATAGCCGAGGCCAGGCCACACTGCCTGCCAAGCTGTGTGTTAAATGTTTTCGGCTTGTTGTAACCAAGTTATTGCCCATCGATGGCAGCAGTGATTGGGGATTTGCCTTTATGATCTGACCACACGGTATCTGGTTTGTTAGGCTGTACCTTTTGCAGCTAGACCCTCCAGGGCCTCTCTCCTCCATGTGGCCTTCACAGGATAGCTTGGACCTCTTTATATATTGGCTGGGCTCCAGTTGAGGGAGGGAAAAAGAGAGAGAGAGAGAGCACCAGCAAGTGAGAGAGAGTGCACCTAAGACAGAAGCTGCAGTCTTTTTATAAACTAACCTGAGATGATGTTCCATCATTTCTGCCTTATTCTATTTGTTAGAAGTGACTCTGTAAAGCCAGGCCACACTCAAGGGGAAGAGATGACACAAGGGCATGAGCACCAGGAGGAGGGGTTCATTGGGGACCATCTTAGAGGTTGCCTCTAAGGTGTGTGTGTGACTTCCCTGGTGGCGAAGTGGTTAGGAATCTGACTGCCAGTGCAGGGGACACGGGTTTGATCCCTGATCCGGGAAGATCCCACCTGCCGAGGGGCAACTAAGCCCGTGAGCCACAACTACTGAGCCAGCGCTCTAGAGCCCTCGAGCCACAGCTACTGAGCACTCGAGCCACAACTACTGAAGCCCGCGTGCCTAGAGCCCGTGCTCCGCAACAAGAGAAGCCACCGCAGTAAGAAGCCCGCGCACCACAACGAAGAGTAGCCCCTGCTCGCCGCAACTAGAGAAAGCCTGCGCACAGCAACAAAGACCCAACGCAGCCATAAATAAATAAATAAACAAACAAATAAATAAATTTTAAAAATAAAATAAATTAAAAAAAATAAGGTATGTGGGACCACAGACAAATATTTTTTGCAAGGCCTCTGTCTATATGAATAATTTGAATAAAAATGTACTAAAATCATGGGTCCATATGAAGTATTATGATTTATTGATGAAGATTTAGAAAAAAGTATAGAGAAGAGGTATTTATGTATTCATTTATTGTCCAATCAATACACCTGAATAATCCTTGTGTGTCCAGGCTCCATCTCTTCCTCTTAGGTCCAGGAACCATCTCCTTATGTTTTTTATTGTCAAATATGCCTAAAAAGGACAAATAACAATTTTTCACCTCCCATGTAGGGAAAAAACAAGTTTTCCACCTCCTTTTGTGTTTCTCTTTCCAATGTGTCTCCTTTACTACTCACACAGAACACTCACAACACCTCTGACACCACATGTGTGGGGTTTTTTCCCCACACCAAGCAATTCTCTGTGACATCAGCTGGGTGTCTTACAATTGAACTCAGTTCTGACACTGTCTACCTGGAGATCCCACAGGTTAAGGGCTGAGCCCCACAAGACTGGCCCCCACCCCACTTCAGATGCCATTTGCTAGTAGTAGGTCCCCAGGTTACCCACAAATTCTGTCTGATTTGGTTGCAACTTGGAGGTTCCCACAACCTCCTCTCCAGGTTGGATTAGTTTGTAGAGCAACTCACAGAACTCAAGGAAATACTTACTTACATTTACCAGTTTGTTAAAGGACATGATAAAGGATGCCGATGAACAGCCAGATGAAGAGATACCTAGGGAGAGGTCTGGGAGGGTCCCTAGTGCAGGAGCTTCTGTCCCTGTGGAGTTGGGCTGCATCACCCTCCTGGTATGTGGATGTGTTCACCCACCCGGAAGCTCCTAGAACTCCATGCTATTGGGATTTCATGAAGGCTTCCCCACGTAGGCATGATTGATCATTAACTCCATTTCCAGCCCTCTCCCCTCTCTGGAGGATGGGGGCCTGGGGCTGAAAATGCCAAGCTCCTAATCGTGGTTTGGTCTTTCTGGTGACCATCCAGGAGCCCACTCAGAGTCGCCTCAGTAAAATAAAGGTGCTGCTAATGCTCTTATCACGTAGGAATTTACAAGGGTTTCAGGAGCTCTGTGTCAGAAACCGGGGCAGAAACAATATATATTTTCTATTATCTCACAGTGCCATTCCTGGCTAATTTCATCTTCCACCACAAGAAGGTAGCAACGCCATTATTACTCACAATGCCATGGCTCTTTAGAACATGTTTGTACTGGAAAGATATAGATCACTTGCCTCCACAGTTCCCTAATACCATTTATTTAATGCTGGTTACATCTTACTTGGGACATTGCATCATCCATTGGCCTGCCCATAAATACTGGCTTCCAGTGACTCCTCATACAGAAGTTACTGTGTTTTGTTGATAAAAACCACAAAAGCAAGCCTTACACAGAGGATATGGGGAAATGTGAATAATACTTCCTTTTCTGGTCATGTTAAATTTTCTGTTTGGAATTTTATAGCATAAAGGTAGAACAAGATAACTTGTAACCACGTCTTCTCCTGAACTCTTTGAACAATAATCAGTGCCTCCTAGAATGAGATCTACTGCAAGCTTGACTGCACCCCTGCCTTCCACTCACCACCACCGGGGGGGAGGAAAGAAAGGTGCCCATGGCGGAAGTCCCAATTGTACAAAGAATGTCCATTCTTCATCTGGCATGGCTTGAGACTGACCTGGGGAGCATGATGTCACCGCATTGATGAGCCAAGAGACCCCATTGGAGTTGTGGAGCAATTGTCTTGAAAGTCTCTGCAGGAAGTGGACGTGGCCCAGAGTACTGCTTGACACCTGGTGCAGAGCTTGTGGAGGGAATGACAGCCCTGGGTGCCATACAAGGTAAAGGCACCTGCCACCACCTCTGCACCTTTAGGTGCCCTAGACTGGACGTAGTCCCACAGTTGGAATAGTCACGGTGAGAGCTGGTACACATGCAGCTCAAGCCCAAGGGCTGGAACTGAATGTTCAGGCCTAGAGCCTTGAACTTGGCCTATAAACAACATGAGTGATAGTCACTCAAAATCAGGCTGTCACCACCATTCTGATGCCCCAGTCTCATAAGATCTTATGAAAGAAATGCCACACCAGCCATCAGGAGTGATCTACTTGCCAGCCCCAAGCCCCAGCCCAGAACTGGCCACAGAGCTCTGGGACAGTCCTATAGGTGTAAGTACCAGAGCTCATCAGGGCATCTGTCTGACCCTATGCATAGGGTAAAGGGTAAGAGAGAGCACCTTCAAAAAGGAAAAATAGGGATCAGGGCTCATGGGGGTCCTGGTCCAGACCAGGACCTCACTCAAATGGTACTTCTGGCCTGGCCAGTCCCAGCCACCAGACAGGGTTTTAGGCCACTTTGAGGAAGCCACTCCAAAGCATGGGGGCCCCTGCATCTCAGGGCCCGGAGCAGGGATCCTACTTGCACTGCCTGTGGCTTATGTACAAGATGTACTTGGTTCCATATAATCTTTCATCAGAAAATTATTAAAGAAAGTTAGCTTGTAATATGTTAATGTGGTGGGTTTAGAATATGTCCATGAATTCTTCGACACTCTTCCATTCCAGAGATGGTACTTAATTCCCCTCCCCTTGAGAGTATGCTAAACTTAGTATAGTCTAAGTATAGTATAGTGAGTATGCTCACTTCTAATGAACGGAATTTGGTGAAATGTACAGTATGTAATTTCCTAGACTAGCTAATAAAAGGCACTGCAGCTTCCTGCCTGTTCTCTCTCTTGGATCACCTGTCTGTGGGAAGCCAGATGTCATGTTGTGAGACTGTATCAAGCGGCCATATGGAGGGGTCTATGTGATTAGGAACTGAGGCTTCCTGCCAACAGCCTTGTCAGTAAGCTTGGAAGCAGACCCTTCTGTCCAAATGAGACGTCAGATGAGACCACAGCCCCAACTACCACCCTGGCCGCAAACTTGTGAGAGAACTGGAGCCAGAACAATCCAGCTAAGGCACTCCTGGACTCCTGTCCCTCTGAAAATGTTCAAGATAATAAATGTTTGTGGTTTTAAGCCATTAAGTTTTGGGGATAATTTGTTACACAGCAAAAGGTAGCTAGTACAAATACTATTGGTTAAATTTATTCAATAGAACTTTATAAATTCAGTTCAAGGGTGGGGTGAAGTGGAGAAAACAGAGAGGGGATATACTTAGCTTTCCAAAATGGAAATATCTTCATGTTTAAGTTTGTCAGCAGCTACCATTTGTATATTAGAAGTTGTGCTAATTACAGATGTGTGTCATTTTAAAAGCCCCCAAAAGAGCTACTGAATAATTCTTATTAACCTTGAGTTACTGGATATATTTTAAAATATGAAACTGCATTCTAAAACTATAATTAAAACTTGCAAAGAATTTATACTTGTTTTCCTTCCAGGTAGTCTGGGTAAGTGTTTGTTTATGTTTTTGTACAGAGTTTGCTTTCCACTGACACAATTAAAGACTCAGCAGAGCTCTTACACAGCGTGACAGAGATGGTGGCGCCATGGGATGTCAGGAACCAGGGTTTCTGAGTCAGTGATTGGAGGAGAAGCCACCTGCCCATTAGAAATACCCATTTTAGATTTTATTGCTTCCTGGAATCACCTCCCAGGGCTAGGATGAGGCAAACAAGGTGTCTAGAGTGTAAAATTTAAGGAGACATGTCAACTGATGAATGGATAAACAAAATGTGGTCTATCCCTATGATGGAATAGTATTTAACCATGAAAAGGAAAGAAGTACTGATCCCTGCTACAGCGTGGATGAACTTCAAAAACATCACTTGATATGGGGAACCAGAGGTTACCAGGGGACCCCAAGAGGAGCTGGAAAATGAAGACAACGTGGAGAAGGTGAAGTTGAGGAATGCAGGGATTCTGAGTCTTGATGGTATTATCTGAGCCCCTGGATCCAGCCTCGTCCAAACTACACCTGAAGCTCCCAGTTGTATGCTGTGAGTCAGGAATTCAGACAGAGCACATCAGCAATGATGGCTTATCTCTGCTCCTCCTTGTCTGGGGCCTCAGCTGGGAGGCTTGAAGGCCAGGGGCTGGATCGTCTGAAGGCTCCCTCACTCACACGCATGGTAGTTGATGCTGGCTGCAGCCTGGGCCTCTCCATGTGATTGGTTTGGGCTTCCTCACAGCATGGTGGCTGGCTTCCAAGGCCAAGCCCTGTGAGAGAGAGACAGGTGGAAGTTGTATCACCTTTCATGACTGGTTTTGGAAGTTACATAGTGTTCCCCCATCTCCTATTCATCGAGGCAGTCACAAGGTCCTGCCCAAGTTCAGATGGAGAAGAAAACAGGTTCTGCTTCTTTTTTTTTTTTTTTTTTTAAAACCAACCTTTCAATACCTAGGTGTTGGGTAGGAGTTTTTTTATTTACTTATTTGTTTATGTATGCATTTATTTTGGCTGCGTTGGGTCTTCGTTTCTGTGCATGGGCTTTCTCTAGTTGTGGCAAGGGGGGGGGTCACTCTTCATCGCGGTGCGCGGGCCTCTCACTATCTTGCCCTCTCTTGTTGCGGAGCACAGGCTCCAGACGCGCAGGCTCAGTAGTTGTGGCACACGGGCCCAGTTGCTCCGCAGCACGTGGGATCTTCCCAGACCAGGGCTCGAACCCGTGTCCCCTGCATTGGCAGGCGGACTCTCAACCACTGCGCCACCAGGGAAGCCCCAAGGTTCTGCTTCTTGATGGGTAGCAACAAAGTTCTAGAAAGGCACATGGGGCCAGAAATATTGCTGTGACCATTTTTGGAAATTATAATCTACCACTAACTGAATAAGACACTGGGCAAGTTGCTTCACCTCACTAGGCCTCAGTTTCCTCATCAATTAAATGGGGATAATAATAGTGTCTATGGTGGAGGGAGAGAATCACATGAGATAATGCATATAAAGTACTTAGCCCAGTGCCTGCAATATGGCAAGTGCTCAGGGAAGATTAGAAATTATTGTCAGAATTCCCTGGCGGTCAAGTGGTTAGGACTCCATGCTTCCACTGCAGGGGGCATGGGTTCAATCCCTGGTCAAGGAACTAAGATCCTGCATGCTGCATAGTGTGGCAAAAAAAAATTATTGTCAACAGTCATTAGCATTGATCAATGAGGCATCTTGGTACAGCCAAAACAAGGTGTTGTGGGTTGAATTGTATCCGCCCCCCAAAATATATTCAAGTCTTAACCCCTGGTACCTGTGAATGTGACCTTATTTGGAAATTAGGTCTTCGCAGGTGTAATTAAGATGTAAGTTAAGGGACTTCCCCAGTGGCACAGTGGTTAAGAATCCGCCTGCCAATGCAGGGGACACGGGTTCGAGCCCAGGTTTGGGAAGATCCCACATATTGCAGAGCAACTAAGCCTGTGTGCCGCAACTACTGAGCCTGCGCCTGCCAGCCACAATTACTGAGGTCTGCATGCCTAGAGCCCGTGCTCCGCAACAAGAGGAACCACCGCAATGAGAAGTCCGCGCACCGCAACGACGAGTAGCCCCCGCTCGCCCCAACTAGAGAAAGCCCGTGCACAGCAACGAAGACCCAACGCAGCTGAAAATAAATAAATAATTTTTTTTAAAAAGATGTAAGTTAAGATGAGGTCATACTAGATTAAGGTAGATCCTGATTCCAATCACTGGCTCCTGATGAGAAGAGGCACAGAGATACATACACAGTGAGAATGCCGTGTGACGAAGGAGGCAGGAATTAGAGTGGTGCGTCTGCAAGCTATGGACTGCCAAGGATTGCTGGCAACCCACCAGAAGCTGGAAGAGGCAAGAAAGGACCCTCCTCTGGAGCCTTCAGAGGGAACATGGCCCTGCCACCAGCACCTTGATTTCAGACTTGTAACTTCCAGAGCCATCAAAAATTTGGGGGGTTTTTGTTGTTGTTTTTTGCCATGCCGCACAGCGCCATTTGTGGGATCTTAGTTCTCTGACCAGGGATTGAACCTGGACCCTCTGGCAGTGAAGGCGCGGAGGCCTAACCACTGGAACACCAGGGAATTCCCAAAATGTCTGTTGTTTTAAGCTTCCCCCGCCAAAAGACTCAGCAGACACAGGCACCCTACTCTTCCTGGCACTGAGAATATAGTGATGACTAAGGTAAGGACTCTGCCTCCGAGGGGCTGGCAGCAATACAAGCAGTAAAGCAATGAATGGAGGGGCTCTGAGAATGATGGCATGCTACTATGGACAAGAGGCTCTGTGTCAGGGGTACCTAAGTTTGATGATCTACTCTGAAGCCTCACAGGACACTGTGTAGTCGTATTCACGGCTATGATTTATTACAATGAAAGGACACAAAGCACAGTCAGCATAGGGAAAAGGCACACAGGGTGAAGTGGGGAGGGAACCAGGAACAAGCTTCTAAGACTCCCGTCCTGGTGGAGTCCTACAGGATACGCTTCATTCCTCCAGAAATGAACAGTGACAACGCATCTGAAATGCTGTCTACAGGGAAACTCACCCGGGGTTAGAGTCCAAGATTTTTCTCAGGGGCCAGTCACGTAGGCACCCTCTGGTTAACATGTACCAAAATGCCAGACCCCCAGAAGGAAAGCAGGTGTTCAGCATAACAGGGTACAGGGTTTGTACAACCATTTAGGCACAGTCAGCCACTTGCCATTTAGAAAGTGCTGGGAATTCTCCCCACATCTGAGTTCCCAGATGTCAGCTGCATTAGTCAGCTGCCATGCAAGTTACTGCAGACTGGGTGGCTTAAACAGCAGAAATTTATTTTCTCACAGTTCTGGAGGCTAGAAGTCCAAGATCAAGGTGCCACCAGGGTTGGTTTCTAGTGAGGACTCTTTTCCTGGCTTGTAGACAACTGCCTTCTCGCTATGTCCTCACATGGCCTTTCCTCTGCGTGCACCGAGAGAGCGAGATCTCTGGGGTCTCTTCCTCTTCATCTAAATACACCAGTCCTACTGGATCAGGACCCCACACTTATGACCTCATTTAACCTTGTTTACCTCCTTAAAGGCCCCATCTCCAAATACGATCACTTTGGGGGTAAGGTTTCAACATATGAATCTGGGGTGGAGACACAATTAAGTCTGTTACACTAACCAAGGGCCAATTTTGCAAGCAGGCCTCCTATGTTAACTCTTTCCAGCACAGGCTCCAAACCCAATTCCAGAAGCCTTGAAATGGCTGACAGTCACATTGTTCCCTGGGAGGAAGGGGGCTCCATTTGGTGCTTGTGGTCCAGGTTAAAATGATCCCTTCCCTGTGTGTTGAGAACCTTCTTGCTACCTTGGCCACAGCTGACAAAACCAGAAGTGGATGTGTGAGCAGAAGCCATCCCTACAGGTTAAAGGACAGAGTGTGTCTTTTTTTTTTTAAATAGATATGCTTGTTGCTTATCTATTTTTAAAATTTTTTTATTTATTTATTTTTGGCTGTGTTGGGTCTTCGTTGCTGTGCGCAGGCTTTCTCTAGTTGCGGTGAGCAGGGGCTACTCTTCGTTGTGATGTGCGGACTTCTTACTGCGATGGCTTCTCTTGTTGCAGAGCATGGGCTCTAGGTGCATGGGCTTCAGTAGTTGTGGCGCACAGGCTCAGTAGTTGTGGCGCACAGGCTTAGTTGCTCCACAGCATGTGGGATCTTCCTGGACCAGGGCTCGAACCTGTGTCCCCTGCATTGGCAGGCGGATTCTTAACCACTGCACCACCAGGGAAGTCCCCAGAGTGTGTCTTTTATTTGGCGGGGAGTCATTGAAGGGTTTTAAGCAACACAACTGCTAACATTGCTGATTGAGAGAAGCTTCATTTGTCACAAGTAGTTGAAACATGAATTTCCTACATGTGCAATTAACTGTGAAATGGTTCAGGGCAAGTTGAGAACTTCTGACTGTGTTTACTAGACCCTTATGAGTAAAACATAATTCCATGTACATATAAAATGCAGCACCACATAAATTTGTGTCAGTCTTTACTAGAAAAAGAAAAGCTGAACATGGATTGAACTGCTACTTCCTTAACAGTAAGTAGGTGTCATGGATTTGGGAAATGACTCATAAGTGTTGACATGACTCAGGATTGTATGAAACTAGGCCATGTAAAACTTTATTAAGTCCCATTTCACTCAAGCCTTTTGTATACAAGTTATATAAATGGAATATATGCTAAGAGTGTATTCAAAGCTAGCTCTGAATTAAGGGCACTGTGCTTATAAAAGGCATAATTCCACTAATCAAATTTTATTTTTATTTTATATTAGGGTACATTAGAAACTTACACAGAAGTCTAGAGAACATCAAAATGAGCATTCTGTACCATCACCCAGCTGCAACCTTTATAAACTATGGCCAACCTTATTTCATCTATATTCCACGCACTATGTACCCTTCAGATTATTTTGAAGCAAATCTCAGATATCATATTATTTTATCTAGAATATGTCGGTATGTGTGTCTGAAAGATAAGGACTCTTTAGAAAATCTAACCTCAGTACCATTTCCTCATCTAAAAATATTTAAAAATCCTAAATAGTGTCAAATATCCATTCAGCCTTCATATTACCCTGATTTTTTGTATATATTCAGGATGACTTCATATGGATAGGCACATACTGTTGGTTTTGTCTCTTTTTGTGATGTCATCAGTCATTGTTGGGCGATGCCTGGATCCATTTATTCACAAGAGGGTGACAAAATGGAATGTTCTGATTCTCTCATTCCTTCTTCATTTATTAGCCCAAATACATCTATAAAGGGAACTTCCCCTTGCCAATTCTTTGCCTTGTATAAGAAAACCAGGCTAGGACTTCCCTGGTGGCACAGTGGTTGAGAGTCCACCTGCCAATGCAGGGGACACGGGTTCGTGCCCAGGTCCGGGAAGATCCCACATGCCGCGGAGCGGCTGGGCCCGTGAGCCATGGCCGCTGGGCCTGCGCGTCCAGAGCCTGTGCTCCGCAACGGGAGAAGCCACAACAGTGAGAGGGCCGCGTACTGCAAAAAAAAAAAAAAAAAAAGAAAACCAGGATAAATGCTTGATTCTTTCCCTGTATTTACCAGTTTCCAATATAAAGAGTTTCCCAGGACTTTCCTGGCGGTCCAGTGGTTGAGACTCTGCCCTTCCACTTCAAGGGGTATGGGTTTGAGCCATCCCCGCATGTGGCCAATATGCGGTGTGGCCAATAAAATAAAATAAAAAAGAGTTGTTTCCCAAGGTGACCAATAAGCTATTTTTATTTGTATCATCATGAATTTGTGGATTTTAAACAGGTTTAGGGACTTCTCTGGAGGTTCAGTGGTTAAGATTGCAGGCTCCCACTGCAGGGGGAGCGATTAGATCCCTAGTCCTATCCTGGTCTGGGAACTAAGATCCCGCCAGCCGCCGGGTGCGCCCTCCAAAAAAAATAAACAAACAGGTTTACATTTCATGTATTTCAATCCATTACAATTAAAACCTTGGTGACGCTCAAATCGTCCCATCTACAAATCAGTGGGATCATCTTCAATTTGTTTTCTGAATCAATCACTCATGACTTCTGGTTTTTCTGTTCCAACAAAGCTTTCCTTTCTGGCATTGTACTCATTTTGTTTGCCCACATGACTTGAGGTTTTGTTAAATTTTCCTCTTGATGGCAATGTTGCTCCAGAAATGCCAAGATGCCCTCAATCCCTCACCTCATCTGCATCTACACTGTTTCTTCGCCCGCCTTTCGCGTCTGAAAAAAACGCCTCCGAGCCAGATGGCTGCTGGAAAGGAAGTTGCTTGCTGCAGGGTTTCCGGGAAACCTGCTCACTGCCGGAGAATTTGCCTTTCTTTCTCCTTTGAATATGAAATAAATCTGAGGTCTAAACTGCAAAGTCCCATCAGACATCACTTCTAGAATTCCGTTTCTACTCGATCTAGGCTTTGTAAATCCGCACTAGTTAACCCCACATTTGATCCCCGCAATTTTCCCAAGTTGTCAAGAAATGCTGTAGGCTAAAGGCCTGGAGGAGGGCGTCCCTAGCCACCAAGCCCTGAGGTCCCGGGCCTCACACACCCGCCAGGCTCTGGGTGTCCTCCTCTGTTTGTGGACCCAGACGGGAGGCCGGTAGTTCTCAAAGCGGGGATGCAGCCGCATACTGCGGACGTGTTAGAAATGTAAATCCTCGGACCCCACCCCAGACCCACTGAAGGGGAAAACTGGGGATGAGGCCCTGCAGCCTAGGTTTTAACAAGCCCTCCAGTAGATTCTGTGAACCAGTGCACTAGGCCAGGTGTGCTAAGTGGGAAATAACTATTTGGGGCAAGTCCTCAAAAGCCCGGTCAGAGGGTCCCCATCAATTGATCGGTGTGCACCATACAATGCTCACACAGAGGACGCGCGCGTGCGCTCTAGGGGAGGGATACAGTTTTGTCTTGCGGTTTTATCATTTATATTGGAACGGGAGCCCTTTCCCACCCATTAAATAGCCTTCCGTTGCTTCCTATTTCTTTTACTTTCATTCCAGAAATGGTGTTTTCTTTTATCATTAGAAAGGTCATCCACGCTGCTTGCAAGTTTTTCAGAAAAGAAGGAACTACGACGTTGTAGTAGAAATAAATTACGAACATAAACCCAACATCCTAGGAATAGTTTCTCATTTCTGTACTTTACAAGTTTATATATTTCTAAATTTCCGTGTTTTTATTTACATAAATATATGTTTCTAAAATTGGGTTCGCTTGTACGTACTACGTATTATGTTTCTGAATGCGTATTTTACAATTTTAAAATTAAAATGTAATACTTGATTATAGTGAAAATTTTAAAATATAGAAACATAAAATAAATATTTCAAATCTCAACCTAACTTTCTAGAAATATATCCAACATTACCAGCTTGATTTGCATAATTTCAGACTATATCTATTTGTATACAATCATTCAATTATATCTAATATATATGAGCATGAATACAAATGCCCAGGGTTCATCAGACCAATTCATATAATATTCATCTTGTAAGATACATCTAATTGTATATGTAAATATAGTTATAAACAACACATTACACATTTTTATACAATTAAGATCGTATCACATATAGTGTTTCATGCCCTCAATTCATCATTCACCCTCATGTTATAAAAATGTCCCATATAGTTATTCTCAAAGTGCCTGCTATTTCTTTATTTTTTTATAGATTTAAAAAAATGCCTAGTGTTTATTCTAATTGGAAAGTCAACACATTCATTTACAAAGTTTAGAAAAATTAGAAATTATAAATGAGAAAATCATTTACTTTTAACCCTCATATAAAATCACATGTTTAAAAGTTCTAGGTGCATTCATTTTCTGCATGAATAATATTTATATTTCACATAAAAATGAAATGAATTTCTACAGTTTTATATAATATTTCTCTATTCCTCATATTATGATCATTACTCACAAGTTTGTATTCCAAAAATTATCCAAAAAGTAAAGGCCTAAACAGGCTAATCCTATTCCTCAGACCTAATTACTTTTATATTTAATTAGCAGTATGATTTAATTTAATTAGTAGTATAACTTCTAATTTTATTTATTTTTATTTTTTTATTATTTATTTTTGCGGTACGCAGGCCTCTCACTGCTGTGGCCTCTCCCGTTGCGGAGCACAGGCTCAGCGGCCATGGCTCACGGGCCCAGCCGCTCCGCGGCCTGTGGGATCTTCCCGGACCGGGGCACGAACCCGTGCCCCCTGCATTGGCAGGCGGACTCTCAACCACTGCGCCACCAGGGAAGCCCCATAACTTCTAATTTTAATCTACCCATATATGGCTATAAATATTTTTACAACAAAATATCAATGTATATGTACATTTGTTTTACTTCTTGGATTGATTTAGGAGTTTTTATTCTTTTTTTTTTCCTCAGTGGCTTGGAAATTATATTTTCTATTCCTACCAATGACTAGAGTTAATTAGTATCTCTATTGTCTGCTTTTTAAAAGTCCGAGGAATCACTTTAACCAAAAGAGATTCATCAGCATCACAGGACACTCTTCTTCCTCCCATCTCTCCTGTTAATATTTTTGGTAATTTAATGCCTAGCTTGTTATCAAAACTTATCAGAAGTGTAAAGTATATAATTACTGTTATCTTTTTTGATAGTCAATGTTTGTTTATCTATACCAGCATTCTATACCAAATTATTTGCTCACTTTTGACCCTTGCATCCCACTACTTCGTTGTGTTATATTCCTGTTAGCTGGAGTACATTCTTTGGTACATTTTTCACCTCAGGTCTGTGGGCATTGATCATCACATCCTTATTTGTCCAGTCATAACTGTATTTTGTCCTATTCGTTAATTGAGTAGTGTTATAGATCTAAGTTTAAAGCTAGTTTTCAAGGTACTACTCCAATCAGTCATATAACAAATATTTATTGAGTGCCCACTTGGTGTCAGGTACTGTTCTAGAGACTGCATACATGAGAGGAAAAACAATGAACAAACAGCTCTTATCTTCACCATTCAATCGAATGAGAAATGAGATATCACTTTGATCCTATTCTCACAAATTTAATCTGTCCTTTTTTCTTTTACCTTTTTAGGATTTTCTTTTGATCTTTACATTTTCTTTTGATCTTTACATTTGATCTTTACATTTTTATCCAAAGTGATAAGGAATGCTGTGAGGGGGCCTCAGCTTCACTGAAAGGATGGGTGGGGACGCTCCTCTGTCAGCCATTGCCAGTGGGAGCCAGTCAGGGAAGGAGGTGGATGGGGCAAGGGGTGGGGAAGAAGTGGGGTGAACAAGAAGGGCCTTGGGATCAGCCTGGGGTGATCCACCTATCCTTCAAGTTGTCCAACATGAAGGTCCATAAGGGGTTCAAGATCAACAAAAACATCTACTCTTCTTCTTGCTCAAATATAAAATTGTGTTTATTACAAACTTACAACACACAAATAAAAGGAAAATAAATGGAAAAATATACAGAAATAAAATCCAAAGTGTTCTCTTTAATACATAAAGAATTCTTACAAACCAAAAAAAAAAAAAATTCAAATTTTTTAAATGGGTAAAGGATGACAAATTATTTTTTTTTAAACACCACAAGTGGTCAGAATACACATGAAAGGGCTTCCCTGGTGGCGCAGTGGTTAAGAATCCACCTGCCAATGCAGGGGACACGGGTTCGAGCCCTGGTCCCGGAAGATCCCACATGCCGCAGAGCAACTGGGCCTGTGATTCACAACTACTGAGCCCGTGCACCACAACTACTGAAGCCAGCGCGCCTAGAGCCCGTGCTCTGCAACAAGAGAAGCCACGGCAATGAGAAGACTGTGCACCACAACGAAGAGTAGCCCCCGCCCGCCGCAACTAGAGAAAGCCCGCGCGCAGCAATGAGGACCCAACGCAGCCAAAAATAAATAAATAAATAAATTCACATATTAAAAAAAATACACATGAAAATATATTCAACAGCTGCCTGATAATCAAAGAAGTGTTATTTCTCTGTGATGCCTTCTTTGATTCCCACGCCCTCAAGTGATAATTTCCTTGCTCTGTGCTCTCACAGTGCTGTCAGTGACCTATGTCTTATACAGTGTAATATGTCTAAACCTCCAGCTCTCTGACTGATCTGCGTACTCTTCAGAACAAGGGTTGTGTCTTTTATTTTGTTTTATTTATCATAACACAGAATGGACTTTTATCCTTTTATTGTACAGTTCTATGAATTTTACCACATATCCACGTGAGCACCACAGCAATCAGGATACAAAACACTTCCATCACCCCAACTATCCCTTTCTAGATACACCCCACCCCACCCCAACCCTCTGTAAACCACTGATCTCTTCCCATCACTAGAGTTTTGATTTTTCAAGAATATTGTATAAATGTAATCATAAAGTATGTAATCTTTTCAGACAGGTTTCTTTCATTCAACATAATGATGTTGAGATTTCAAGTTGTGCTGTGTATGAGTAACATTGGAGTAATATTCTATTATATGGATGCACCATAGTTTGTTTATCCATTTATATATTCATGGATATTTGGATTGTTTCCAGCTTTGGGAAATTATGCTCAGAGTTACTACAAGCATTCATGTACAAGGGTATACTAGTTTATACTCAGAAGTGAAATTGCTGGGTCATGAGGTAAGTGTATATTTAACTTTATGTGAAACTGCGATCGATTTCCAGAGTGGCTGTGACATTTTGCTTTCCCACCAGCACTGTATGAGTGATCCAGTTTCTCCATATTCTTGCCAGCATTTGGTGTGGTCAATATTATTTATTCTAGTCATTCATTAGAACGTGTGTATCTCATCATGGTGGGTATCTGCATTTCCTTAATTGTAATGAGGTTGAACATCTTTTTATGTGTTTATATTCCACCTTATATCTTCTTTGATGACATATCTATTCAGATCTTCTCCCCATTTTAAAAAATGGGCTTGTTTTCTTATTGTTGAGCTTCAAGAATCCTTTACATACTCTGGATACAAGTTCTTTGTCTGATGTGATGTGCAAATACTTTCTCCTAATCTGTAGCTTCATTCTTTTAACACTCTTTCAAAGAGCAAAAGTTTTTAATTTTGGTGAGGTCGAATTTAATCATTTTTCTGTTATGGATCGTGTGTTTAATGTCATGTTTAAGAACTCTTCCCCTAATTCCTGGTTAAAAAGTTTTTTCTTTTTTTTTTTGCTGGGCTGAGCGGCATGCAGGATCTTAGTTCCCCAAGCAGAGATAGATATAACCTGCAACCCCTGCAGTGGAAGCACAGAGTCCTAACCACTGGACCACCAGGGAAGTCCCCCAGTGTTTTCTTTTAAAAGTTTGATAGTTTTATGTTTGACATATAGCTCTATGATCTGCTTTTGTTAATTTTTGTCTAAAGTTTGAGGTTTCCATTGAGATTCATTTTTTGCACATAGATTACTAATTTTTCCAGTGCCATTTTTTAAAAAGACTATCCTGCTTCCATTGAATTTCTTTTGCAACTTCATCAAAAATCAAAGGTCAGTATTTGCGTGAGTCTATTTCTGAACTTTTGCTCCATTGATCTATGTGTCTATTCCTTTGCCAATACCATACTGTCTTGAATACTGTAGTTTTACCGAAATTCTTAAAAACGAGTAGGGTGATTTCTCCAACATTATTCTTCCTTTTCAAAATCCTTTTAACTACTCTAATTCCTTTGTCCTTCCGTATCAATTTTAGAATCACTTTGTCTAAATCTACAGAAACTCCTGCTGGGATTTTGATTGGTATTGCATTAAATACCTCGATCCACTTGGGGGAATGGACATCTTTCCTGCACTGAGTCTTCCAGTCACTGAACACATTTATTGCGCTCTTGCTGATTTCTTTCATCAACATGTAGTTTACAGCATACAGTTCCTGTATGTGTTTTGTTAGGTTTATAACTATTTCATTTTTGTTGGAACTGTTGTACATTTTGGGGGAGTTTCCAATTGTACATTTCTAGTTTATAGAAGCGTGATTGATTTTTGTTTGTTGACCTCGTATACTCTGACCATGCTTTGCTTAATTATGAGTTCTAGGCATTTTTTGTTTTGTTTTGCTTTTGTAGATTCCTTGAGATTTTCTACATAGGCAATCTTTTTTTTTAATTTTAAAAAAATTTTTATTGAAGTATAGTTGGTGTACAATATTTTACAAGTTATAGGTGTACAATATAGTGATTACAATTTTTAAAGGTTATACTCCAATTATAGTTATTATAAAATATTGGCTATATTCCCTGTGTTGTACAAATAAGCTACAATCCTTGTAGCTTATTTTATATATAATAATTTGTACCTCTTAATCCCCTAGCCCGTTATTGCCCTTCCCCCATTCCCTCTCCTCACTGGTAACCACTAGTTTGTTCTCTATATCTGCATAGAAAATCTTGTTGTCTGTGAATAAGGACAGGTTAATTTCTTCCTTTTCAATCTGTATGCCTTTTCCCTTTTTCTTGCCTAATTGCACTAGTGAAGACTGCCAGTACTATGTCCAGTAGAAGTGGTAAGAGTGAACATTCATGCCTTCTTCCCAATCTTAGGGTGAAAGCAATCAGTCTTTCACCAGTATGATGTTAGTTGTAGACTTTTTTTTGTGAATGCCCTTATCAGGTTTAGGAAGTTCACTACCATTCCTAGTTTGTTGACTTTTTATCATGAAAGGGTGTTGGATTTTGTCAAATGCCTTTTCTGCATCGATTGAGATGATCATGTGGTTTTCTTTGTCCTTTATGTTCTTTTTTTTTTTGGCTGCACTGGGTCTTAGTTGCAGCTCACGGGATCTTCATTGCAGCATGTAGGATCTTTTTAGTTGCGGCATGTGGGATCTGTAGTTGTGGCATGCGGACTCAGTTGCAGCATGTGAACTCCTAGTTGCAGCATGTGGGATCTAGTTCCCTGACCAAGGATCGAACCCGGGCCCCCTGCATTGGGAGTATGTAGTCTTAGCCACTGGACCACCAGGGAAGTCTCAATACACAATTCTTAAAATGATTTATATAATACCCAGTTGTGCCACAAGGGTAATTTCTTTAACTTCATTGGGTCTTGCAAAGTAAGAGTATTTCCTGTTAGCAGTGGAACTGAATGCCAAATGTCCTATGAGAGTCCAGGCCACCACCCATGTGAGCCTTTGTGTGAAGTTACTGGAAGCTTCAGCCCGATCTGGAAGCCCCAGTCAGCCTAATGGTTTGCCTCTGAAATGAAGGTCTTTGTTTTCCCAAGAAGTTCCTGAATGGTCCATGGTTTCCTCTGATCTGAATGAGAACTTAGAAGGAAGTGAGAGAGCACCTAGCAGTCTCTTCTTTATGCTCCAGTTCAGCATCATACTCAAGATCAGACAGGGACTTCCTGGCGGTCCAATGGTTAAGAATTCGCGCTTCCAATGCAGGGGGTGTGAATTCGATCCCTGGTCGGGGAACTAAGATCTCGCATGCAAAAAAAAAAAAAAAAAAAAGATCAGATAATTTGAAGAAAAATTAGTTTGTGCAAAGCATAATCAAGGATGATTTAGTTAAATTATAGGCTTTATTTCTGCACACTTTGTTGACAAACATAAAATTCATAATTAATGTAAGTGATACCCAGAGGCCTCTAAGTATTTAAAGGTAGAAATCAAACCTATTTGTGGTAGATTGTGGAAATGGCCCTAATTCTCCACTCTTCCCTGTTTCCATGTCCTTGTGCAATGTAACTTCACAGCTCCTCCCATCAAGAGGTGGAGTTTATTTCTTCACCTCTTGAATCTAAGCTGCCTTAGGACTTGCTCTGGCCCATAGGACAGTAGCAAATGTGATGAAAGCAGAGGCTTGAGGTATGCTTACATATGCTGTTCTTGGGAACCCTAAGCCTAGGGTTAGGGTTAGGGTTAGGGTTAGGGTTAGGGGTTAGGGTGAGGGTGAGGGTGAGGGTGAGGGGTTAGGGTGAGAGGTTAGGGTTAGGGTTAGGGTTAGGGGTTAGGGTTAGGGTTAGGGATGTGAGCCAGGCCAGCAGAGGCCTCTCATATACCTACCAGCCTGCCAACTGCCAGATATGTGAGCGAGGCCATCCTGTACCCTCCAGCACCAACTGAGCTGGCCTACCTACACCGGAAGAGCCACCCAGCTGACCCACAGAATCATGAGAAGTAATTTAATGTTTATTGTTTTAAGACACTAAGTTTTGGGGCTGTGTCGTATGCAGCAAAAGCCAACTAATGCGCAATTCTTTTTTAAAAAAAATATTTATTTATGTTCGGCTGTGTTGGGTCTTCGTTGCTGCACGCGGGCAGTTGTGGCGAGCGGGGGCTACTCTTCATTGTGGTGCGTGGGCTTCTCACTTGCGGTGGCTTCTCTTGTTGTGGAGCTGGGGCTCTAGGGTGCAGGCTCAGTAGTTGTGGCTCGCGGGCTCTAGGATGCAGGTTCAGTAGTTGTGGTGCACGAGCTTAGTTGCTCTGCAGCATGTGGGATCTTTCCGGACCAGGGATCAAACCCATGTCCCCTGCATTAGCAGGCGGATTCTTAACCACTGCACCACCATGGAAGTCCCAATACTCAATTCTTAAAGTGATTTATATAATACCAACATAAAGATGGAAAAAGATATTTTTAACTAAGCCCTTGTTATTGTTCAAGCATCATCAAAAATATCTTTGCATAGAGCGCCTTATTTGAAATGAAGGAAAAGTTTGTTTCATTAGTGTCAGGAGCAAGGTGAAGATGTCTGCTCTTGCCATTTCCATTTAACACTGTAGTGGAGATTCAAGCCAGTGCAAACAACAACAAAAAAAAAAAAAAGGAAGGGAGAATAAAGACATGCACATTGGAAAGGAAGAAGTAAAACTATCTTCATTCATAAACGATATGATCCTATATGTAGAAAATCCTATCCTAAGAAATCCTTTTAAAAATAACTACTAGAGGGACTTTCCTGGTGGTCCAGTGGCTAAGACACTGCGCTCCCAATGCAGGGGCCCAGGTTCGATCCCTGGTCAGGGAACTAGATCCCACATGCCACAACGAAGATCCCGCATGCCACAACTAAGAATTGGCACAGCCAAATAAATAAATAAATATTTTTAAAAATAAAAATAACTACTAGAACTAATAAATAAGTTTAGCAAGGTTTCAGGATACAAGATCAACATACAAAATCAATTGCAGTTCTACATACTAGCAATGAACAATCCAAAAGTAAAATTAAAACAACTGCATTACCAACAAGGACCTACTGTATAGCACAGGGAACTATACTCAATATCTTGTAATAACCTATAATGCAACAGAATATAAAAAGGAGTATATTAATATATACATATATATAACTGAATCACTTTGCTGTACACCTGAAACTAACACAACATTGTAAATCAACTATATTTCTATAAGATTTTTTAAAATATTTATTTATTTATTTGGCTGCGTCGGGTCTTAGTTGCAGCACGCAGGATCTTAATTGTGGCATGCGGGATTTTTAGTTGTGGCATGCAGGCTCTTTAGTTGCAGCATGTGGGATCCAGTTCCCTGACCAGGGATCGAACCCGGGCCGCTGCACTGGGAGCACGGAGTCTTACCACTGGACCACCAGGGAAGTCCCTCTATAAGAATTTTTTTAAAAAAGAAGACAATTGGGCTTCCCTGGTGGCGCAGTTGTTGAGAGTCCGCCTGCCGATGCAGGGGACGCAAGTTCGTGCCCTGGTCCGGGAAGATCCCACATGCCGCGGAGCGGCTGGGCCCGTGAGCCATGGCCGCTGAGCCTGCACGTCCGGAGCCTGTGCTCCGCAACGGAAGAGGCCGCGGCGGTGAGACGCCCGCGTACCGCAAAAAAAAAAAAAAAACCGCAATAAGATGCCACTACACACCATTTAGAATGGCTATTGCCAAAAAGAAAAATAATACCAAGTGTTGACAAGGATGTGGAGAAACTAGAACCCTCATACATTGTTGATGGGAATTTAAAATGGTACAGTCATTTGGAAAGGTGTTTGACAGGTTTCTTGAAAATTTATTCATAAACTAACTATACAACCCAGCAATTTTGCTCCTAGGAATCTACTCAAGAGAATAAAAGCATGTCCACACAAAGACTTGTATGTGAATATTTATAGCAGCATTATTCATAATAACCAAAATCTAGAAACTATCCATATGTCCATTACTGGTGAATGGATAAATAAAATGTAGTATATCCAAACAATGGATTACTATCAGCAATAAAAAGGAACAAAATACTGATACATTCTACCACATGGATGAACCTCAAAAACATTACACTGAGCGAAAGGAGCCAGATAGAAAGGCCTACATGTTGTATGAGTCCATTTATGTGAAAAGTCCAGAAAAGGTAAATCCACAGGGACAGAAAGGTCAGTGGTTGCCTGGGGCTGGGGAGGTCGGGAGTGGGGAGTGACTAAAAGTGGGCTTGAGGGAAATTTTGGAAGTGATGAAAAAATTCTGAAACTGGATCGTGATGTTGGTTGTATGATTCTATCAATTTATTAAAAATCGTTGAATTAGGCTTCCCTGGTGACGCAGTGGTTAAGAATCCTCCTGCCATCGCAGGGGACACAGGATCGATCCCTGGTCCAGGAAGATCCCACATGCCGCAGAGCAACTAAGCCCGTGAGCCACAACCACTGAGCCTGCGTGCCACAACTACTGAAGCCCACGCACCTAGAGCCAGTGCTCCGCAACAAGAGAAGCCACCACAGTGAGAAGCCTGTGCACCGCAAGGAAGAGTAGCCCCCACTCACCACAACTAGAGAAAGCCCGTGCACAGCAACAAAGACCCAATGCAGCCGAAAATAATTTTTTTAAAAAATCATTGAATTGTACACTTACAATGCGTGAATTTTATGATATGTACATTATACCTTGATGAAGCTATAAAACATGTGCCCAGACTCAGGAGAGATGAACAGGCTTTATCTTGCCCCAGCAGTCACAGCAACAACCAACCACAGTGTGTGCCTGGAAGATAAGCCAGATGAGGAACCAGGGCTAAGGAGATGCTGCTGCCACCACTGTTCTCTTGACCAAAGACTACTGACTTCCTCAAGGACCTGCTATTAGAATTGTGAGAAGCTTTTCTAGCGTTCTTTGCCACAAAAGATTTCATTTTCTTGGCTTGCAATCAGACTTTTCCAGTCTTCCACAAATAGACCATAATTTCTGTGCTATCTCCCTGTTTCTCCCCAAATCATACTAATAACTAGTGAGGTGCAGCTGCAGCAAGTTCTTTTTTTTTTTTTTTTTTTTTTGCGGTACACGGGCCTCTCACTGTTGTGGCCTCTCCCGTTGCGGAGCACAGGCTCCGGACGCGCAGGCCCAGCGGCCATGGCTCACGGGCCCAGCCGCTCCGCGGCACGCGGGATCCTCCCAGACCGGGGCACGAACCCGCGTCCCCTGCATCGGCAGGCGGACTCCCAACCACTGCGCCACCAGGGAAGCCCTGCAGCAAGTTCTTAACCAAGAAGGGATCACAGGTGCTATTGGGCCTTAATACCATCAAACAGGCCTTTTGTTTGCCTCTGGGAAGAAATTCCCATTTCCCTCAAAAGATCTTCCAAAGTTTTACCACTAACCCCAAGCTTATTTCCTTTTTTCTTCCAGCAGATGTCCCATCCTACATGATCTGGAAAAATGGAATTCTCCTTACCTTTCTTCTCTCCTTCCTGCTCAGTCATTGCCATCTTAACCCCCATTCTTGCTTCCTTCTCTGGGTCTCTGGAGCCCCAGAGGATGATGTGGCTATATTCTGAGATTATGTCCTTTCTCCTTTTTAAAAATTTTTAAAATAAATTATTTTAAACTTTTATTTTATTTTAAAAACATTTTTAAATTTATTTATTTTTGGCTGCACTGGGTCTTCGTTGCTGCATGCGGGCTCTCTCTAGTTGTGGTGAGCGGGGGCTACTCTTCGTTGCGGTGCGCAGGCTTCTCATTGAGGTAGCTTCTCTTGTTGCGGAGCGCAGGCTCTAGGCGCAGGCTCAGTACTTGTGGTGCACGGGCTTAGTTGCTCTGCGGTATGTGGGATCTTCCCAGACCAGGGCTCGAACCCATGTCCCCTGCACTGGCAGGCGGATTCTTAACCACTGTGCCACCAGGGAAGCCCCAGGAATTAATCTTTTTAAAAAATATACATACTTTGTTTCTTAGAGCAGTTGTAGGTTCACAGCAAAATTGAGCAGAAAGTTCCCATGTACCTCCTGCCCCCCACCAGCCTCCCCAACTATCAACATCCCCCACCAGAGTGGTGCGTTTGTTACAATTGATGAAGCTACATTGACATGCCATTATCACCCAAAGTCCATAGTTTACATTCGGGTTCACTCTTTTTTAAAAAAAAATTTATTGGCGTATAGTTGATTTACAGTGTTGTGTTAGTTTCAGGTGTACAGCAAAGTGAATCAGTTATACATATACATATATCCTCTCTTTTTTACATTCTTTTCCCATATAGGTTATTCCAGAATATTGAGTAGAGTTCCCTCAGCTATACTGTAGGTCCTTATTAGCTATCTATTTTATATATAGTAGTGTGTATCTGGTAATCCCAATCTCCTAATTAGGGTTCATTCTTGGTGTTACACATTCTATGGGTTTGGACAAATTTTTAATGACTTGTATCCACCATTACAGTATCATACAGAGTATCTTCACTGCCCTAAAAATCCTCTGTGTTCTTACTTATTCATCCCTCCCTCTGTCCTAACCCCTGGCAACCACTGACCTTACTGTCTCCATAGTTTGCCTTTTCCAGAATGTCATATAGTTGGAATCAAACAGTATGGAGCCTTCTCAGATTGGATTCTTTCACTTAGTAATGTGTGTTTAAGGTTCCTCCGTGTCTTTTCATGGCTTGATAACTCTTTTCCTTTGACCACTGAATAATGTTCCATTGTCTGGATGTATCACAGTTTACTTATTCACCCACTGAAGGACATTTTGGTTGCTTCCAAGTTTTGACAATTATGAATAAAGCTGCTGTAAACATCCACGTGCAGGTTTTTGTGTGGACATAAGTTTTCAGCTCCTTTGGGTAACTACCAAGGAGCGCAATTGCTGAACTGTATGGTAAAAGTATGTTTACTTTTTTAAGAAACTGCCCAACTGTCTTCCAAAGTGGCTGTACCATTTTGCATTTCCACTAGCAATGAATGAGAGTTCCTGTTGCTCCACATCCTCACCAGCGTTTGGTGTTGTCAGTGTTCTGGATTTTGGCCGTTCTAATAGGTCTGTAGTGGTATCTTATTGTCGTTTTAATTTGCATTTCCCTGATGATATATGGTGTGGAGTATCTTTTCATATGCTTATTTGCCATCTGTATATTTTCTTGGGTGAGGTGTCTGTTCAGGTCTTTGGCCCATTTTTTAAAAAAATAAATGTATTTATTTATTTTTGGCTGCCTTGGGTGTTTTTTTTTTTTTTTTTTTTTTTGCGGTACACGGGCCTCTCACTGTTGTGGCCTCTCCCGTTGCGGAGCACAGGCTCCGGATGCGCAGGCTCAGCGGCCATGGCTCACGGGCCCAGCTGCTCCGCAGCATGTGGGATCTTCCCGGACCGGGGCACGAACCCGCGTCCCCTGCATCGACAGGCGGACTCCCAACCACTGCGCCACCAGGGAAGCCCTGCCTTGGGTCTTCGTTGCTGTGTGCAGGCTTTCCCTAGTTGCAGCGAGCAGGGGCTACTCTTCGTTGCAGTGTGCGGGCTTCTCATTGTGGTGGCTTCTCTTGTTTGTTGCAGAGCATGGGCTCTAGGCTTTCAGACTTCAGTAGTTGTGGCTCGCGGGCTCTAGAGCGCAGGCTCAGTAGTTGTGGCACACGGGCTTGGTTGCTCCACAGCATCTGGGATCTTCTCAGACCAGGGATCGAACCCATGTCCCCTGCATTGGCAGGCGGATTCTTAGCCACTGTGCCACCAGGGAAGTCCCTGGCCCATTTTTTGATCAGGTTGTTTGTTTCCTTTTTTTTTTTAAATGTTTATTATTTTTAAATTGAGATATAATTAACATATACCTCTGTATTAGTTTTAGGTGTGCAACATAATGATTTGATATATGTGTATATTGTGAAATGATTACCACATTATCATGTTTTTTTTTTGTCTGCTGCACTCTCACCTCTTTGCCTCAGATCCGAGGGGTAGAGATGGCTTCTCCTATTCCAGGCAACCCTTTCCCTGGGCTCTGACCCCCATTGCCTCCTACCTCCTCAGCGATCTTTCTCTCAGCTATCCTCTCTCTTGTATTCCTACTAGACTTTTACCTTCTGCAAATAAAATGGCTCCCATGAAACCTGAAGCACTGTATATATTTTTAAGGTTAATTGATTTAATTTTATTTGTTTATTTGTTTTTTGGCCATGCTGCATGGCTTGCAGGATCTTAGTTCCCTGACCAGGGATTGAACCCAGACCCTTGGTAGTGAAAGCATGGAGTCCTAACCACTGGACTGCCAGGGAATTCCCTTTTTACATTAAAAAAATTTTTTACTGGAATATAGTTAACTTACAATGTTGTGTTAGTTTCTGCTGTACAACACCTTCTTACATTTATTATTTATATGTTTTTACATTTAATATGTATGCCTTTCACATTTCTTGCCTATAATTGTCACCAGCCTATATACACTAACCTGAGCATTTTAGAACTATTGACAGTAGGTACATAATATCTATAAATCCTAAGAATTTTATAACCACAGATGAAAAGGGGATTTTCTCCCTTTCTCTTGTAATTTGGTGCTCGAGTTGCAGTGTTGAAGCAATGTGCTCAAATTGCTTTTATTTTCCTTAATTAAAGGCACAATATTATCTATTCTTATCTGCAAAGAAAAAAAGATACATTACAGAAGGAAAAGTAAAACAAAAAAGCGATAGTCCTTTTCCTTTCAGGATGACAAAAAGAACATACAGAATAAATTCCAGGGACTTCCCTGGAGTTCCAGTAGTTAAGACTTCGCACTTCCAATGCAGGGGGTGCAGGCTCAATCCCTGGTCGAGGAACTAAGATCCCACATGCCGAGGGGCAACTAAGCCCATGCCGCAACTACTGAGCCCGTGCACTGCAACTAAGACCCGACCCAGCCAAATAAATAAATAAATATTTTTTAAAAAAGAATAAATTCCACTCCCTCCGGCTCATCCAGCTGCCCTCAGGCTGGCCAGTGAATGATGAGAGGAGAGCTATTTGGCTTTGGGCTGAAGTTAGCGTGTGCTTCAAGCAGAGGCAAACCTCTGATGCTTGCAGGAGTGAAATCACAAACTATTAGACCAGGAAACTCCGAATCACAGTCTGATAGACAGATTGCTCTAAACATTTTTAAGGAAGTAATAAATTCTCTATCACACACATATAGTATACCTTTCTCTATCTTTCGGCCTGCTCTAACCCAGGCACTGTGGAGGGAACACAGGAATATGAGGCACGCGCTATTCTTGTCCTCGGACTGCCATCAGCCTCAGAGCACAGCTCAGCCCAGGCCCGTGCTGCCCCAAAATGGAACCAGCAGAGCCGGCGTGGCTGAGCAAGGACTGGGTGAAGTCCAGAGGGAAGACAACGCAAGACCGTGACCAAGGAGGGCAGGTTCTATGGAAGACTCGGGCTTGAGAAGGTGAGAGCAGGGAGAAGGGGACAAGTGGCATGCAAAATGCCCCAGAATTACTGACAAATAATACATCACTTGTAATAATACCTACTTGTAGATAATACATCACTCACAGGTAAGAGTGCATTTAGCCTATCCATCCGCATCTGACTATGAAGGTATCAGGCTTGACTCCCCAGTTCATAATTTATATTCATGTGATTGTTCTCATATTTGGATCGAGAAACTAATTTGGATGAACCAAACTTTATTTGCCTCCTTGCCAATGACATCAGTTGATCTTCCTGCCTCAGTTTCCCTCCATCCACCGCACCCTCTCCTCTAGCTCAGAGGACACTGCATTACCAATCATTGTTTTCTGGATTGTCTCTTCAACTAGCAAAGAAACCACAAGGGCGGGACTCATTCATTTTTGTCCCCCACCCCAGAGGGCTCAGCGCTGGCCTTACTGTGGGTTATGGGAGACTATGAGGTTTTGTGGAAACCTGGGGAGTGCACCGTTCATGCATTCATTTATTTACTCATCCCACAGCTATTTCTTGAACATCTCCTACACGCTTGAAACTGTAAAGTCAAGCCACAAGTCTCTTGGCCACTTACGGATTACAGAGGAGGGATGATGGGGTAAGTCCAGGGGCCACGGGAGCCCACAGGAGAGGCACAGAACCTGAGCTAGGGGTGTCAGGGAAGGAGTCCTGTGAGAAGAGGTGCCTCAGCTAAAATCCGAAGGATGAATAGGAGTTTGATAGATGAATGAGGTGAGGGAATAGGGGAACAGGGGACCAAATTTTAGAAGACACCACTCAACTTTATTTGTGCTGGTTGTGTGGCCTTGAACAAACAGGTCACCTAAATTCTCTGAATTTCAGTTTCCTCCTTGGTAAAATGCAGACAAAAGTAGCTACCCTGTGGACTGGTTGTGACGGTTAAAGGAGAGAATGTATGTAAAGCCTCTGGCAGAACACCTTGAACAGTAGATATTCAAGAGACCTCTCAGGGAATAGAGATGCCTGAGTAATTCATCAGGTCAATCCCCTGTATTAAAGCAGGGACAGAGCTTTTGTCTGGGGGCAAGGATTCAGTCTGAGATCCAATTCACTTTGGCTCTGAAAACTCGAGTAAACTAAGGGTGAACCAAGAAGATGTCAAGAGTTCAGCTATCAATGACAACAGACCAAACCAGTAGGTGGTTACTACAGTTGCAGGCCATCAGACGCCAAATAATTTTGTTTTGCAAATGATGTATTAGGCCAAAAAGGAAATTGATCCTGAAAGTTCCAATTCATGGCTGCAGGGGCACACTCAAGAAATTTCTACCCTGAGGCCGGGGAAAGGGCAGTTGATGGTGCTCTGGTTGGCTTAGTTGTCACCTCCCATCATTGGCAGCAGCTTCATGTTCTAATAAAAGGGCAGATTTGGTGTTTAGGGTCCTAAATTTCCCTGTGTGGAAGTGAGAAGATCAGATTTACTCAGGCAGGGAAATGTTCAGTTCTGTGTCCAAAATAGAACCAAGTTATTGAGACTGAGAAATCCCTCATTTTTGCTGAGTTAGCCGAGTTTGGGAAACATAGTTAACTGGATTTTAAAAGACACAATGCTGTAATGATGTCTTTAGAATGAGATAGTGGTTGCTAGGGGCTGGGGGGGAGGGGGCATTGGGAAAAATGGGGAGATGTTGATCAAAGGGTACAAACATCCAGTTATGAGATGAATAAGTTCTAGAGATCTAATGTACAGTGTGGTGACTATAGTAACAATACTGTATTGTACACTTGAAATTTGCTAAGAGAGTAGATTTTAAGTGTTCTCACCACACACACACACACACACACACACATACACACAAACAGTAACTCTGTGAGGTGATGAGTGTGTTAACTAACTTGATTGTGGTATAAAAACAGACACATAGATCGATGGAACAGAATAGAGAGCCCAGAAATAAACCCATGCATATATGGTCAATTAATTCATGACAAAGGAGCCAAGAATATATAATGGGGTAAGGACAGTCTTTTCAATACATTGTGTTGGGAAAACTGGACTGCCACATGTAAAAGATGGAACTAGACCAATATCTAACACCACACACAAAAATTAACTCAAATGGATTGAAGACTTGAATGTAAGACCTGAAACCATAAAACTCCTAGAAGAAAACAAAGATAGTAAGTCCTTGATATCAGTCTTGGAGATGATTTTTTGGATCTGACTCCAAAAGCAAAAATAAGCAAGTGGGACTACATCAAACTAAAAAGCTTCTGCACTATAAAGAAAACCATCAACAAATGAAAAATCAACCTATGGAATGGGAGAAAATATTTGCAAATTATATATCCAATAAAGGGTTAATATCCAAATATATAAAGAATTCATACAACTCCATAGCAAAATTCCAAACAATCCAATTAAAAAATGGGCAGAGGATCTGAATAGACATTTTTCTTTTTTTTAAAAAAATTGATTTTATTTTTATTTATTTTTGGCTGCATTGGTTGTTTGTTGCTGTGCACAGGCTTTCTCTAGTTGTGGTGAGCGGGGGCTACTCCTCGTTGTAGTGCATGGGCTTCTCATTGCGGTGGCTTCTCTTGTTGCGGAGCATGGGCTCCAGGCATGCAGGCCTCAGTAGTTGTGGCACGTGGGCCCAGTAGTTGTGGCTCGCAGGCTCCAGAGAGCAGACTCAGTTGTGGTGCACAGGCTTAGCTGCTCCGCGGCATGTGGGATCTTCCTGGAACAGGGTTCAAACCCGTGTCCCCTGCATTGGCTGGCGGATTCTCAACCACTGAGCCACCAGGGAAGTCCAACAGACATTTTTCTAAAGAAGACATACAGATGGCCAACAGGCACATGAAAAGATGCTCAACATCACTAATCATCAGGGAAATGCAAATCAAAACCACAATGAGATACCACCTCACTCACATCTGTCAGAATGGCCATCATCAAAAAGATAAGAAAGAGGGACTTCCCTGGCAGTCCAGTGGTTAAGACTCTGTGCTTCCACTGCAGGGGGCAGGGATTTGATCCCTGGTCGGGGAACTAAGATCCTGCATGCTGCATGGCCAGCCAAAAATAAATAAAGAAAAAATTAAAGAAAAAAAAAACGAGAAGAAAGAACACGTGTTGGTGAGGATGTGGAGAAAAGGGAACCCTTGTGCACTGTTGGTGGGAATGTAAATTGGTGCAGCCACTATGGAAAATAGTATAGAGGTTTCTCAAAAATTAAAAATAGAACTACCATGTGATCCAGCAGTTCCACTTTTGGGTATTTATCCAAAAAAATCGAAAACACTGATTTGAAAAGATATATGCACCCCTATGTTCACTGCAGCATTGTTTGCAATAGCCAAGACATGGAAACAATCTAGGTGTCCATCTATGGATGAATGGATAAAGAAGTTGTGGTATATATACACAATGGAATATTACTCAGCCATAAAAATGAATGAAATTTTGCCATTTGCAGCAACATGGATGGACCTTAAGGGTATTATGCTAAGTGAAAAAAGTCAGACAGAGAAAGACAAATATTGTATGATTTCCCTTATATGTGGAATCTGGAAAACAAAACGAACAACCAAATCAAACTAAACTAAACTCACAGATACAGAGAACAGATTGGTGGTTGCCAGAGGGACTGGGGGTTGGGAAGGTGGATGAAGGAGGTCAAGAGGTATAAACTTCCAGTTATAAAATAAATAAGTCATGGGGATGTAATGTACAGAATGGTGACTAAAATCAATAATATTGTATTGCATATTTGAAAGTTGCTAGAAGTAAAATCTTAAATCTTAAAAGTTCTCATCACAAGAAAAAACATTTTGTAATTTTATGTGGTGACAGATGGTAACTAGACTTATTGTGGTTATCATTTTGCAATGTATACAAATAACCAATCATTATGTTGTACACCTGAAAATAATATCATGTTATATGTCAATTATACCTCAATAAAAATGTTTGTTGAGTAAATGAATTTTGATTAGGCAGATCTAATACATTCTATAAATTTTACAGGTGTTCCTCTCCTGCCTAAGATCGAATCCCAAACTCTTGTGTGAAAACCTCACTGAATTATTTTAAAAGAATAACTGGCTCTCTAGGGTGGGGTGTTGCCTACCAAATTACTTTGATCAGTCCACATAATTAGGCTTTTCACCTCGAGGCCCCTGACCAATCTATGGTTTTAACAGTCCTCACAAGCACGCATGCACTTGTCTGTGTGAGTGTTCATATAAAGTATATACACATGTGTTTGTCTGAAGAAGGGCCATATAAAGGTCACATAGCTTGTCAGAAGCCTTTTCAGCTCATTAGCTGAGTTTCTGGAGATTTCTCAGCCTTGTGGTTTAGCTTTCCCTCTGCCAAGTGGGGATGTGTTTCAGTTTCCTATTTCAATGAAGGTTTAGAAGGATTGCTGTGATACCACTTTCCTGAATGAAAAATGTCACTTGACCACAGGGAATAACTTTGAGGAAACTAAAGCCTGGAAGTTGAGAGCTAATATCTCAAGGCAGTATTGTTAGCATGTAAGCCTTTATGTTGATCAAAAACAAACCTATTCAAAGCTTAATCAAAATATGAGATAGAGGGGACTTCCCTGGTGGCACAGTGGTTAAGAATCCACCTGCCAATGCAGAGGACATGGGTTCGATCCCTGGTCTGGGAAGATTCCACATGCCTCAGAGCAACTAAGCCCACGCGCCACAACTACTGAGCCTGTGCCCTAGAGCCCCTGATCTGCAACAAGAGAAGCCACCGCAATGAGAAGCCCGCGCACCACAACGAAGAGTAGTCCCCGCTCAAGGAAGCCCGCGCATATCAACGAGGACCCAACGCAGCCAAAAAATTTAAAAATAAATAAAATAAAATAAAAAGTGACATAAATATAGATATAAACCTTGCAGTGACACTTCTTTGGTTGAAGGCTCATAATTGCTTAAAAAAAAAAAACCTTTTTCTTTTTTGAATTTCCAGTAGTTATTACCACAATTTCAAAGACAGCAAAGGCTACGAACTCTGAATCTGGGGAAAGAGAATTGAAGTGGACAAGTGTTGAGTGTCATAATGGGGCTCCCAGACATGGGGCTGGAGTGTCTTCTCTACCTCCGTGTGGGAGTTCCCTGGCTTATGGACAAGAATTTGTCCTTCGCGCAGACATAGAGAATGGACCTGAGGACACAGGGCGTGAAGGGGAAGCTGGGACGAAGTGAGAGTAGCATTGACATATATACACTGCCAAATGTAAAATGGGTGGCTAGTGGGAAGCAGCCGTACAGCACAGAGAGATCAGCTCGGTGCTTTGTGACCACTTAGAGGGGTGGGATAGGGAGGATGGGAGCGAGGCTTAAGAGGGAGTGGATATGGGGATATATGCATACATACAGCTGATTCACTTTGTTGTACAGCAGAAATTAACACAACATTGTAAAGCAATTATACTCCAATAAAGATATTTTTTAAAAAAAAGAGGGCTTCCCTGGTGGCACAGTGGTTGAGAGTCCGCCTGCTGTTGCAGGGGACATGGGTTCGTGCCCCGGTCCGGGAGGATCCCACATGCCGTGGAGCGGCTGGGCCCGTGAGCCATGGCGGCTGAGCCTGCGCGTCCGGAGCCTGTGCTCCGCAACGGGAGAGGCCACAACAGTGAGAGGCCCATGTACCGCAAAAAAAAAAAAAAGAAAGAAAGAAAAGAAAAGAATTGGCCCTTTGGCTGCCCAAAAAACGTTTTCCCTTTAGGAATATGTTCGGGTTCACTCAGCGCTAGGCAGGGAGAGAAGAATGCTGTGTCAGCTTAGTTACTGCTGCAAAGCAAAGGACTGCAAAACTTAGTGACTTTGAGTTACAACAGTGTATTTGCTCACAATCCTGTAGGTAGGCAATTTGAGCTGGGATCAGCTGGTGGTTCCACTCTTGGATATCTCTCTGCTCAATCATGTGGCTACAGTCAATGGAAGGATCGTCTGGGCTGGAAGTTCCAATGGCCTTGCTCACATGTCTGGCAGTTGGTGCCGCTGTCAGCAGGGGTGCTTTGGTTCTCTTTCACGCTCCCTCTCATCCTCCCGACCAGCTTCCTTGCATGGAGGGCTCAGGGCAGCACTGTACTAGGGCCCAGGCAGAAGCTGCAAGGTCTCTTGAGGCCTAGGCTCTAGATTTCACATAATGGGAGTTCTGTTGCATTCTGTTGGCCAAAGCAAGTCACAAAGCCAGCCCAGGTTCAAGGGGTGAGGAAATAGACTCCACCTCTGGATGGGGAGCTGCAAAGTCACATTGCCAGGGGACTCAGCTACAGACAGGGGAGGAATGTTTGCGGCCATCTGTATTAATCTGCTCGGGCTATCCTAATGGAGTACCATGGACTATTGGGCTTAAACAACAGAAATGTATTTTTTCAGTTGAGGTTGGAAGTCCAAGATTAAGATGTTGCCAGGTTTGGTTCCTGAGGCCTCTCTCCTTGGTTGAAAGTTGGCTGCCTCCTCATTGTGTCCTCATGTGGACTTTTCTCTGTGCGCATGCATCTCTGGTGTCTCTTCCTCTTCTTATACAAACACCAGTTATATTGGATTAGGGTCCATCCTTATGACCTCATTTAACCTTAATTACCTCTTTAAAGGCCCCATCTCCAAATACAGTCACACTAGGGGTTAGGACTTCAATATATGAATTTTGGAGGGACACAATTGGGTCCATAACATCATCTTTGCAAACAATCTACGCAATGCATTTAGTTATAAACACATTACAAGATATTTTACTCCATTTACTTGTTTTGATTTGAGTACAAGGTTTATTTCTTTTGGGAGAATAAATCTTTGGGATGAGACTCAGAAGCTGTCTAGCCACTAACTGGACTGTAGCCTGGCATCTACTGTTACCCTTTGTGAAATCCAAACCATTAGGACTTTCAGGGATATCACAAGCAGGTATTCAGAGATTTGGGGAGGGAGGAGCGATCCTGTTTGGTAACTGGCCTCACTCATTGCCGAATACCCGGCACTGCTATAATTTTTTTATAATCAAAATTTTACATAAGGAGTTCATCTGTCTTTGATAAGACTGTTACTAATTATCAGGGAAAAAAAGCTTGGAAAGGATGAATATTTTTCTCTTTTTTTAATCCCTGCTCCCCAGAATGTCCTGGGCCTGCGTCTTGCTGCCCCATTCCATCGTGTAGCTTGCCCCCCCCCCACCCAGCTGCCTAAATACTCTTAAACATTGACAAAATACCTTTTAGTCATAAATCAAAGAAAATCAAAAAGTTTCATTTCTTTAATAGATTTTGTGGGAACTTCCCTGGCGGTCCAGTAGTTAAGACTCTGCGCTTCCACTGCAGGGGGGTACAGATTCGATCCCTGGTCGGGGAACTAAGATCTCGAATGACGTGCACAGCGGCCAAAAAACAAAAATAGATTTTACTTTGATTTAAAAAGACCATTGTTGGCAACAAAGAAGTTTTTACTATATATATATTTTTTTAAAGATTTATTTTTGGCTGCGTCTGGTCTTAGTTGTAGCATGCAGGCTCTTCATGGTGGTGTGCAGGCTTCTTTCTAGTCGTGGTGCGAGGATTTTCTCTTCTCTAGTTGTGGCGCGCAGGCTCCAGGGCACGTGGGCTCTGTGGTTTGCAGCACGCGGGCTGTCGTCCAGGCGCTCGAGCTCAGTAGTGTGGCACGCGGGCTTAGTTGCCCCGCGGCATGTGGGATCTTAGTTCCCTGACCAGGGATGGAACCCGCGTCTCCTGCATTGTAAGGCGGATTCTTTACCACTGGACCACCAGGGAAGTCCCTCAAAGAAGTTTTTAAAGCTTCCTGTCCAACTTGTAGCACTCACACAAGCTATGCTAACACTATGCATATGTACATCTTTATCACCCAATTTTCTGAAAGCTCTAGTGATTATAAGATTATAAACACACACAGTGGGTTCTCCCATAATTGCCAAACTTAGCAGATTAAAAACAAAAAACTCTTTTTCTCTTCAAGTTGCCTATAATCAGGGTATAAACAAGTTGATGATGATGAAATCTGTATAATTTAAAGGGCTCCAGACATACAGTGCAAGCCATATTTTTGGAGGTTTTTTAAAAAAAGCATTTTATTTTATTCAAATAGGCTCATCTTTTTATTCATAAGCTAAAGATCTTCTTTTGTTTCCCTCTGTCTTCTTTAATTGTGTCACTTCGGGGTATATTTCTGTAATAGAGACTATATAGCTTATTGCATGTTGGGTTATACCATACTATAACCATTAGGGCAAGATCCCAAACAAAAACAATTCACCCCTCTCTATCTATGGCCCCTGAGTGGAGATATTAAATTGAAGTATGTATGTTACAAATCCAGTCACCATCAGAAAGAAACATTCAGTAATGACCAAGGGCCTACACTTTAACCAACCCTTTGATTTGTTCTACCCAGCACCCCAAGTGCCCATGTACACACTTACAATAACAATCTTCCTAGAATCAGAGCTGATACAAAGGCCAGCTTGTGTTTTCAGCAGTGGAGGCAGTGCTGGGCATAGACTTGGAATTTCCAAGCGAATTAAGGGAAACTTGTCCTATCTGGTGAAAGCAGGGGACTCAGGGATCAGCCTTCCTAAAATTTGGGGCACTGTGTTAAATTATCAGCAGTCTCCTCCAGGGAATTCCCTGGCGGTCCAATGGTTAGGACTCCACACTTTCACTGCGGATGGCCCGGGTTCAATCCCTGGTCGGGCACTAAGATCCCACAAGTGCCACGGCACGGCAAAAAAAATAATAATAAATTAAAAAAAAACCCAAAAACCGTCCCCTCCCTTTCAGCATGTGACTGACTCAGGGCAGTGAACAGGGGCCCCACTGCTCCATCTATATCATCTATATCTATATCCCTATGAATCATGTATTTATTCATATTTTTTATAATTCATGTAATCTATATTTGTATTTTAATTTACATATATAATGTAAAAGTTGCAGACTTTAAAATCGGTAACTGGCTATATTGCCTATGATGTATATTAAATAACACATGTCAATCATAGCAATCCTGTCCCATCTGAGCAGGCCTAATGCTCCAAAACCATCACTTTGCACATTGAATACTGGGTAGAGTGTTTATTCTCTTAAACACGTTTTGTCAAAGGCCTCGCCAGTTAGGGCTTTTAACTGCTGTAAGCTTTGTACCTGTTTTGTCAGTAAAATTAATAATTTTAGTACATCGTATTCGAAGACCACAAGATGTTCACTCTGCGATTTACGGTCTTGGGAGAGCCAGACACCCCACGGTGCCCGTCCTACTGCGGCAGGATTTAATTTTATTAAAGTAACTTCTGAGGGGCTTCCCTGGTGGCACAGTGGTTAAGAATCCACCTGCCAATGCAGGGGATACGGGTTTGAGCCCTGGTCCGGGAAGATCCCACATATGACGGAGCAACTAAGCCCATGCGCCACAACTACTGAGCCCGTGATCCACAACTACTGAGCCGGTGCACCTAGAGACCATGCTCCACAATAAGAGAAGCCACCGCAATGAGAAGCCCGTGCACTGCAACGAAGAGTAGCTCACTGCAACTAGAGAAAGCCTGCACGCGGCAACAAAGACCCAATGCAGCCAAAAACAAATAAATAAAATAAATTTATTTAAAAATTAAAAAATAATAAATTTTTAATTAAAAAAATAAAGTAACTTTTGAGAGTTTTCCTAAAACCCTAACTCAAAGAACGCTTTTTATTTTGCGTAAACTATAGAATAAATGAACGAAGAACCACGGCACAGGCATGAAAATCCTAGCGGGTGAGTTACAGAGTTTACGATTGTAACGCCCAGTGCACGAGGCGCCACGCCCTGATGTATGATCTTAGAAAACCCCAACAGTAAACTCCACCTTCTGCCCCTCCTACACTTGAACAATCTGAACTTCTGAGGCTGTATTCAAACCCACCACCCGAAATCCCCAAAGCCCGGCTTAAGTGACCCGGAACACTGGACTGGCATCTACTGCGCATGCCTCGAACCCATGACCAATGGGAGCCCGGAGCAAGGGAGCGGAGGCGGGACTATATTATTCTCCGAACTCGCGTAGCTTCAAAGAACAACAAGGACGAGAACTCGGTCATCGACCAATCAGAGGCCACGGCGGTCTCCTGCTCTCCCCACCTGTGAGCCAATTGCCGGCTTCGGTGCGTCACGAGCTGCTTCGAAATTAAGGAATCGAGGGGGTGGTGAAAGTGGTTAAGATGGCAGATGTGAGAAGGCTGAGGGTGAGACCACAGAGTGAGGCTCGCCCGAAGCAGGTGGGAATCATCCTGGGACAAGCAGAATTGTGACACTCCCCTCTCCATTAGGGAATGAGGCAGCCGTCTTATCCCTCCCCCACAAACAAAATGGTATGTTGCAAGATGGCCACCCCCTCCGCAGTGGTATGATCCTGGGCGACAGTTCCATTTTGCGTTCCTCCCCACGCCCGCAGTGGTCCATTCCAGACTGCCCTGTTAACAGTCTTGGGCTCACACAGTCAAGGAAGTGGGCGGCCCTTGGGACCCACTGACCGGAAAGTTGAAACTCTTAGAGTCACACACTTTCGGGTGTGTATTCTTCTGGTGTCACAGACTGGGAAGTAGACACTTGGGGTCACAGATCGGGGTAGGGGGTAGGGAGTACCCATTTAGGGAAAGTTGGTGGTGACTTTGATGTTGTGGGCAGTGTAGGGACCAGGAGGGGACCTTTAGCTCCCCGGCTGGTCCGAGGTTAGCAGCACAAACCTAGAAGGGAAGGAGAGAGCTGGCTGGCACAGTGTTTTCCCGTGCAGGTGGGAGGAGTAGGGCAGGAAACATGTGGTGGGTGGGACCTCCGAGGTTGGCAGGGAGGTCTCCAGGAACATGTCACGGCCCTGGAAGAGTCTAGCTGGGCCCACACAATGGATCTCTGAGCTGGACTTTGCAGCAAGGAAAAGTAGAGAAAGGGCAGTGGGAAGGTGGCCGTGTTCGGTCTCTGACCATCCACCAATGGTGGTGGGACCTGAACGTCTGATGGAGGAGGGTGAGGAGAGGATTGGTGCAGGAGTGGGGAGAATGCTAGACTGAGGGAAGGATAGTTAATTCATCCAAGTTACTCAGCTATTCCATGAAAACAAACAATGCAAAATTATAACGTGTTAAGCTCTGCCCTCATCAGATGAATTATCTCATTTAATCTTCCCAATAGTCACTACTATTATTATCTCCACTTTATGGGTGAGAGAACTGAGGCACTGAGGGGTTACCAGACTTTAAACAGCTGGTAAGTGCCAGAGCCAGAGCCAGGCTGTAGGGCTCCAGAATCTGGTTCTATCCACTGAGCAATTCTTAATCTCTACAGTCGTCTCTGCTTTTCTGTGCCCACCCTGTCCTCACTCCATCCTGACCAGGACTAGAAATCAGCCCCTCTCCTGAGGGCCCCTAAAGCACCCATTTGCCCATAGCATCAGTGAACAGTGTAGACATCTCTGTGGGAGGGGCTGGCCCCTGCACACTCTGAGCTGTTTTTCTTCCCTCTTTCCCCATGCAGGGAGGTGAAGAGAGGACAGGGGAGCCCAGTGGGAAGAGGGCAGTAAATCACAGCATAGATATCTAGACCGTACAACGATTATTCAACAAATATTGATTGAGCTTTTGCATGCAGGGTCTTATGCTAGGTGGTGGAGGTATGGCAATGAACAAGGCAGACGAGGGTCCGGTTCCTGCCTGCCCTGGAAGTGTTTGGGGAATTCCTGGTAGGCAGACTTTGGTTATCACAATGATGGAGGTGCTTTGGCATTGAATAGGCAGGGGCCTGAGATGCTGGGGGACAGCTCCACACCACCAAGACTCGTAACATCCATGATTGTCATTCCTGGATGGTAAAAAGAGGCCTCCCAAAATGTTTCTTATGAAAAGGGAGCATTGGGTCCAAGGGTTGGGAACTGCTGTTTCCTTAGGCCTGTCCCCAGGAAGCACCCCTCAGTCAGGGGTAGGGAGGACCACGAGGGGCAGGAAGGAAGGGGGAGGAGAAGGATGGCATGGCAAAGGAAATTTTGCCACCTTGGCCTCAGTTTGGCCTTTGAGGACAGCGGTAGTGAAACAGGAGGGAAAGGAGCAGGGCATAACTTTTAAAAGAATGGCATAGCCATAAGACATGACAAAAACTGACTAGAACCGACTAGGTGCAAGATGGTGGAAGATTCAACTTCCAGTAGACCTTGAGCCTCATTATACGCTCATTGTAATACGTTAGCATACACTAAATGACACATCCATCAGCGCCATGACAGTTCCAAAGCTGACCATAAAAGGTCAAAAATGGGTGGTGGCCCAATTCCTGGAAATCCCCGCCCCTTCCCCCAAACAGTTGGAATAATCCTCCCACTCATTAGCCTATGAAATCACCCAGCCCATAAAAACTAACCACGCTGTATTTCGGGGCCTCTCGCCTTCTGAGATGGCCCACACTCTGCAGAGTGCTTCTCCTAAGGCCATTCCTGCCTTTTGAGATGGACCGCATTCTGTCTGTGGAGTGTGTTTCTCTCTAAATAAATCCACTTCTTACCTATCACTTTGTCTCTCACTGAATTCTTTCTGTAAGGAGACATCAAGAACCTGAGCTTCATTAAGTTCTGAGACTAGGTGTGTGATCTCAATTAAAAGACAGTGGGTTCGAGTCCCAATCTGGGTTTTGGCTGGGTTCCAGTCCCAGCCTGTGGGTTCAAGTCCCAATCTCAGTTGTGCGCGATTTCAGCAGGACCCTGCCCATTCCTATATCTCCTCCGTGGGTTCAACCGCGTGGCAGTGACTGGGGTGTGGAAGACACTCCCATGTCTTATAACTGACAATGTCTTATTACCTACTCAGGACTTGAGGCATGGCAGTCAGAATCTTGTAAGCAATATCCCCTCAAAATAAAGCAAAATAAGCACAAGATATAAACAGGAAATGACTCTCTGTCTGGTGATCCCTGGGGGTTGGCAGAGAGAGGTGATGGGGGAGCATCAGGTGGGTGTAAGTTATTAGGCATATCCTGGTTCTTGGGGGTTCCTGGGTATTCACTGGATTACTAAGAAGTACGTTAAAACTTTTGCTCCCCTCTGTGGTGGGCTGACTTGTAAGTATTCAATCCGCTCTCCTGCTGAGAACAACCAGAAAAGCTAGATCAGGGTTTTTGTTCTTTTTTAATCTATTTGAAGGTCCAGGAGAGCAAATTACCTTTGAGGTCATCACCTCACCAAATACTGTCATCCAGTACAGAAAAGCAAGAGTTGATGGGAACAAATAAAAGTAAAATAAACCAGCTCCAAATTATTAGTGCAGGTCACCAGAGCAATTCAATAATCTGAATAAGATGAAAAATGATTGTAAAATGATGACTAAATCACTGTTTTCCAGGGTGGGGAAACTCATTCTATTAGGGACTAAAATAATAAAAATCTACTTTAGGTTTTTCATTTGGAGAAAAATATAAGTTTTAAACCTGTCTGCTCCTTAGAAGAACAGGAAATATACAACTTTTAAATGTTAATTTACAAAATAACCAGCAAATGTAGCAGAGGTTTAAAGCCCCCTGATGTAGACTTAAAGGGGACAGATCTAGGAGCGGAGAAAGAAGGAGAACAAAAGACAGAGAAGGAGCAGAAGAATTTTTTCTGGGGCCCCATGTGGCATTTAACAGTTTAGGAACCATTTCTCACATAATTGGCCTCAGCTCCACCACTCACAAGCTGTGTGACCTCAGGCAAGTTAGCTAAGCTTCTCTGGGCCTCAGCTTCCCTATCAGTAAAATGTAGATAGCTGGAGTGCTTACCTCAGGGGGTCGTCTGTGCCCATGAAATGAGTACATAAGTGTGAGGCACTTAGCTAAAGATCAGAAAACACTAAATCAAATTAGACATTAACCCCTCATTCATTCCTTCAAGAAACATTTATTGAGTGTCTAGTTAGTGCCAGATACTGAAGAGACGCCTGGCACACAGTGAGAGCTCAATGAACAGTGTCAACATGAATGAATGCAGTGGCTTCCTAAGGAAAAAGCAGGACCTTGCCCTAATGAACAGGCTGGAAGGGGCTCCAGGCCGGGAGGTATGAAATCACCCGGTAAGTTGGGAGCACCATTCGCTGGGTTGTGAACAGAGAAAGGAGGGAGGGAGGTTGGAATTGCCACACCAGAAGGGGCCTTGAGCCTAGGCTTAGGAGAGAAGCTTGGCATCTGCAGGTGTGGGAGCCATACAGGTTTCCAGGTAGGACTGTGGGTCCTGCCTTGAGATGTGCTGTTTCCCTTCAGGTACCTGGGAATGCCAGGCACACCCCAGACATGCTCAGCTCCCCCAAGCTGCTGTGTGCGTACCTGAGAACTTCACGTCTCCAAACAGGCAACAGGCCCAGGGAGGAGTGGGGACCGAGCTGGCATTCACTTGGGGAAACAGTCTGTCAAAGTTAGAGCTACGCAAACCCTACAACGCCCCAATTCCCATCCTGAGTGTGCATGCCTACGTGGACCAGGAGATGCATACAGGAGGGAACACAGCAGCCTTGCTGCCAACCACAAAAGCCAGAATCAGCTCAGATGTCTGTTAACAGGAGAATATGAACAAATTGTACAGTAACACAATAGAATACTATATAGCAGTAACAGGCAAATATGAATCTTAGTAACAGAGCAGGCGTGGAGCATCCTGACGAAAAGTGCGCACTCTGTACCCAGCCTGCCTGGCATGCAATCTGGGCTCTACCACTTGCTAGCTAGGACTACTGGGGAAATCATTTAACCACTCTGTGCCTCAGTTTCCCTCCATCAAATGGGCACGGTAAAAATTGTGTGTGTCCCCCGGGCTGATGTGAGGATTTCAATGAGTCAGTATTTAAATGAGTCAATATTTCAGAACAGTGCCTGGCACACACGTTCAGTGCTACATGAATGTTTGTTAGATAAAAATAGAATGTTGAGTGGGGGGAAAGACAAGTCTCCAAATATCACATACTTTCAAAAGTTCAAAGGCAACAGCAACTAAACAAAATGTTGTTTAGGCATTTATATATGCTATAAAATCCGTTTCTTACAAAAAGGGGATGATAAGCAGCAAGTAATTTGGGAGCTGCAGGGAGGCAGGGGTAGGGATGGGGAAGATGAGCTGGGTGCGAGCAAGTTGTTGGGGTCTCAGGAGAGGGGTGGGATCCCAGGCGCTCGCTGTGTAATTAAAGGAAAAGCTTTAGCACAGCAACCCTTCAGCGCTAGGGGCCTTGGACCTCGGGCCCAGACTAACTAGATGCTTTGGGGAGGAAGGAGGCCGCCCAGCCCATGACTGCTCCCCGCCACACTGCAAAAATGCTGCAGTGGCCTAGCTCTTGCTGCCAGCCAACCAGGGGGAGGAGGGCCTGAGCTAGTTAGAGGGAGATGGGCCCCAGACAGTAAGAAAAAAGGAGGAGGACATGAGCTGGTCCAAAACATGGGTCTAACCAGTCAAATGGAGGAGGGCCCCAGTCTAAGGGAGGAGGAGGAGGCCAGGCCCACTGAGGGGCCCCTGGAGGACTTGTTTCCCTTGTGGTTTTTTGCACTTCCTGTTCCCCTGCTCGCTGCGAAAGTTCCTCTTCTTACCCTGCACTCAGAGCCTAGCCGGAGAGGACAAGGGCAGGAGGCACCATGAGTGGGGGCCCTTCGGGAGGCAGGCCTGGGGGCCGTGGAGGACCCGGGGTTCAGCAGAACATACCCTCCACCCTCCTCCAGGACCATGAGAACCAGCGACTCTTTGAGATGCTCGGACGGAAATGCTGGGTGAGCTGGGGATCTCCTGGCCCTCCCTGTCTCCCTTTCCTCTTCTTCCTCTCCTCCTCCTCTTCCGCCTCTTCATCTTCCCCATCCTCCCCCTCTCCTCCTTTCCCCTCCTTCCTCTCTCCTCATCTTCCCCATCCTCCTCTCTTTCTCTTTCTTCCCCTCCTCCTCTTCCTCTCCATCATCTCTCCTAGAATCCACTTACCCCCATTCACCAATTCCAGGAAGATCTCGATGTCCATTCAGTTTCCCTCTGGCTGCAGCTCTTCCTTCAGAGCCATGACAGCCATGGGCAAGGAAGGACCAGGTCTGGTTCCCAGACCCTGTGGCTGCCCCTGACCAGATTCCACTGAGTCCTGCTCTCCCCTCCCAGACGCTGGCCACCGCGGTTGTTCAGCTGTACCTGGCGCTGCCCCGTGGAGCCGAGCACTGGACCAAGGAACATTGTGGGGCTGTGTGCTTCGTGAAGGATAACCCCCAGAAGTCTTACTTCATTCGCCTTTACGGCCTTCAGGTGACCCCCGCCCCCCACTGGACAGACAACCCAGTTTTCAACCGACAAACCCAGAGCTGTGTCCGTAGCCCTGAGCCCTCAGGCAGATCAATGAACCCCTGAGCCCCAGAACCAAAGACTTCATCCAAATGTCAACCTCTGGTTTGTCTTTCTAAGTCCGCGATGACTGACCCCAGAGTCTTCATGTCAAGATCTATAACCCCCAATATTAGTATACCTCCTAAGTCTGATCTGTTCCACAAACTCCAAAAAAATGAGTACTGTATTTTCACCTGAACCTCCAATCTGTTCGAAACTCAACATTTTGGGGCTCAGAAATCGCCCATCAAAACTCCTGAACTCCAGAATTCTGCCTAGCTCCTAAGTCATAAATCTGTTCCACAAATCCTCAACCTAAACTCTCTAAGCATAAACCCCAAATTCATCCTTCTAAACCATAAAGGTAGATCCAGTAGGACCACATCAAGATCCCAGGGCCATAAAATATTGACCAAACCCCTAAGCCATAACTCTGCTCCACAAACCTCAAATTGCACATACGTTGGCTAAACCTGCCTCCAGAAAAACCTCCCAAGTCTATATGTCTGAACCTCAAATCTCAACCCCAACTCCTAATCCTGGAGCCCTATCTGCCCAAATGAAGGCCCCCATAAAAGGGGGGATTTGGGATGATTCTACGAATGGGCTCAGTTTCCTAGGACTAGAGTCCAAAATCCTCAAATTCAAGCCCCCAAGTTCCACATCTAGGGCCCTGGAACCCAAATCCAAATCTCTCACTGAAGTGTCTGATTCCCATACTGTACCCCAACCCTCCACATCTGACACCTAGACCCCCAACTCTCCGATGCAGAGCTGGAAATCTCCAAATCAGATCCCTGGGCCCCAAGTTTGTATACCATGTTCCCTGTCCAGAAAACAGAGGCCTGCCACCCAGGGCACGCCTCAGTGCCAGTGTGTTCCCCACTTCTCCAGGCTGGCCGGCTGCTCTGGGAACAGGAGCTGTACTCACAGCTGGTCTACTCCACTCCCACCCCCTTTTTCCACACCTTCGCTGGAGATGTAAGTGACCACCTAACCCCTGGGCCTCAGTTGGGGTGCAGGGAGGAGACGGGAAATGTGGGGGGGGCCTGGAAGGCCACTGACCCCCCCACGCACGTGCAGGACTGCCAAGCGGGGCTGAACTTCGCAGACGAGGGTGAGGCCCAGGCCTTCCGGACCCTGGTGCAGGAGAAGATACAAAAACGAAATCAGAGGCAAAGCGGAGGTGAGGAGGCCTTGGGGGAGGAAAAGAGGTTGAGCAGAAGTGAGCGCAAGAGTAGGGAGCTGGAAAAGCCCCTCTCATGGTTCTGGTTCCCAGTCCACCTGTCTCTCCACAGACAGGCGCCAGCTCCCCCCTCCACCAGTGCCAGCCAATGAAGGTGAGTCCTCTAGTGCAAGGAAGAGTAAGAAGGGGCTAGCCCAGGAGCCTGTGGCAGGGTTGCGATAGCTCTCTACCCATTCCGTCTTCCCAGAGAGAAGAGGAGGGCTCCCACCCCTGCCCCCACACCCAGGTGGAGACCAAGGGGGTGAGTGCTATTCTTCCCTGTGTCTCTACATGGGCAGGTGGTGGGGGGGTGAATGGATACACAGGTGGGGAGTGGGTGGATGGATGAGTAGGTGGGTGGGTGCAGCGATAAGTGGGTGAATGTGTGGGTGGATGGATTGGTGGTGGAAAGATGGTTGAACGGGGGCATGAATTGATGGAAGGATGAAAATATAGATAGATGTATAAGTGGGTGTAGAGATGTATAGGTGAGTGGGTATGTGGATAAATGGATGAATACATGGATGGATGATTGAATAAATTAATTAATGAATGAGTGATTGAATGAATTCGGTAGTGAATAAATGAATAAGTGACATAACATTTCAATCGGTGAAGAAAGTAACTATTGAATGAGTGAACAAATAATTTCACAAATTAGTCGATGAGCCAGTGAATAAATGAGTCAGTACTTAAGTGATAAGCATGAGTAAATAAATTAATTAATTAATCAGTGAATGTATGGATGGTTTGTGGCTCCCACCCAGCCGCTTCTCCATAAACCCTATCTGGACCCCTCATCCACTCCCTCCATGACCATCAAACACACAGATTCCCTCAACCATCTTCCTGTCTCTTGCTCCTATGCTCTGGTTGGTAGGTAAATGGGTCAGTGGCCCAGTCACCCATTTTTCCCCACAGGCCCAGCAGCTGGCTCACTGTCCCTGGGGCTGGTGACAGTGGACATCCAGAACCCAGACATCACGAATTCACGATACCGTGGGCTCCCTGCACCTGGGCCTAGTCCAGGTGATAAGAAACGCTCAGGGAAGAAAAAGATCAGCAAGGCTGATATTGGTGCACCCAGTGGATTCAAGTGAGAATCTCTCCCCAGTGGGCCCACAGATCCTGGGGGTGGGGGAGCAGATGAGCAGGTGGACAGGAGGATAGTTGAGTGGATGGAAGGATGGGAAAATGGATGGGTGGGTGGGGGAGTAGGTAGATGAGTGGATGGGTAGGTGGGTGGGTTCAAAGCCGGGGACTAGGGAGAGGCACCAAAGGCACCAAGGTTCCCAACTTTTACAGAGGCAGTCACTCTCCGGGCCATGCAACTACAATTCATGACTCAGAGAGTGAATGCCTCCTGAAATTTTGCTCCTCACTCACCTCAAGCTAGTCCCACCCTAGTCCCACCCTGGGTGGGCTGGTGGGTGAGTGGATCGGTGGGTAGATGGATAATTGGATGAATGAATGAATGGGTGGATTGGAGAATGAATGGATGGGGAAATGGGAAATGGGTAGGTAGATGGATGGGTGAGTGGATGAGTATGTGGTCTGATAGGTATATAGGCTGATTTGTTCACAGACAAGGTGGATGGGGATGGATAGGTGGTCAGATATATGGATGAATGGACAGTTCAATGGGTAAATGGACAGAAGTGTGTGGTTGAATGGGTAGTCAAGTGAGTGAATGGATGGAAAGATGGGCACATGGGTAGATGGATGGGTGGATGGACAAGTGTGGGTTAGGACAGATTGGTGGACAAATGGGTAAATAGATGTGTGTGGACAGATGAGTGGGGAGACAAATGTATATAGATCAATGGTCCGACAGGTGAATGTGAATGGCCACGTGGGCAAATAGATGGGTGGATGGATGGTGGAAAGAGGGCTGGGCGGACAGATGGGTACCACAAACTATGGACCCCTTCTAGTTCCATAACTACTGCTCTCACTCCTTCATTCACTTAAGACTCATACGTTAATTCTGGCCCCTCAGAGTCCCTCTGGGCAGGAGAGGGCAAGAGGGCTTCACTAGGAAGAGAGGGAAGGAAGGGCCGTGGGGCTTCACTGGGATCTCCTCACCTCCCCCAGACATGTCAGCCACGTGGGGTGGGACCCCCAGAATGGATTTGACGTGAGTAACTCCAAAGTCCCCTGGACCCCACTCAACTCCCACCTACCTTTCCATAGTCCACTGCTCCAGACCTACTCCCCAGACCCCACCCTTCCCACACCCCTCTTAGATCCCTCTCTGGGGTGGACCCCATGATAATCTGTGCCCCTTCCCTCCCCACCTTATTCTCACATCCCTGCCCCGGCCTTTTACCTCCTGGGCAGGTGAACAATCTGGACCCAGATCTGCGGAGCCTGTTCTCCAGGGCTGGAATCAGTGAGGCCCAGCTCACTGACGCGGAGACCTCCAAATTTATCTATGACTTCATTGAGAACCAGGGTGGGCTGGAGGCTGTGCGGAAGGAGATGAGGCGCCAGGGTGAGCCCCCCTCTTTCTGGACACCCCCTTCTTCTCCAACCCTGGTAGCTGATCTCTAAGAGATACATTGCAGGCACTCAGTCCTCATGGAAACCCCTATACCGCTCAAATTGGGAGTTGGTCGGTTAGGATACCCATTTTAAAATGAGCAAAACTGAGGCTCTAAAGAAAACTATAATAATAGCTCTGTGTTATCTTTCCCCCTCAGAGCCGCTTCCACCGCCCCCACCGCCATCCCGAGGAGGGAACCAGCCCCCCCGGCCCCCAGCTGTGGGGAGTAACAAGGGTCGCTCTGGCCCACTACCCCCTGTACCTTCGGGAGGTGCTCCTCCCCCGCCAACTCCCCGGGGACCCCCACCACCGGGCCGAGGGGGCCCTCCGCCACCACCCCCTCCAGCCACTGGACGCTCTGTACCACCGCCCCCTCCCCCCCCTGGAGCTGGGGGGCCGCCCCTGCCTCCACCACCACCACCACCACCGCCACCACCCAGCTCTGGGGTCGGACCGATCGCTCCCCCACCCCCTCCTCCTCTGGGGCTTGTGGGGGGCCTGGCCCCTGGTGGGGGTCGGGGGGCGCTTTTGGATCAAATCCGGCAGGGAATTCAGCTGAACAAGGTGAGGGCCGGCGTGATGGAGGATTGGGGGACTGGGACTCTGGGGTGTGCTGCACAAGTCAGGATATTAGGGGGCCAGGGCCGAGACTGATGGGGGTCCCAGGATTTGGGGGTTGAGTGATAGGGTTGGGAGGTTGGTGGGGAGACTGGAGTGTGTGGGAGGAGAAAGGATGATGAGGGGCGGGGAGAAGCGCTTCTCTCACAGGCCCTGAGCCTTGTGTGCTGGACCCTGCTTGCTGCAGACCCCTGGGGCCCCAGAGAGCTCAGCGCTGCAACCGCCACCTCAGAGCTCCGAGGGGCTGGTGGGGGCCCTGATGCACGTGATGCAGAAGAGAAGCAGAGCCATCCACTCCTCGGGTAAGAGCTCCCCCTCCCCTGCGAGCCTGCCATTCGGAACCCATCCTGCCAGGACCCCGACCCTGGTTCCCAGCTAGTGTCAGCCTAAAAACACCCCTAACAGCCACCATCAATAGTAACATTAGCCCATATGTTGATGAGAGCATGAACATGAATCTTTTATCAGTCTCTTTTTCTACAACGTTAACTGTCATTATGTAACAGTAATATGATTAACTCTATCTATCTTTGACAATAGTATTAACATTAATCCCATATGTTCAATAGTATTAACATTAGCCGCTATGTGATGATAATATTATAAGGAGCCCCCATCTTTGACCATCATATTGACTCTAACTCCATGTGTCAACAGAGTAACCTTAACACATTATGTGATAATATTATAACTAACCCAATCTTTTACAATAATGTTGACATTAATCCCTTAATGTGTCAACAATATTGTCATTATATGACAATTATATGAGGATAATATTAACCTCAACCTATTATGTGACAATAATATAATTAACTCCAACTTTGACAATAATACTAACATCAACCCCAGGGTCTGTTCACAAGATAAACATGAATCCATTACATGACAATATCATAACGAACCTCATCTTTTGACCATGACATCATCATTAACCCCATTCCGTGTCAACAATGTTAACCTTAACCCATTATGAAACCATAATATTGTAATTTCCTCCACCTTGGCTAATATTTAAATCCACCCCATTAAGTGATAAGTCTGTTAAAATCAACCCTTTGTATGACAATAATATCCCAACTAACCACACATTTTTGACAATAATATTAACCTCAACTCCAACTAGAACCCAGACCCCAGCTATAGTCCCTACCTTGCCCCTAAATCTCCCTCCTCTGAGGGGGTCCCTTCTTCATCCAACACACAGGCCCCAGATCTAATTTCCAAGCATGAGATCTCAGTCCCCCAGGGTCCTGAGCCCCAACCTCCCAGGTCCTAGTAACCCCCCTCCCTAGGGCTTTTGAACCCTCCTGCCCATCCTGAGTTCTACTCTCTCTCTCCCTCTAGACGAAGGGGAGGACCAGGCTGGCGATGACGATGAGGATGATGAATGGGACGACTGAGTCACCACCCCCCCCACTGTTCTGTGCTCACTCCCTTGGCAGCCCTGCTCGCCACCCTCCACTTCCAGGCCCCTAAGCCCTGTTTCTTCTCCACCCACCCCTTCAATGCTGTTATCTCTGACTGCCCCCCCAATACTCACCCTAGCAATAGTAGGGGACCTTTTTATACAAACTTTCTCAGTTCTCCTCACTAAGGATTTTTAAACAAAAATAAAATAACTGTCTTTTTGTTTCTTTAAATCTTACTTCCTTTATATTCCAAATGTGGGAATTTGGGGTCCTTTTTCCCCAAAGTCCCTTTTATTCCCATTTCATTTATTTAACCTTATAGGTATACATTCATTTATTCCCTCGGTCATTTAGCCTGTACTTCTTTGTTTCCTTCTGCCCTTTTTTCTTTCCACAGATATTTATTACCAGGAACTACTTTAGGGGCTAGGGATAAGGCAGTGGGGAAAAAACAACAAAAATTCTTGGTCTTGTGAGGTCAACATTCTAGGGCAGAAGACACACAAGAAACAAGGAATTAAATTGAAACAAAAGATAGTTATAGGACTTCCCTGGTGGCGCAGTGGTTAAGAATCCGCCGGCCAATGCAGGGGACACGGGTTCGAGCCCTGGTCCGGGAAGATCCCACATGCCGCGGAGCAACTAAACCCGTGCTCCACAACTATTGGGCCTGCACTCTAGAGCCCACGAGCCACAACTACTGAGCCCGCGTGCCACAACTACTGAAGCCCGCGCACCTAGAGCTCGTGCTCGTCAACAAGAGAAGCCACCGCAATGAGAAGTCTGCGCATGGCAACGAAGAGTAGCCCCCACTCGCCCCAACAAGAGAAAGCCTGCGTGCAGCAACAAAGACCCAACACAGCCAAAAAATAAAATTAATTAATTTTTTACAAAGATAGTCATAGATCATGATAAGTGCTATGATGTGCTGAGGAGAAGTGACATTAAGATGGAATGTTCAAGGAAAGCCACTTGGAGGAGGTGACCGTTATTCTGGATCTAAAGAGAGAGGAATCAACCATGTGAATATTTGAGGAGAAGGGCATTCCAGGCAGAGGAAACAGCCAGTGCAAAGACCCTGAGGTGGGAAAAAGCTTGGTGTGAGGCTGAGTGTGGTGAATGTGTGAGAGAGTTATTTGTTCAATCACTTACTTATTTTTTTTTAAAAGTTCAATCAACATAATATTAGATCAAGAGAGTACTCGATGGTCAGACTTCCCCATTCTCCATGCACACAACTCACACACTACGATCCTGATGGGCAGGATCTCCCTCTCAATTTTAAAATTTGGTTCTGCCCAGTTCCCAGTGCAAACCAAGTCCTGGCCAATGGCAATGGAAGAAGCAAAAACTTAATAATCAGATAGATCTGCTCTAGAACCCGGGCAAGATGCCTCACCTCTGAGCCTCAGTTTCCTCATCTATACAATGGAGGCAACCATATGTAACCTTTTCCAACTGGGATCCCACTGGGTCACCCTCGTCCTCTAGAACTTTCTCTCCAGGAAAAAAAAAAGCACAACTCAAAACTGTCCGTGGTGTTTAAAGCTGTTTCCAAAGGAGTAATTAGAAACTCTTGTACATCAAAGCCTAGAATAGAGGTGGCTACTCCTTCCCATTTCTGAAACCTGGTGGATTCAAGATCTCAGATTTCCTACCTTTAGAGGAAGAAGAAAGCGGGGAGGAAGATAAAGGTGAGGAGGAATTCAAAGAGGGCAGACTTCTTCCATCTGCAAGACTAGTGGAAGAATTTCTGAACCATCCAAGGGCAGCTTGAGGGTTTAGGGGAGGGCAGAGGTGTGGGGAGTGGAGCTGGCTTTGCCCCTTAAGAATTCTCCCACAGCCGTGGAAGCTGGAGAAGGGGGGAGCCTCAGGTTCCCTTTAATTCTTTCATTACTCTTCATCCCCTACTCCACTACCCACCCAACCCTGGTCGGTTCCCGTGGCGAGCACTGAGTCTAGGAAGGGCCTATCATATCACTTCTCCCCCACCTCCCCTCGCCAAACCCAGAGTTCTGTAACCCCTTGGGCAGGCTTTGTCCTGGAAAAGACCTTACATCACACAACCTCTGAAGCCCCAGGAGCACAGGCTAGAGCAAGCACAGACCTGTGGTAAAAGAGTTGACTGTGGGTGAGTTGCTTGACCTCCCTGGGACTCAGTTTCCTCAGTCTTTAAAATGAAGATAAAAATTAAAGTAGATGGTGTCTGCAAGGTTCCTGCCTCCTTGTAGGCATCTATAAGCATCAAATGCTGCTACTGCTGTTGTTACTATTGTTATTACTGGGTGTCCCTGATCTTGAGTCACCATTGATTACAAAATGCATCGTTATTCTATGTATCGCTAAGAAAGACAAAAAAGTACTGCCAATTAAATTATGCCCCATCAGCGCTTGTAAGACACAGCCTGATTCCAGAGATGTTAAAAAATTAAATGCTTCTGGAGCCCTGGCTGGTGATGTTGTTCCTTAACCTGCATTCTGGCTCCACATGTATGTTCACTTGTGAAACTCATGACATGGGTCACCCATGGTCTATGAGCTTTCTGTATGTGTGGTACAGTCCATGTGAGGTTTACATTAAAAGCAGGTCAAACTTGTGCAGCTTGGAATGGATAAAACCTTGTATTGGCCTCACACTGGGAGATGCAGTATACACAGCTAGGCACTAAATTAATTCTGAATGAACAGATGAGTGGCTGGGAGTAGGACACAGTAATAACAGGGTAGCCTCTTACTTTGAGGTCTCTTGAAAAGGTGCTAGTCCAGAAAGATTCATTTTCTTTTGTTTTATAAATTTGTTTATTGTATTTATTTTATTTTTGACTGGGTTGGGTCTTCGTTGCTGTGCGCGGGCTTTCTCTAGTTGCGGCGAGCAGGGGCTACTCTCTTCATTGCGGTGCACAGGCTTCTCATTGCAGTGGCTTCTCTTGTTGCGGAGCACAGGCTCTAGGCACGTGGGCTTCAGTAGTTGTGGCTCGCGGGCTCCAGAGTGCAGGCTCAGTAGTTGTGGGGCACAGGTTTAGTTGCTCCACGGCATGTGGGATCTTCCCGGACCAGGGCTCGAACCTGTGTCCTCTGCACTGGCAGGCGGATTCTTAACCACTGCGCCACCAGGGAAGCCCCAGAAAGATTCATTTTCTAGATGAGTAGGAGATGCCCACCCAAGGTCATTCATCCGAGGTTTTACAGATGCAGAAACTGCCTAAGGTCACATACTTTAGTAAATGGTGGAGCTGGGATTGAACCCAGGTACTTGGGCTCTAGAATCCAAGCCTTTACCCACTACACTGTACTGTTTGGGGAAGACCAAGGGATGCTTCCCAATACCCATAAACCTCTACATTTTCCCCTAGATTCAGGCAGAAAGAGGTCATGCCTTAAACCACTTTCGTGGGTTGGACAAGCCTCCTGGACTCCTGGGATTGGGAGGGTCCTGCCTGCCGGGGGAGACTGGGGGCATGTGAGGACCAGCATCGGACTCTGTTCTAGAAGGAATAAGGGAGGGAAGGGGAATCTATGGTGGGACTTCACTGTTAACTGTTCCACTCACGGCAAGCAGGGACTAATGGAACCTCAGCCTGACCAGCCATTTATCCAACCGGTGCACAGGTGGACTGGCAGGCACAGGATAACCGTTTGGTTAACTGTATAACCGTTTGGTTGACTACATAACTCATGGACTGACAGGGAGAGGGGCAATTTGAGGAAATGACAGTGCAGTTTCCTGACACTGTGAGCTACTGAAAATCGAACTGAATTACAGCCCGCCTGGGACAGGCTGGGGCTGGTGACCTGATGGTGCAAAAGATGGGCAGCCTCCTGAGGGACTTACAGGCTGGCTGACTGATGATCCACGCTGCTGCTGCCTGCCTCGGTGGCAGGATGTTGCAAATGGCTGACTTGTTAGGAATCACACCCAGCCCGAGGGGCTGTCTGGATGTTACACTGTCTGGCGATGTGTAAAGGAGATCTACCCTGAGGGAATTTCAGGCTGACTGATGGACAGATCTGTGGCCGCCTGATAGGCAACTGTATCTTGTGACTGACTGTCTATCCTGACCAAATCACAGCATGCTTGACAGACTGTGTGGCCAGTCGGATGCTGAGAATGGCTACCTGGCTGACTGATATGAGGGGCAGACTGAACGAGTCACAGACCAGCTGACCCACTGAAAGATGAGTATAGCTGCCTGACCCCATGGCTGTCCATGGATAGAATCACAGCCGCCCCAAGAGGGCCCCGGGGTCAGAGGCTGCTGACTGACCGACCAATGGGGGGCATGCCTTGCCTGAGAAATGACAGATTGTTGACGACTGACAGGTTGCCTGGAGGCTTTAGCTGCTGTGACTACGTGCTCTGAGGGAATAAAGTGCCTGATCATGGTGTGAATGAGGAGGAACCTGGGGGAATTACAGAGTGACCAACTGACAGTGGAGAGCGTGACTGCCAGGGCTACATTAGATGCTGACAATGACAGCCTGTCCTGACATAATCACAGCCAGCCCGAGGACCCGGCTGTGGCTTCCTGGGCGGTGGTGAGATGATTCTCCCCAGAGGATTCGGAGCTACTCCCAGAGCCAGGGTAGATAGAGAGCCCGGCTGCTGGACCGACTGTCGGTGCTATGAAGGGACAGTCTAAGGGAATGACAGGCTGGCTGACGAGCAGCGAGTAGCGTAGCTGTTGTCAGAGCCGTGTGTCTGCCTTGAGGGCCTCGCAGCTGGCCCGAGGGCACGAATGGATGCTGCTATTGACAGACTGACAGCGTGAATGGGGGGCGGAGGTCTGATGAGACAGTGGTCGTGGTGATTGTCTGATTTGAGTCGGGTGACTGACTGAGCAAGCTGTATGTGGAGGTAATCCACCTGGGGAGTCACGGCCTGCTTGGGGTTAAAATGTGGTGACGGACTGACGGCGGTAATTGGGGGTCTGACAGGACGGAGAATCCCCCAGTGCAGCTGGCTGACAACGTGATTGGCTGACAGCGTGACAGACAGACCGGCTTACGGGCAGGGCCTCCGGCAACCTCAGCTGCCGCCGCCGCCGCCTCCGCCTCCCAGACGCACTCTGGGAAAGCGCCGGCGAGCACCCGCCTTCTGGACCGAGCCGGGAGGCGGGGAGGGATCCGGTCACGGCTCGCCGGTTGGTCCGCGCGGGCGCTGCTCGCGGCGCGGCGCGGCCAATAGGCTGCGCGTTCTCGGCCACGCCCGCGCGAGCTCTCCTCTCGCGAGGCCGGTTAGGCCCGAATGTAGTTAGCCGTGGGGAAAGATGGCGGAAAATTTAAAAGGTGAAGCAGTGGCGGCAGCGACGCGGGCCCGCTGGCCGGGCCGGGTGGGCTGGAGGGGTGGCGTCGCTGGCTCGGGGCCCCGGCGTCCGAGGCCACGGGGTCGGGAGCCGGAAGCTCGGCGCCGAAAGGCTGGAGCTCGGGGCGCGCGGGCCTGGCGCGCGGGGCTGGGCGGGGCTGAGGGGAGGGGGCGCGTGCCTCGGAACGCGGCGGGCAAGGGGCTAAGTGGGGACACGGGAGGGGCGCGCGCGCCGCAGGTCGCGACCGGACGGCGCGCGCACGCACGCGGGTTTGTCTGGGAGGCCGCGCCCGCGCGCGGGAAAATTGGTCGCCGGTGACCGTTACCCTCTTGGTGTCCACGCGAGACGCCGGAAGGGGAGGGGAGGGAAGGGGACGGACCTCCTTTTCAGAGTTAGGGGACGGGGGACTCTTCTGGGTGAGGGTATCTCCTCGCAGCGTGGTGGGGGAGGGGTTTGCGGCCGAGAGGGCTCGCCCAGGAAGAGGGGAAAGGGGCTTCCCTAATGGGAGAGCTGGACTCCCCCATGCGCGGGGAAGGAGGGGTGACTCAGTGTGTTGGGGAAGGTGGGCCCCTCTGGGTGAGGGAAGCTGCGGGGAGGATGGGTTCCACAGGTGTGAGGGGGAGCTCTGAGGGTAGGAGAGTCCATCTGTGGTCAGTGCGGAGACAGCAGCTGATGTGAGTTGGGACCACGTTAGCGGGGCTTCAAAAGCAAGTTAAGGATTTGAAAGGGAGAGGCATCACAGGGAAAGGAAGGCGTGGGTACAGGCCGAGTCTCCACTGCCTAAGTGGAGGGGGGGAAATGCACACGTAATAATTTTGCAAAGCTCTTGTACATTTGTAGGTTGACATCTAGAGTATTTCATCATGAGTTTAAATGTTTGGTTTTTGTAATGGAAGGTAGAAAATATTAAACATTTTTAAAAGATGAAATAGGATAAGGACTGACTGACTATATTTGGAATAAGGGTTTTGTGAAATGATTTGATAAAATGGCTTCTAAAGCACAGTAATCAAGAATATGTCTTGAACCGAAAGAAGCCTTTTTAAGTAAAAAAATCTGTGTGTCCTGAAAACTTTTGGTAGCCCCCCAAAACATTCCAGGTATATTTAAAGTAATTACTGTCACTAACCTATATTGTTCTGTCTGTTCTTGAATTCAGAGCACACCCCTTTGGGCCAGCTTTACCCTTCACAGAAATGTGGATGAGACAGAGAAAATCAAAATGCAGTGTGAAAAAATATACCTTGTGGGTTTAAGGCACCTGCACTAACCATTTGGGGAAGCTTCCAGTAATCTAATACCACTCCACAATCTCTTATTCATAATTCTGAAATCCAAAAAGCCCTGAAAACTTAAATTTGGTATCATTCAGTGGTAAAACTAGGCTAGATGGAGGGACTGTTCAGTGCCACTATCTTGCAGCTTTATTTCTTCTATGTTTGTGAAAATTCAGACTTTTGCTACAGAACTATTAATGTATTTGATTATGTCTTGATGCCCTGACCACACTAGGGGTGTGTTAGGGAATGTATGGGATATACCTAGAACTGCACTTGTAAAATCTAAAAAAGAAATTTGGATTCCAAAACATCTGGCCCCGGGAGCTTCAGATAAAGGATTATGGACCAGTCTTTCTAGTTACGCCTTTGTTTGGTGCCCTGGAGGTTTTAATCCCATCCCTACCCACACACCTTGGAGAAATGCACCCTACTGAGATGGAGGGGGTTGTTCTCTTTCTTTTGCAAAGTGGGGAGAAGGATGATTAGGTCTTGAACTCCAGGCAGGTTTGCAGGCAGTTTAAGGAATGGTATAGAGGGAGCTGGAAGCTCTGGGAATAGATTCCTTTAGGACAATCCATGCAGCAGATCCCACTTGGAAGTCTGCTGCTCCAGGGAAAGCCTTGGACAGTGAGCATTGAGATGGGAGTGGCACATTTTTGTTGTAGAAGGGTCTTAGCATTGGGAAGGCCTGTGGGAAGGCCTGTGGATTAAATTTCACTGACTCTGAGGTAGTCCTTTGGAAGTCCCAGGGAAGATTTGGGGTCCTCTTTGACCCCTGGCCTTGCCAGGATGCCCAGCAATAGTTCCTTCATGGCCCCCTTTGTTCTAGGCTGCAGTGTGTGTTGCAAGTCTTCTTGGAATCAGCTACAGGACCTGTGCCGCCTGGCCAAACTCTCCTGCCCTGCCCTTGGCATCTCCAAGAGGAATCTCTATGACTTTGAAGTCGAGTACCTGTGCGATTACAAAAAGATCCGCGTGAGTCTGGGGTGACCATGGCCGGGGCAGGGGTGACTCAAGGAAGCTGGCTTCCTGCCCCCTTACCCCCAATTACCCACATCTGTTTCCAAAAGTAATTTTCTCCTCTGATCTGAAAAAAATAGGATTAGTAGGCCCTCTTATCATCTCCATTTTACAGGTGGGAAAACTAAGTGGCTTTCCGAGAGGGGCAGGAGCCAGAATGAATCCCCAGATAAATCTCTCCTCCCACCTCCCTAGGAATACAAACCAATTGCAAAGATTGAGATGTTGACCCCAGTAGTGGAGATAATGACAGCTAATGGTTATGAGCACTTTGCCTGCCAGGCACTTCCTTTCAGAAACTCATTTAATCCTGCCAGCAACATTGTAAAATGGGAACTGTTATTGTTGCCAGAGGAGGTAATGGCAGGATGGTTAAGAGAGCAGCCTGGAGCCAGCATGCTTGGGTTCAGATCCTGGCTCTGTAACCCCGGGATACTTACCCAAATTCTCTGTACTTAATTTTCCTCATCTATAAAATGGGTATAATTAGTAGTATCTACCTCATATAGAGTTGTGAGGGTTAGATTAGTTAATACATGTAAGTTGCTTAGAACAGTACCTGCTACATAACGAATGCTAGAAAAATGTCAGCTTTTTTTTTCTTATTTACAGATGAAGAAACAGGCCCAGCAAGGTTAAATAACTGCCTAAGTTTACACTGCTAGGGAGCGGCAGTTTCAGGATTTGTCTAGTTGTAGAATCTGTGTAGTTAAACTCTATCCTATAGCTGCCGCTCAGCAAGAAAAGATCCCTCTGGCTGCTGTGTGGAGAACAGACTGTAGGGGCAAGGGTGGAAGCAGGGGGACAGGTGAGGAGGCTGCTGCACTCCAGGTGAGCAATGACGGTGGTGACGGTGACAGAGGTGTGAAGTGTAGGATTCTGGATGTAGCTTGAAGGCAGGGCTGACAGGATCTCCTGAGAGTGGATGTGGGGAGTGTGAGAAAAAGGAGTCAAGGATGACTTGGAGAGCTGGACTGAACAGCTAGCAGGAGGGAATATGTTTGGGAGATTAAATTAAAAGTTGGGATTTAGACAGATAGTAAGCGGGAGTGAGGGATTTGAACCCAGTGAGCCTCACTCTAGAGCCCATGCTTTTTAACCACTGCACAGAGTCATTCCAGGAAACGGGGGGAACAGTTTGGGTGTTGTCCACAGGCGTTGGGATGGAAGTCCCATGAGGGCTGGCCCAAGGGTCTCGTCTATCACTTACAGTGACCTCATCCCTCCCCACCCCACCCCCCAGGAACAGGAGTATTACCTGGTAAAATGGCGTGGGTACCCAGACTCAGAGAGCACCTGGGAGCCACGGCAGAATCTCAAGTGTGTGCGCATTCTCAAGCAGTTTCACAAGGACTTGGAAAGGGAGCTGCTCCGGCGGCACCACCGGTCAAAGCCACCCCGGCACCTGGACCCAAGCCTGGCCAACTACCTGGTGCAGAAGGCCAAGCAGAGGCGGGCGCTCCGGCGCTGGGAGCAGGAGCTCAACGCCAAGCGCAGCCACCTGGGACGCATCACCGTGGAGAACGAGGTGGACCTGGATGGCCCCCCACGGGCCTTTGTGTACATCAACGAGTACCGTGTCGGTGAGGGCATCACCCTCAACCAGGTGGCTGTGGGCTGCGAGTGCCAAGACTGTTTGTGGGCACCTGCTGGAGGCTGTTGCCCTGGGGCGTCGCTGCACAAGTTTGCCTACAATGACCAGGGCCAGGTGCGCCTGCGAGCCGGGCTGCCCATCTACGAGTGCAACTCCCGCTGCCGCTGTGGCTATGACTGCCCCAACCGCGTGGTACAGAAGGGCATCCGCTATGACCTTTGCATCTTCCGCACGGATGATGGACGTGGCTGGGGTGTCCGCACTCTGGAGAAGATCCGCAAGAACAGCTTCGTCATGGAGTACGTGGGAGAGGTAGGGAGACGGGGCTGTGCGCAGCTCTCCCCACGTGTGTTCCCACCGTGCGCGCCCAGCTCTCCCCACTGTGTGCCTGCAGCTTCCCTGTTTTCCCTGTGGGAAAGGTGTTGAGGGGGTTAACCTGAGTGTGAGAGGGACATCCTGGCAGGGGCGAGTATTCCAAGCTGGTAAAGGCACGTTGAAATACCTCCAGACTGGGTTGACTTCATAAGGGTACCTAGCAAAGAGGAAAGCGGGAACTGAAATCCAGGCAGCGTTCCTTTTAACAGGCCGTGTGGTCTGCACAGGATTGCGTCACCTGAAAAGGCACTTCCTCTTCTCATTTCACGAGGGTCCAGCTTATCACCAAGCTGTGTCTACCCAGAAGGAGCACCTTTTACTTATCTGCACAAAAGGAACACAGTCTGGAGTAGGACATAGACATGCCTTGGGGAGGTTGGCTACCTCCTCTTTTAGCCGCGCAGGACACTGGGGAAAGGCGGGCTGTGTCCAGCAGGCTAGCCGCTGGACCAGACGAGCCCCACATCTTAATGGCTTTGCATGCTATAAGTCCGTTTGCTCTACCAGTGTGGGCATTTGGGTCGTATCCTTCCACACGACGGCGTGGCCACCTAGGTTCTTTCCCTCTTGTGCCTGTGCCATGCCTTAGAGTCGCCTCTGATCCTCAGCATTGCCTGGCAAGTAGGCTGGGGGTTGCAGAAGGGGAGATTTCTGAGAGGCCAGGCCTGGACGCGGTGCATATCATGTCTGCCCGCACCTACTGGCTGGAACCGAGTCACTGGCCTTACCTCAGTGCAAGGCAGCTGTGAAGTGTGATTCAGCCATATGCCCAAGTGGAAAACAAAAAGGGATTTGGGTGAATAACTAGCAAGTATCTGCAACAGCAAGTGTCATCTTCTAAGATGGGACGTGGTGGGCATTTGGAGTGGGGCAGTTCTTTGTTACGTAGGACCGTCTCATGCATTGGGGAACATTTAACATCCCTGGACCTTGACCATTTAAATCCATGAGTGTGCCTTGTCACGATGACAACCCCAAACACCTCCGTATTTCTGCGGGTCTCTTAGGGGTATGACATGACTGGGAAGTGACAGAATTGGCCTAAGGGACGCACACCTGAGGATGTCTACACTGTAGTGATAACACTGATGAAGAGGAGAGGCTGCTGCTCTGAGGAACTGTAAAGTAGAGAGGGTCATAGCCCCCGGGGCTGGGAGCGGGGCAGAGACCGTCTAGAAGCAGAGCAGTCCACACTGCAGAGGACCCTGACAGTCTGGACAAGGAGATGTCCACACCCCAGATAATCCCAGTGGTTGGGTGGAGGAAATGTCCACATGTTGAAGGACCTGACAGTCTAGAGGAAGAAGGAGGTGACCACAGCCCAGAGGGTTCCTGACAGTCTAGAGAAGGGGGGGTCCTGACAATCTGTAGGAAGAGGTGTCCATGTCCCAGAACGACCTGAGGAAGAGAGCAGGCTCTCCAGAGGACCCTGGCGGTCTGACTTAGGAAGTGTCCACACCCACACTGCCCTGACACTCAGGAAAGTGAAGTGTCCTCACTCCAGAGGGATAATGACAGTCTGAAGGAGCTCAGGTCTACACCTAAGAGACTCTGACAGCCTGGAGGAAGTGTCCACACCCTCAGCGCCCTGACACTCTGGTGGAGATGTCCAGACCTTAGAGGGACAGTGACAGTGTGGAAGAGATGTCACACCCCAGAGCTATGTTAGCAGTGCAGGGGAGGAGGTGTCCACACCCACAGGAGTCAACAGTCCTAGAGGAAGTCCAGAGCAGTGGGTATCCCTAGCTTCACTGCACTGACAGTCTTTGGAGGAGCTGTCAACAGCACAGGAGAATCCTGACAGGCAAGGAGGAGGAAGAGTCTTCATCTCACTGGCACCCCAAGGTCCCCTGGGCCCAATACTTTTCCCACCATTCTTCCTTAGTGTCCTTACTCCTCCACGCTGTAATCATGGCGGTTTCTGGGGACCCTGCGGTGCTGTCCTACCGGGTGTTATCAAGGGCATATCCCCGACCCGTTCACCACACTGTCCTCCTCCAATCTGGACCTCCGTTCACTCTCCACCTCTGCACTGACAGTCCTTCCACGTGAGCTGCCCTTCCACGTTCTGTCAGAACATCTCCACCCTCACCCAGCAGAGAACATAGCCTGTGTTATCAATTCTGAAACATGCACTTTCTTCATATTTTAACAACTCTGAAATGAAAGTGAGTCTCGCTTTAGTTTAATTAAATGATGGCATATCATCATTTAATTAGCAGCAGTTTTTCCTTTCTCGGGAAAGGGCGCACAAAATCAGGGAGCCTGTTAGATTTTGACAAGCTACGGTACTCATAACCACTCCTAACACAAAAACAAACAGAAATCCCTCTCACATCTCTGATCTTGTTGGATTTTGACAACAGCCCCTATCAGGTTGGGATGATTGTCACTGTCATCTCCATTCGACAGATGAGAAAACTGAGGCCCAGAGAGGTATAGTAAAGTGCTCAGTCACCAAGCTAGTAAAGTGGGTAAAAAAGGCCCAAATGTCTAAAACTGGTGTGCTGCCAAACCTGGTGGAGTGTTGTTTTTTGGATTTGGGGGGGCGGGGTTGGCTGAGGAAACAGGGGCAGGGAGAGAACATTCAGGATCCCATATCTGGGACGGGGCAGAGCAGCAACTGGACTCTGAGTCTTCTGGTTCCCATTCCCATCAAAACCCTTTCCCGGCTGCCAGCTTCTAGCCCATCTGTCTTCCCCAGTCACTCCAGAGAATTGCTGGGGAGCAGGGAAATGGACTGATTTGTTCTCAGGTTTTCAGGGTGGACCACCCCTTACAGAGTGGGAATGAAAAGAAGACAGAGAGAAGGAACCGTTTGTGCCCTGCAGGGTTTGCAGTGTGACTCACTCCTGGGGAGACTGGGGGAGCAGGTAGGGGCAGAACAGGCAGGAAGATGGAGACTGAGGAGGAGGTGGGCATTCCCTCTGGTTGGGGAGGGGCCCAAAGGGAAAAGCTGGCCCAGACACCACCCAGTATGCTCATGAGCCCAGGAGAGGCTGTCCTTTGATCCCAGGCTTCTGAAGGCAGCGGTGGGTGGGGATTGGGAGCTTCAGGAAGGCTGCACAGAGAAGTGACATCTTTGGGAGCTGATGTCACAAGGAAGAGTATGTGGGAGGTGGAGGGAAACTGACCTTGATATACTCTTCCTCAAAATGCTTCTGTGGCTCCTGTTTTGTCCCTCAGGAGAGTCCCCACTTTTCAATCTGGTCAAAGCCCTTGTGTGATCTGCAGTTTGCTTTGATGGTGTATCTTTTTTCCACTGCCCCTTAAACTCTAAGCACTGTGGGTGTCTGAGTCCATCTATGTTACCAGATTGTGACCCACGAGGGCCAGACTGGACCTGGTCCCTGTGACTTCCCCACCAAATTGACCCCTGAGGGCCAGGACAAAGCCTGGTTCCTGTGTCTCCCCCACCCAACTGTAACCCCTGAGTACTGGGACCAGGCACAGGGTAGGCCTCATGAAAATCCACTGAATGAATGAGTGAACAAACAAAAATTGAGGGTATGGGGGAGCCAGTTTCCTCACGGAATGGAGCTGGAGTATGGGGCAGTGAGCAGTGCGGCCTGAGGGATAGGCCTTGGTCTTCTAAGGGGGTTGTTGATTGGCATTCAGCACGGAACAGAGGCTGGAGGTGATGGTGGAGGAGGCAGGGAGGAGGCTAGAGAAAACGGAGGCTGGTCAAGACCAGAAGTAGGAAGAGCAAGGTCACTGGCTGGCTTGAGGATGAGCAAGGAAGGAGGCCCGGGTGGGTCTTGGGCTTATGCCCAGTGTGGCAGGAGGGTGGTGGTGGGCAGTGGGTCTCTGATGAAGGGAGAAGGAAGGAATAAGGGGTGTGGCGAGAAGAGAGTGCCTGAGTTGCCTATAGAACCACTGCTGGACAGAGGTCAGGTCTCCGAGTTAGAAAGCAGGATACAAATAATGGGCATCTGCTGTGTGTCTGCTGTGTACTGTGCTGGCACTTGTGTCTGAGGGCCGGGCAGAAACCCGGGAGTGGAGAACGAGGCCGGCCCTGGTCTAGGGGCACCCAGGCTGAGGAGGGGGCAATCTTGGCTACCGCGGGACCTCACCCAGAGGCATGGGCCCAGAAGAGGGGACATGAGGGATGGAGAGGAGGGATGGAGTGTGGCAGGGGCTGGGGTGAGGAATCCGTCACCAGCATTTGGGAGGCAAGGACAGGCTGGGCTAGGATAATGGTCCAGTTACTAGGACAGATGGGGACCCATCTGGGGAGGAGGAAATGCCTACTGCTGTCTTAAATACCAGTTGTTGGCAGTGTGCGGTGTCAGGGCTGAGCGAGGTGCTCTACTCTGTGCTCTGGTCCCCTTTCTTTCCTCTTCCATCTCTGAGTTTTTGGCCTTGGTCTCTTTTTTGTGATCTCAGACTCCTTGGGGTCTTGGGCCTTTTTTCTGGACCTGGATCTTTTGCATTAAGATTCTGTCTGTTTCTAACTCTCTGCCTCTAGCTCTCTCTTCTGAGTCCCTTTCTCATTCACTCAGTCTCCCTTTTCCCAGGCCTCTCTCTTCAGCTTACTCTCCATGTTCCTTTTGCTGTCTGCACCGCCCTGCACTGGCTCGGTTCTCTAGTGCTGGATCCTGCAGCGCCTCAGGCTCTCTCGCCCTGGATCAGTCAGCCTCTCTCACCCCCACTCTCCCCACCCCTCTCTGTTGAGTACTGGGTCTTCTTCTTTCTCACCCTTGATCTGGGTCCCCTCACTATGTCCTACTATGGGTATCTCACTATGGGGACCTCTGTCTGTCACTCCTGGACCTTGTGGCCGCCCTCCGCCTACCGTTGAGACTCCCAGTGCCCTCCAGAGGGCTGAGAAGGGCTGACACACCCTGTGCGTCACTGCCTCGCATGTGTCCACACCGCCCAGCCCCGCTGAGCCAGCTGCAGGGTGCGGGTGCCTCCTTGCTCCCTTGTTCTCCTCCAGGGGGGCCATGCTAGGGGGTCGGGAGCTGTGCTGGCTTTCCTGAACCTTCTTGGCCAACCTCCCCTCCCCTGTGGCCTTCTCCTCAGATCATTACCTCAGAGGAGGCAGAGCGGCGGGGCCAGATCTACGACCGCCAGGGCGCCACCTACCTCTTCGACCTGGACTACGTGGAGGATGTGTACACCGTGGACGCCGCCTATTACGGCAACATCTCTCATTTTGTCAACCACAGTGTGGGTACCCCGAAGGCGGGCGGGGGGTCGGGAGGAGCAGGCTGGGCCCCTCCTCACCCTCCCACTGTTCTTTTTTGCCCAGTGTGACCCCAACCTCCAGGTGTACAACGTCTTCATAGACAACCTTGATGAGCGGCTGCCCCGCATTGCTTTCTTTGCCACAAGAACCATCCGGGCAGGCGAGGAGCTTACCTTCGATTACAACATGCAAGGTGGGGGTGGCAGGGGACCGCGGGCAGGGACACACGATGACGTGGGGCACAAGGACCCTTCCCCAAGGAACTTTAAGATGTTCTTACTCCCAGTCTCATATCTGGACTCCTGGACCCCTGCCTACCCTTTGGGGGTCCCTTAATTCCCAGCCACTGGACCCCAATTCTGATACACTCATGCCACCTTCTCCCAGGGCTCCCGGGGGAGGATGTTTGGCTCAACAGTTATGACACTCCTCCTGACTCCAATCTTGTCTGAATTTCCCCAGTCCCCCAACCCTCCCCACTCCTAACCCCCTTTGGCCTTCCTCATTCTAAGCCTCTGGACACCCTTGTGGCCTCCAACCAGTCCCCTTCTTGACCAACTAGCCACCTCTGAGACACTCGAGGGGGGATCTTTGGCAGGAGAGTTCAGATGCCCCTCTGGATGCCCAGGTGACCCTCCATTCCTGACCCCTGCCTGACACAACCCTCTTGGTTGCCCCTGACAGCTCCCTGACACCCCTCCTCCAAGAACCCCCAATCCCTGGCCATCTTCCTAATACCTGAACACCCATCTAGTGCTAAGCCCTGGCCCTTGCCTGAAACCACCAACCCCATGACCCCTTCCTGACCCAGACCTCAGACCTGCTCCCATCCCCTAAGATCCCTGGGTCCCGTGGTAAAAAGGGCAGTGGGACAACTTCATCTAGGCCTTCTATCTAACAAGTACCCCCCCACCCCCGGCTATGACTCCACAGTGGACCCCGTGGACATGGAGAGCACCCGCATGGACTCCAACTTTGGCCTGGCCGGGCTCCCCGGCTCCCCCAAGAAGCGGGTCCGTATTGAATGCAAGTGTGGGACTGAATCCTGCCGCAAATACCTCTTCTAGCCCTTTGAAGTCTGAGGCCAGACTGACCATGGGGGCCTAAATATGCGTACGCCACCCACCCACTGCTGCCCTCCTGTTGAGGAACGACTGCCAGGGCCTCCTGCCTGCCTCTGCCTGCCCCCACCTGCCCCATGCTCGGCGCTGCGGGGCCATGGGGAGGACAGACTACAGGAGTTCCCTCTCCCTGTCCCAGCCCCATCCGTGGGTTGCACTTACCCCTGCCCACCTTCGGAAGTGATTTTTCAGCACCAGGACTTTCTGCAGTTGGGATTTCATCGCCTAGCAAGGAGGTCCAAGGGCTGAGCCCCAGCCCAGACCCAGAATAGAAAGACGTTTGTTTTTGCACCTGCTTCTGCCTGGAGCTTGAGGGGTCTGTTGCAGGCCCTCTCCCCACTACCCCAAGGGTGTGGGGAAGCGGCCCCAGGACAGGCTGATACCAGAGCCCAGGGTTCCCAGCCCACTGTCTCCCCTACCACAGAAACGTTGTGCTAGTGAAAGAAAGGGGGTCTCCAAGGCTGGGGTCTGAGGCTGGTTCCTGCTTATGCTTGCATGCTCCTAGTGTTGGCCTAAGAGCCGTAGGGTCTCTTTTTCAGGGCTGTGCGTCTGAGAAGTGGACACCCACATGCCACTGGAAGGACAGTGGATGCCCATGGCCTGTTGGCCAGTGAAAGGCAGTCCAGACTTTCCCAGCCCTTAAGGTGGGCTGGGACTGAGCTTTGCCTTTGGGAGTACATAGAAGGTGCCCAGGGCTCTCAGGAGCTCAAAGGGTGCTGGGAGCTCTAAACCTGGGGTGCGACGACTGCTGGGAGTACCCAGAGCTGGAACTGAGACCTGGCTAGGCTGTAGATAGCACTTAGGACAAAATGTGCATTGATGGGGCGTTGATGAGGTGCCAGGCACTGGGCAGAGCACCTGGTCCATGTGGATTGTCTCAGGGAAGCCTTGGAAACAATGGAGGTGGATCCCAGGAACGGGCCCATGTGGCAGAAGGCAAAGCGCAGGCCAAGAATGGGGGTGGGGCTGGCTTACCCACGAGGGTGTGGTGAGGCGAGGGGAGCCTCTGCTGCCTCCCAGCCCTGGCCCTTTGTGCTCACCTTGGGTCCACTGGTCTCAAAAGTTACCTGCCCACAAATGTACAAAAGGTGAAGGCTCTGATGGCTGCCTCACCCCTTGCTTCCCCTGTGAGGTCTTCTCTAGGAAGCCTTCCCTGACTACCTGTGCGTAGTGTCCCTACGTGACATTGTGTGCCCTGCCACCAGATCTGTGTGTCCGTTTATATGTCCGTCTGTGTGTCCGTGCTCCCACCCCAGACTGACCTTCAGGCATGGACTGAATCTGATTCTTCTCTTGTATATCCCTCAGCCCTACCCAGCCTGGGATGGGCATCAATAAAACAAATTATTGACTGAACAAACCAAGGTGTGGGGATTGAAGACCTTGTGTAGGTGGGGGTTGGGGAGGTGAGAGGCTGGGAGCCGGGGGCGCCCAGGAACGCAGTCCTCCAACCTCAGCCATTTGACTAACACTCCCCACAGTGCACCACTTGCACCGTCGTCTACATAACATCCTGACCTAAAATAAGCTTGCTTTATACTTAAATTTTATAATGCACTGAAAAAGCAAACTAAATCCATTGCTGTTTAAATGGACAAACCATTATCACTGGCCATAAACAAAAACCAGAGAAATAAATACAGCGGAGATAGATACAGAAATAAGACACAATTCTAGCTGGATCCTCCCTGCTCTTCAAAGTTTTGAGCCCAAAGCCTGCCTACTGCATTCAAAGAGAAAAGTTTGTGTGTGCTGGGGGAAGGTTTTTCTGCAAATATTTATTGAGCAGCTATACGTGCCAGGGTATAGAGCAGATAACAATGAGATGGTGTTTCAAGTATATGTACTTGTTTTTATCACCCCTCAACCTGAACGTGAGCCAGTGCCCTTTGGTTTTGCTCAGAGAGTGCACATGCTGTGGCACATACCCAAAGATTTCAAAGACCTCACACACAGGTGACAGAATCCTCAACAGCTCAGAGACCTCAGGGCACCTAGGGCATGAGCCTCCAAACAGCTCATAGACCTTATACATTGGATATTGACCCCAAACCTCAGGGACCTCACACCCTGGGACATACATCTCCCTACAGCTCAGCAATCTCATACCTAGGCACAAACCCCACATCACTGAGGCTGCACTGAAGCCAGGGGACACAGACTTCCAAAGAACTCCGAGACCTCAGATGCTGCCTCATACACTGCATTGGATTCATGGGCTAGAGATGCACAAACATCTCAAATACCTCACAATCTGGAATACTGCTCCCCAAGCTATTTGGAGCCTTCACACCCTGATCATCGAGTCCCAAACTGCCCAGAGGCCTCATAGCCTCAGATAACCCCCCCAAAACAGCTGAGATGTGACACCCCAGACATGGACCGCCCAAACACCCGAGAGACTTCATACTCTGAACACAGATCCCTAAGTTATTCCAAAACCTCATACCTTAGACATGGACCCCCAAGTTGCTGAGACACCCCGGAACACAGAGCACTAAACACCCCAGAGCCCTTGCTCCCTAGAACACAGTGCCGCAAATAACTCAGACTCAAGTCTTGAACACAGACCCCAAAGAGCTTAGAGATCTCAGAGCCCAGAAACAGACACAGTTCAGAGAATTCCGACTCTGGGAAACATCTATACATGGTTCAGAGACCTCACACCTTCTGACACAGACCTCTAAACAGTTCAGAGTCAGGGCATCCTAGGAAAGACTACCAAGCAATTCAGAGACCTCACGCTTTGCAACCCACATACATACCCAAAGAGTTCAGAGACCTGAAAATCTCACTACAGGCCCCCACAAAGCTCAGAGACTTCACAGCTGGTGATAAAGACCCACCAACTTCTTGAAGAACTTACAAACTTGGGTAAAGATGGAGAAATGGTTCAGAGACCTCAAACCCTCTTCTCAGACCACCAGACAGCTGAGAGACCTCACAACACGAACATGATGCTAGACAGCACCAAAATCACATCCGCTGGGACACGGGACCTAACCCAGCTCAGCAACGTCACACTCTCGACAGATTCCTGTTCAGAGATGTCACGTACTGAACACAGATTTCCCCCAAATAGAGCCTTCAAACACTGAGACAGACCCCCAAACAGCTCAAAGGCCTCTTATTCTAGTTCACAGAAGAGCTCAGAGATCCGAAGATCTGGACATGGATCCTTTACACAGCTTCTAGACTTCAGGTCCTGTGATACAGACCCCAGATAACTCTGAGGTCACACGTCCTGGACACAGACCCCAAACAGCTTAGAAACCTCACATCCTAGGCTAACATCCCCAGCAAAAATCACAGACCCGCAAACGACTGAGAAATAGCACACCTTGGACTCAGACCTCAAAACCACTCAAGGAATTTGCACTTTGTACTCATATCCAGAAAGATTTCAGATACCTGACCTTTATGGACACAGATCACCAAACAGCCCAGAAACCTCACAAACCTGGGCAAAGTCTGCTACAAATGGCAGAGAGACCTCATAACTGGGACACAGACCCACAACAGCTTGGGGACCTCGCATCATGGAGGCACAAAAACGGCTCAGACACAGCACATCCTGGCTACGTGTGCCCACACACAAGCACCTCACATTCTGGGACAGAAACCCCCATAGAGTTCATTAACCTCACAGCCTGGAAAGTAGACCCACAAACAGGCCAGAGACCTCACATGTCAGACATACCACACCAAAATGCTCAGAGTTAACAAACCTTACACCCTAGGAGACAGACCCCTACACAGCTCAGAAACATAATAACCTGGACACGGACCCCCAAACACCCAAGAGACATCATAAACTGGTGACAGAACCCCAAACTGCTCAGAGACCTCAAACCCTGGAAACAGACCCCCTAGTAAGTCAGAGGCCTCACATCCTGGGACAGAGACTCCCCCAACAGGAGCTACCTCACCCTTGGAAACATACCCCAATGGTTAGGGATCTCAATATCAAGGGATACAGAGATCAGAGATCTCACACTCTGGGACACAGAGGTCTGAACCAGTAGAAAGACCTCAGCAGAAAGACCTCAAACTCTGGAAGCAGATCCTGAAACTGCCCCGAAAAATCACACCCAAAGACAAAACCCCCAGCATCAGAGAGAGCTCACTCCCTGGGACATGGGCTCAAAACGGATCAGAGGGGTGACACCCAAACAGCTCAGCCACCTCTCCCCTGGAACGAGAGACTTCTAAGTAGTTCAGAGACATCATACTCTGCACAGAGACCACTACAGAGTTGAGAGATTTCACACACCGAATAAAGACCTCCAAATAGCTCAGAAAACTCACTAACCGGCACCCACCCACCCCCATCCCCCCACTAAAAGCTCAGAGAACTTGACCCTGGAACAAACCTCTAATGAGTCAGATAGCTCACACCCTGGGACTGAGGCCTCCGGAAAAGAAGACTTCACACCTGAAAATATGTCCCAAACGGGACCACAGACTCTAGGACAGTCACCCAAACAGCTCAGTGAACTCACCCCTGGAATGTAGACCAGAAGAAGCTCAGAACCCCCAAATCCAGGATTCAGAAATCCTTCTGAGACTTAGGATATAGACCCTAAAGTATAATTCAAAGAAAATATGCTGGATGCAGAACATTGAATAACTCAAGAGACCTCAAATTGTGAGACATACACACCCAAACAGATCAGGAAACTCACGCCCTGGGACACACGCACACACACACACACACACACACACACACACACACACAAACAGCTCAGAGAATTCAAATTCTAGGAAATCATGCCCCGAAAGAACAGACCTCACATCCTGTGACATACTCACATAAAGATCAAAAACCACACAGGCTGAGATATACACCCACAAACATTTCAGAGAAACAGCATCCAGGGACATATAACCACAAACAGATCACAGACCTCAATCCCTGCAACATTTGCACATAAAAATACAGACACGTCGCATGCCGGGATACATGCCAACAAACAGATCAGAGCATTCATATCCTGGGAAATACACCAAAGAATGGACAGACTGGGTACTCACACCCACAAAGAGACCAGAGACTCAAATCCTGGGACACAAACCCAAAACACCTCTGACACTATGGAGAACAGTATGGAGGTTCCTTAAAAAACTACAAATAGAACTACCATATGACCCAGCAATCCCACTACTGGGCATATACCCTGAGAAAACCGAAATTCAAAAAGAGTCATGTACCAAAATGTTCATTGCAGCTCTATTTACAATAGCCAGGACATGGAAGCAACCTAAGTGTCCATCATCGGATGAATGGATAAAGAAGATGTGGCACATATATACGATGGAATATTACTCAGCCATAAAAAGAAACGAAATTGAGTTATTTGTGGTGAGGTGGATGGACCTAGAGTCTGTCATACAGAGTGAAGTAAGTCAGAAAGAGAAAGAGAAATACCATATGCTAACACATATATATGGAATCTAAGAAAAAAGTCATGAAGAACCTAGGGGCAAGATGGGAATAAAGACACAGACCTACTAGAGCATGGACTTGAGGATATGGGGAGGGGGAAGGGTAAGCTGTGACAAGGTGAGAGAGTAGCATGGACATATATACACTACCAAACGTAAAATAGCTGGCTAGTGGGAAGCAGCCGCATAGCACAGGGAGATCAGCTAGGTGGTCTGTGACCACCTAGAGGGGTGGGATAGAGAGGGTGGGAGGGAGACGCAAGAGGGAGGGGATATGGGAACATATGTATATGTATAACTGATTCACTTTGTTATAAAGCAGAAACTAACACACCATTGTAAAGCAATTATACTCCAATAAAGATGTTAAAAAAAAAACAACCACCTCTGAGACCTCACATGCTGGGACAAAGAAAGACAGGTCAAAACCGTGTGACCTGGGACACAGAGTCCCAAACAGGTGAGACACCATACACTGTTGACGGACATACAAAAACAGACCCTCACATCCTGAGACACACCACCACTAGGGATCAGGTGTCTCACGTCTTGAAGTACACCCACAAACAAATGTGACAGCCGGGGACAGGGACCCCCACATGGATCAGAGACTTCACACCCTTGGACATACACCCACAGACAGGTAATAGACCTTGCAAGCTGGAAATACACACAGCACTAGATGAAATACCTCTCATGCTGGGACATAGACCCTAAAAGAGGTCAGAGAACTTATGTCTTGGGACATATGCCCACAATCACAACAGAGACCTCAGACCCTGAGACACAAAACATCAGACAGAGAGCATACACCACGGAATGTACACCCACAAAGGGATCAGATACTGCCCACCCTGGGACATATATCAAAAAAGACCAGAGAGAGGCACATTCCAGGAAATATACTTTAAAATCCTGGGAAACAGCAAAATGTACACGCAAAGTGGAGAGAGACACACATTCTGGAATACTCACCCACAAAGAGATTAGAGACCTCAAACACTGGGACATTCGCCCACAAGCAGATCAGAGACCACACAACCTGGGACACATACCAACAAACAGTTTGGGATTTCACATCCTGGAATAAACAGCAAGAAACAAATCAGAGACCTCAAAAGCTTGACAATACACATGAAGATATCAGGGCTATCACATACTGGGACATATAGCGACAAAATGTTCACAGACCTCACATACTGGGAAATACACACAGAAACAGATCAGAGGGAATCCCCTGATGGTCCAGTGGTTAGGACTTGGCACTTTCACTGCCGGGGCCCAGGTTCAATCCCCGGTTGGGGAACTAAGATCCTGCAAGCTGCGTAGCGTGGCCAAAAAAAATAAAAATGAAACAAAGAAAGAAAGAAAGAAACAGATCAGAAACCTTGCATCCTAGGACACACACCCTCAAATAGATCACAGACATGAAATCCTGCAAAACACCCACAAACCATTTACAAACCTTGCATCCTGGAACATACAACAAATCAGAGACCTCACATCTGGCGACTACACCCAAAGAGAATACAGATAACACATCCTCAGACAGACACCCAGAAGCATATCAGTGACCTGAGGTTCTGGGAAGACAACAGCAAACAGATCAGAGACCTCGCATCAGCAAAATAAACACGCAAAGTGGAGAGAGACACACATTCTGGAATACTCATCCACAAACAGCTCCCCCAAAAATCACATATTGGGAAATACACCCACAAACACCTCAGAGACTTCACATCCTTGGACATTCACCAACAGACCAGACACATCAAAACCTACAAATCAGGCTTCCCTGGTGGTGCAGTGGTTGAGAGTCCGCCTGCCAATGCAGGGGACACGGGTTCGTGCCCCGGTCCGGGAAGATCCCACATGCCACGGAGCGGCTGGGCCCGTGAGCCATGGCCGCTGAGCCTGCGCGTCCGGAGCCCGTGCTCCGCAACGGGAGAGGCCACAACAGTGAGAGGCCCGCGTACCGCAAAAAAAAAAAAAAAAAAAAAAAAACCCTACAAATCACACATGGAAATCAGTCCTCATATATAGGGGGATACACCCACAAATAGATCAGAGGGCTCAAGTCCTGGGATGTACATTGACAAAAAGATTAGAGACATCACAACCTGGATACAAAACAAACAAACAAAGACTTCAAAGCCTGCAACATCCATCCACAATCAAGTTAGATACTCCATGAGCTGCAAAATACACCCAGAAAATACACCGGATGGCAGACGGGACATCTTGTGGTATAGCCCACAAACAGGTCAGAGGATCCAAGCACTGTAACTTCAAATCTTTCTCTCTGACCTCACAACATCTGCCATCACATCACCTTTTGTGACTTTACTTATGTCACCACATAGTCCTCCCTGTCTTGACACACACAGTCACTTGGTCTTCTCTGATCCTGAAGGTTCTGCCTCTGTCATATAAAGATTATACTGTGACCATACTGGACCCTCCTAAGTACTCCAGGATAACTGCCCCAATCTCAGGATGCTTACTAATACATATCTGCTAAGTCCCCTTTTCCAGGTAAGACAACACATTAACAAGTTCCAGGAATGGGGTGAGGACATATTTGATGATCCATTATTTGAGCAAACAGAATATACATGCACAAACAAAAAGAAACCTCACATCCTGGGACATACATCCATGAAGTGCTCAAAAAATTCACATCTGGAACCACTCACCTCCAAAGAAATCAGAGACCTTCCACCCAGGGACATACATGCAAAAGATGAGAGAGCCGCACATTCTTGGTGCTGTAACAAATCACCATAATCTTATTGTCATAAAACAACACAAATATGTTATCTTACATTTCTGCAGATCAGAAGACTGGCAAGGAGTCTTACAAAGTAAAAGTCAAGGTGTCGGCAGAGCTGGCCTCCTTCTAGAGTTCCTAAGCGAGAATCCAGTTCCTATAGGCCGCCTGCATTCCCGAGCTCATGGCCCCTTCCTCCATCTTCAAAGTCAGCAGTGTTTCATCTTCAAATGTCTCTCTCTTTGTATTCATCTATCTCTATCTCCATCTCTCTTTGATCTCTGCTTATGTCATCACGTCACCTTTTCTGACTCCACTTCTGTCACGACATTGTGTTCTCTGACTCTTGCCTTCATGCTTCCCTCATATAAGGACACTTGTGATTACACTGGGCCTACCCAGGTAATCTGGGATAACCTCCTCATCTCAGGATGTCTAAATTAATCATACCTGCAAAGTCCCCTTTTCCATGTAAATTAACATAATCATAGTTTCCAGGGATTAGGAAGTGGACCTCTTGGCGGGGGGCTGTTATTCAGACACCAAAGACATACATGCACAAACAGCTCACAGAGCTCACGCTCTGAGTCATACACTTCCAAATAGATGAGACACCTCCCACCCTGTCATATTCCTCCAAAAAGAACAGAGAGACATACGTTTTGGAACACATACCCCAAAAGTGCTCAGAGTCCTCAATCACTTGGAATTAAACTCACCATCTGGGACATACACACACAAATTGCAGAGAGAAACACATTCTTAGACATAAACCCACAAAGAGCAGCAAACTGAACAGACCTCACACCTTGGATAAACCCACACAAAGAGATCAGGCACTCACATACTGTGATAAACACTCACAAACAGATCAGGGACCTCACAACCTGAGATAGATACCAACAACCAAATCAGAGATCTCAAATCCTGCAATATACACCCACCATCAAGTCAGAGACCTCATATGCTAGGAAAAAAAGGACTAGAAACCAATCATAGACCTGAGATCTTACAACATATGCCCATTAAAAGGTCAGAGAGCTTGTATTTTGGGACATCCTCCCAAACAGGTCAGAGGTTTCAAAACAAGGGAAATGACCCACCGGGAGCTCAGTAACCTCACAGCCTGGACATACACACCTTCAGATCAGGTAAGTATATAGATATAGACATAGATATAGATATATAGACACAGACTCACACATATATCAGCAAACAAACCAGAAATCTCATAAGCTTGGAAGTATCCTCCCCAAATATCAGAGATCTGACAACCTGGAACGTGCACACCCCAAGAGCTCAGAGAACTCACATCCTTGGGATGAACATTCATAAAGAGTTCAGAGACCGAACACTTCCTAGGACAAGCCAAAAGCAAATGGACTAGAGAACTCAGGTCCTGGGAGAACACCCTCCTACAGGTTGGAGACTTCACACTCTGGTTCACTGGCCAGTGAACACATCAGACATTTCACACCATCAGATGCTACCCACAAACAGATCAGGGCATTCACATCCTGGGACACAGACCAACAAAGGGATTACAGACCTCACCACCCGGACATGTAGCCACAAACAGATCAGAGACCTCAAACAAATAGTTCAGAGGCCTCACACCATGTGATATACACCATCAAACAGATCAGGGAGCTGAAATCCTGGGATATGCATCCACACACAGATTAGAGACCTCACAACCTGCACATGAAGTCACAAAAAGACCACAGACTTCAAACTCTGCAACGCATACCCACAAATAGATCAGAAACCTCAAGCCTTGGGTCATATATAACAAACAAATCAGAAAGTTCACATCCTGGGATATATTCCACAATGTTGAGGTCATAGATACCTGAGACCCACAAATGGATCAGAGACCTCAAGTCCTGCAACCCACAATCACAATCAAGTCAGAGATCTTTCAGGGTAAGAAAACACCAGAAACAGATCAGAGACCTCACATACTGGAATGTGCTCCCCAGATCAGCTCAGACACCTCACATCCTAGGACACGCACACACAAAGAATGTGTGGAGACCTCACATTCTGAGACATATCCCCACAAACAGCTACAAGACCACAAGTTCTGGGACACACATCCTCAAACATTCAAAGACCTTTCAATATGGTTCACACACCCGCACACAGATCAGAGACCTCCCACCATCAGACACACACTCACAAACAGATCATGGAGTTCACATCCTGGCATGTGCACCGACAACCAGATAGAGACATCACAACCCGGCACACTGTTTATTTCCTATCGCTGTTGTAACAAGTCACAATCTTAGTATCATAAAACAACACCAGTTCATTACCTTACGTTTCCACAGGTCAGAAGCCAAAAAATGGGTTTCAATGGGCTAAACTCAAGTTGTGGGCAGAGCTTCATTTCTCCTGGAGGCTCTCTGGGAGAAGCTGTTTCCTTGCCTTTTCCAGTACCTGAAGCTGCCTGCGTTTGTTAGCTCGTGGCCCCTTCCTCCAACTTTAAAGCCAGCAGCGTTTTCATCTTCAAATCTCTCTCTCTGATTTCTATTTGTGTCATCACATCTGCTTCTCTGACTGACCGCTCTGTCTCTCTCCTATAAGCACCCTTGTGATGACACTGTGCTCACCTGGAAAATTCAGGATAATCTCCTCCATCTCAAGATGATTACTTAATCACACCTACAAAGGACTTTTTAACTTGTTCCAGAGATTAGGACATGGACAGCTTTCAGGGACCTTTATTCCACCAACCCCAGATATACTTCCACAAGCAATTAAAAACACCCCATCCTGAGATGTATGCGCATAAGTAGCTCAAAGACCTCACATTCCATGCCATACAATTCCAAGTAGGTCAGACACCTCCCAACCTTGGCCATACATCCAAAAAAGAAGTGAGGCACACGTTCTGTGTCATCTACCCACAAACAGGGTAGGGACCTCACAAACTGGTACATATAACCACAAATAGAAGACATCTCACATCCTTGACAAACACACACAAAGAGATCAGAAACAAATACTGAGATAGAAAGGCAAAAACAGAACAGAGACCTCATCTGAGAAATGCGCCCACACACAGAAGAGAGACCTTGTATCCCAAGGCATACACCCACGAACAGATCAGAGATCTCAAGTCCTGCAACACACACCCACAATCAAAGAAGAAACCTCACATTCTAGGAAAAACACCTCGAGGCTGACTGTATACCTGACATCTTCACAGAACACCCACAAAGAGTTCCGAGGGTTCATGTCTTGGGACACAGACCCACAGAAAGATCAGAGACCTCAAGCCCTATGAAATACAGCCATAATGAGCTTCAAACCTCACACCTGGATATACACAGCGAAACAGATCAGAGACCGCTCATCCTGGTATGTATATATGCATATACATATGTATTTTTATATATGTATATGTATATATGTGTATCTATATATGTATATACATACATCACCAAATGAATCAGAAATCTCCTATTTCAGAAATACCTGTGAAACATCCAAGACCTACCAACCTAGACATAACTCACAGACATCTCAGAGACCTCATATACGTACACACAAAAACAGTGCAGACAGACTTAGAGAGCAAACTTATGGTTACCAGGGGGGAAGGGTGGGGGGGGTGGGATAGTTAGTGAGTGTGGGATTGACATGTACACACTACTGTGTTTAAAATGGATAAACAACAAAGACCTACTGTGTAGCACAGGGAACTCTGCTCAATATTATGGAACAACCTAAATGGGAAAAGAATTTGGAAAATAATAGGTACATATATATGTATAATTGAATCACTTTGCTGTACATCTGAAACTAACACAACACTGTTCATCAACTATACTCCAATATAAAAGAAAAAGTTAAAAAATAATCAGTGCAGAGACCTCATATCCTGGGACATGCACTCACAAACAGACCAGAGCCCGCATGTCCTGGGATGTACACCCACAGAAATCTCAGAGCCCACAATTTTAGGGGGACACACACTCTCAAACAGGTCAGAGATCTCTCGCCCTGGTTCACACAGCCACACACAGTTCAGAGACCTCCACCATCAGACACACACTCACAAACACTGTGGAGTTCACATCCTCAGACAGCCAGATAGAGACACTGCAACCCGGGACACCGTATTCGTTTCTTATTGCTGTTCTAACAAATCACCACAATCTTAGTATCATGAAAAAACACAAATTTACTTATTATATTACATTTGTGTAGGTCAGAAACCCCAAAATGGGTCTTACAGTCCTAAAGTAAGGTGCAAACACAGCTGTTTTCCTTCTGGAGACTCTAGGGAGAATCCATTTTCTTGCCTTTTCCAGTTTCCAGAACTGCCTGCATTCTTGGTCCCTGGCCCCTTCCTACACCTGCAAAGCCATAATCACTTCATCTTCAAATCTCACTGATCTCTGACTCTGCTTCCATCATCATATCTCCTCCCCGATTAGGGCTCCCTGGTCACATGCCCTTTGCTGGGACCTATTATTTGCCCAACTACAGACATATGTGCACAAACAATTAGAAATGTCACATCCTAGAATATACTCCCAACAACAGCTCAAGGACTTCACAAGCTGGGACACATACCCACAAACATCTCCATCATGAGATCACTGTATCTGACCTGGCCCATGTCATTACTTTGTGTTCCTGACAATAACCATCCTGTCGCCCTCATTTCATTGGATTACATTGGACCCACCTAGAAAACCTAAGAAAATCTCCCCATCTCAATATGCTTAATTTAATCACATCTGCAAAGTACCTTTTAACACATAAGGTCACATCTTCACAGTTTCCAAGGATGAGAACATGAGACAAGGATTACGACATCTTTAGGAGGCCTTAAGTCAGCAGAGCAGAGACATACACACACAATTAGAGACCTCACATCACAAAACACACACCTCCAAAAAGCTCAAAAAGCTAAAATCCTGGGGCATGCACCAGAAATAGCTCACATCCCTCATCCGGAGTCACACATCTAGAAAGTAATCAGAGACCTTCTACCCTCAGACATATATCTGAAGAGAGCAGAGAGATGTACATTGTGGGACACATACCCACAAACAGACAGACCTCACACCCTTGACTAACACGCCAAAGAGACCAGAAAAAAAAACTTTACATACTGTGATACACACACAAATGGATCAAAGACCTCATCTGAGAAATACAACCAAAAATGGCTCAGAGACCTCAAATCCAGCAATAAGAACCTACAACATGTTAGAGAGCTCATATAAAGTAATGAGCTCATATAAGTAATTAAAGATACTTGACATCTTGGAGAATATACCGACAAGGAGATGAGAGAGATCAAATCCTAGGGCACATACCTGCAAACAGATCAGAGACCTCAACCCTGAGATATACATCCAAAAAGAGCTTGGAAACCTCATACCTTGGATATACACACTTTAACACATAATAAACCTCTCATCCTGTTATATGTTTGAGCATATAAATCAGAAATCTCATACGCTTGCAAATAACACCAAAAGCATCAGAGATCTAACACCCTGCGGTATACAACCTCCAACAGCTCAGGGAACTCACGCCTGGGATGTACATCCACAAAGGGCTCCGAGACCTCACATCCTAGGACCTGTATTCAGAAACAGATCAGAGAACTCACATCCTGGGAAAACATCCTCAAACACATCAGAGTCGTTCTAACCTGGTTCATTTACCAGAAAACAGATCTGAATCTTCACACCATTAGACATATACCACCCCGCCCCCTCCTGACACACACACAAAGATCAGAGAGTTCACATCCTGGGATACACCTCAACAAACAGATTAGAAACCTCACAACCTGGACATGTAACACAAAGAGACCACAGACCTCAAACCCTGCAACCTATGCCTTCAAAAAGATCAGAGAGCGGCTTCCCTGGTGGCACAGTGGTTGCCGATGCAGGGGACACGGGTTCGTGCCCCGGTCCAGGAAGATCCCACGTGCCGCGGAGCGGCTGGGCCCGTGAGCCATGGCCGCTGAGCCTGCGCGTCCGGAGCCTGTGCTCCGCAGCGGGAGAGGCCACAACAGTGGGAGGCCCACGTACCGCAAAAAAAAAAAAAAAAAAAATGAGAGATCTCAAACTCTGAGAAATATACCAACAAAGAGAACAGGGGACATCACGGGATATACTCCAGAACACATCAGAGACCATATACAACCAGACACCCACAACTAGATCAGAGATCTCAAATCCTGCAACGTACACTCACACAAGTACGTCAGAGACCAGACATGCTATGAAAAAGAGCCAGAAATAGATCACAGAACGAATATCTTGTGACATATACCTGCAAAGAGATCAGAGAGCTCATAGACAAGGACAAGTATTCACAAGAGATCAGAGGATTCGGGCCAAGGGACATACACTCACAGCGAGCTCTTTGAAACCTCACAACTTGGATATTCATAACTAAACAGATTAGAGACCTCATATTCTGGTAGATGTACCACCAAGGAAAGCAGAAAGTTCACTATCATCAGAAATACCTCCAAAACACACCAGAAACCTAATAACCTGGAATGCAAACCACAGACATCTTAAAGACCTCATATACTATGGGAGTTCCCCAGCAGTCCAGTGGTTAGGTCTCAGTGCTTTCACTGCCATGGACCTGGGTTCAATCCCTGATCTGGGGAACTAAGATCCCACAAGCCACAAGGCCAAAAAAAGACCTCATATACTGGACATACACCCTGAATCAGCTCAGAGACCTAGCATCCTAGGACACATACAGATTAGAGACCTCACATTCTGAGACGTAAACCAACAAACAGCTCAGAGACCACAAATTTGGGGACACACACCCTCACACCATCAGACGCACATTCACAGATGATGGAGTTATCATCCTGGGATGTGCACTTACAACCAGATAGAGACATCACAACCCGGGACACTGTGCTCATTTCCTATCACTGCTGTAACAAATTACTACAATCTTAGTGTTGTAAAACAACACTAATTTATTATCTTACATTTCTATAGGTCAGAGACCCAAAACTGAGTCTTACAGAGGTAAAATCAAGTTGTTGGCAGAGCTACCTTCCTCCAGGAGGCTCCAAGAGAGAATGCACTTCCTTGCATTTTCCAGTTTTAGAGGCTGTCTGCAGTCTTTGGCTCATGGCCCCTTCCTCCATCTTCAAAGCCAGCAGTGTTTCATCTTCAAATGTCTCTCTTATCTCTTTGCTCTCTGCTTCAGGTGTCATATCTCCTTCTCTGACTCTGCTTCCATCATGACATCACCTTCTTTGACAGCTCGCATTGTCACAGTGTTATTTCTGACTCTCACCATCCTGCCTCCCACACGTAAGGACCTTAGTGATTACACTGGGCCCACCTGGATAATCCAGGATAAACTCCCAGCATTAAAGTGATTAACGTAACTGCATCTGCAAAGTCCCTTCTGCCAGAAAGTTAACACAGTCACAGGCTCCAGGGATTGAGACATGGATATCGCTGAGGGCCAGTCTTCAACTGAACAGAGACATACGTGCATAGACACATATCTTGGGATACACACATCCACAAACTAATCAGGGAGCTCACACCTGAAATACACACCCACAAACAGATCAGGGACCTAAAAACCTGGAAAATATAGGCATAAAGAAATTACAGGGACTTCCCTGGTGGCGCAGTGGTTAAGAATCTGCCTGCCAATGCAGGGGACACGGGTTCGAGCCCTGGTCCGGGAAGATCCCACGTGCCGTGGAACAAGTAAGCCTGTGCACCGCAACTACTGAGCCTGCGCTCTAGAGCCCATGCGCCGCAACTACTGAGCCCACGTGCTGCAACTACTGAAGCCCATGCACTACAGCCCGTGCTCTGCAACAAGAGAAGCCACCGCAATGAGAAACCCACACACCACAACGAAGAGTAGCCCCTGCTCACTGCAACTAGAGAAAGCCCACGTGCAGCAACGAAGACCCAATGCAGCCAAAAATAATAAATAAATAAGAAATCACAGACCTCAAATCCTGCAACATAAGCCTAAAAACAGTTCAGAGACCTCACGTGCGGGGTAGTACACCCAGAAATAGATTAGCATTCTCACACCAGCACATATACTAACAAACATGTGAGAGTCCTCAAAGCCTGGTACATACACTCATAAAGAGTTCAGATATATCACTTGCTGGAATTCACTTCTAAACAGATCAGAAACCTCACAATATATACCCACAAACCCATCACGGCCCTCCCTCCCTGGGACATACACACACAAAGAGCTCAGACACCTCACTCTGGGACATTCACCACCAAGCAGATGAGAGACTTCAAGTCCTGGAATATAAAACAAACAGATCAGAACACCCACAACCCCGAAAAAATTCGTGAGCAGACATCACATACTGGAACATAGGAATGAACAGAGAAGGAACTTCATACCATGAAACACAACCACAGAGAGGTCACAAACCTTACACTCTCTGGACATACACACCCTAAGAGATCTAAGACTTCATATGCTATGGTATGTACCCAAAAACAGATCAGAAATCTCAAATCTTGGGAAATAATCCTCCTAGCAGATCAGAGAACTCACAGCGTGAGATGTACACCCATTAAAAAACAGAGAGGGCTTCCCTGGTGGCGCAGTGGTTGAGAGTCCGCCTGCCAATGCAGGGGACACGGGTTCGTGCCCCGGTCCGGGAAGATCCCACATGCCGCGGAGCGGCTGGGCCCGTGAGCCATGGCCGCTGAGCCTGCGCGTCCGGAGCCTGTGCTCCGCAACAGGAGAGGCCACAACAGTGAGAGGCCTGCGTACCGCAAAAAAAAAAAAAAAAAAAAGTAGAGAAACACACAAATGATCAGAGACCTTAAATCCTGGGAATTAGGCCCACAATGAGATCTGAGACCTTACATCCTGGGATATGTACCCTAAAACAGATTAGAAATCTCACCCCTGGACAAACATACCCAAACAGATCAGAGACCTCACATCCTGGGACAAATGCCTACAAACAGCTGGGGTTCTTACATCCTGGGACATAAATGCACAATCAGATCAGGCCTTACACCCTTGATAAACACACACAAACAATCAGAGACCCCCATTCTGTGATGTACACCCACAAAGAGATTAGGAACCTCACAACCTGGGACATACATACATAATATACCAGAGAACTCAAATCCTGCAGTATCCACCAAAAACAGATCAGAGACCCCACATACTGGGAAAAACATTCAGAAACGAAGCAGAGTCCTCTCAAATTGGAATATATCACTCAAAAGAGAGGAGACAGCTCATATCCTGGAAATACACCTACAAATAAATTAGGGGCCTCACATCACAGGACATACACCCTTACACAGGTAAGAGACCTTACCTCTCTCATTGGGGAAATACATTGAGGAATAGATGACAGCCTCACGTCAAGGGATATACACCCCTGAAAAGATAAGAGACATCACATGATGGGACATATGCTTGCGAACAAGTTGGCAATGTCAAACTCTAGGAATTAAACCCATAAATCAGCATCCTTACACCCAAGGACTCACAACCACAGATAGGTCAAAGACAACATTTTTTTACACACACCCATGTAAGAGACCTCACATATAGGAACATACAATGACAAACAGTCACAGACCTCACATCCTGGAACATACAATGACAAAAAAGGTCATAACCCTCAAAAGGTCATAAACTAGTAAATAATCCCCCAAACTGATCAGAGACCTCACACCATGGGACCTATACCCAAAAAGACCTCATAAGCCTCACACACTGAGACATAACCCACAAGAAAAAGAAACCTTACAACCAGGTTCATTCAACCCACAAACATATCAGAGGACTTACATTTTTGACATACACCCATGAACAATACCTCACATACTGGTAATTATAGTGACAAGAAGATCACAGATCTCAGATCCCAGGGCCTATATGCACAAACAAATCAGTGACCTCTCACTCTGCGACAGACATCCACAAACATATCAGAGCTCTCCCATTCTGATGAATATACCCACAAATAGATCAGGACCTCACAACTGAGACCTATACACACAAAGAGATTGGAGACCTCACATCCTGGGATATTGCAGAAACAACCCAGATACCTAAAATTCCAAGACATAAAGCCACAAACACAACACAGACATCACACCTCGGAATTATAACCATAAGAGATGAAAGACTTCAAACTCTTGATACGGCTATGAAAAGATCAGAGACCTTACATACAGAGACTTATATGGACAAACAGATCAGGGACTTCTTACTGTGGGACATACACCCAGAAACAGATCAGAGTCCTCATGCTCTGGGAAATACACCCACCAACAGACCTTGACATACACCAAGGAAGACAGACTTACACAGTAGTGTACAGCAACAAAACAGATCAGAGACCTTACATTCTAGGAAATATACCACCCAACAGACCAGAGAACTCACACCTTGGGATATATACCAACAAGGAGCTCAGAGACTTTTCACCATGGGACACACATGCCCAAAGAGGTCAGACACCTACATCATAGGTCATACAGCCACAAACATACTTGAGAACTCACATTATGCAACCCTCCCAAAAAAAAACACAGGTCAGAGACCTCATTCCCTGGGACATATGAACACAAAAGTATCAGAGAGCTCATATCCTTGACATATACCCATGAAGAGGGACCTCACATACTGAGACATATACAGGGACAGAGAGATCTGAGACCTCATTCTGGGACATATACCCAGAAATAGATGACAGATTTCACATTGTGGGACATACACCCACAAAGAGTTCAAGGAACTTACATACGGGGAACTATACCCACAAACACTTTAGAGACCTCACACCCACACCCACAAACACAGCAGAGACCTCACACTCTGGGACATACACCCTCAGATAGAATAGTCCTCATATCCTGCAACACACACTTAACCAACAGATCAGAGTACTTATACCCCCAGAAAACCACAACCAAAAAAGCTCAGAAATATAACAACCAGGGAAATATATCCACAAAGAGCTCAGAGACCTCATATCTTGGGACATATACCACAAACAGATCAGAGAGCTCACACACAGGCACATATACCCACAAAGAGATCAGAGCTCTAACATCCAAGGGCATAAACCCCAAAAACAGATCAGAGACTTTATACATTTGACATACACCCAAGAAGAGAGATCTCACATCCTGTGACATACAATGACAAACAGATCAGAGGTCTCATACCCTGAGATATATACCCTCAAGCAGATCAGAAACCTTATACCATTGGACATATACCCACAACAGAGCAAAAACCTCATGCCCTGGACATATACATCCAAATAGATCAGAGAACTCACATCCTGGAATATACACCCACAACCAAATCAGAAATCTCTCATCCTGGGAAACAAACACCCAAACAGATCAGAGAGACATCATAACCTGAGACACACACTCAAAGAGCTCAGATACCTCACACCCCGGTATATATACCCATGAACAGAGACGTCATATACTGCAACATTCAGTCACAGTCATGTCCGGGATCCCACACATTTGGGACGTACATCCACAAACAGCATAGGAACCTTATAACACCCATAAACCGTTTAGAGAGCTGAAGCCCTAGGACACAGATTCCCCCTGCCCTCAAAATCAGTAATATCAATTCTGGACACAGACCCTCAAACACCACAGAAACTTCATATCCAGGAACTCAGTGGCCCAAACAGCTCTGACACCCAGTGCCCTGGATGCAGCCTCTAGTCACCTTGGTGATATCGCTTTCTAGGACATAAAAATCCATATAACTCAAAGAAGAAACAAAACCTGTACACAGTCCTTCAAAGAGTTCAAGGCTGTGAAACCTGAGACACAGACTCCCAAACACCTCAGTGCCCTCATATCCAGAACAGACTGCTAGAGGGCTCAGAGACTTCAAATCCTGGACCCAAGTACAAAGTATTTTAGAGATGTCATACCCTGGGATTAAGGATCCCAAATAGTTATGATCACATTCTAGACATGAACAGAAAAACAGCCCAGAACTCCCTTAATTTTGGACCTAGATCCTCAAATAGTTCAGAGATCTAAAACACAGAGAGAGAACCCAAAGAGATCAGAGACCTAAAAATGTGAAACACAGAATGCTTAAAACATGCAGATATGGATACAGGTTACAAAAAACTCAGGAAACTGGAACCCTGAACAGAGACTCTCAAAGAGCTCAGAAACACCACAAATTACCCCAAAATTTAGCAACTTAAAACAATGGTAAGCATTAATTATCTCACACAGTTCTGGGGAGTCAGGAACTCAGAGCAGCTTAGCTGCATCATTCTGGCTTTGGTCTCTTGGGCTACAGTCATCTGAAGGCTGGAGTGGGGCCAGAAGCTCCACTTCCATGTTGGATCACTCACATGGCTGGTGAGTTAGTGCTGGCTTTTGGCTGAGGTACTTCAGTTTTGTGGTACAGGTGTCTCCCCAAGGGGCTGCTTGAGTGTCCTCACAACATGGTGGCTGGCTTCCACTAGAGCAAGAGATCCAAGAAAGAGCCAGGCAGAAGCCAAAATGCCTTTTAAACTTCCCTCTAAGTAAACACTGCTCTGCTGCATCCACAAATTGGTAAATTTTATTATCATTTTCATTTCATTCAAACTATTTTTAAAATTTCTCTTCAGGCTTCTTTGACTCACTGAGCCTCTGCACCCTCCCCCTCAGCCCCTGCCTCTTGAATAAATGCACAAACCTGTCTCTCTTATAATCAGACTTACAGTTTTCACAAAAGGAACAATGTTTTTTCCTCACTGTGTACCCTTGCCTCATGGTATACAGCCTATTATGTCTGTTCTCAAGAGAACAGCTGAAGTAAAATTGTGGATTTCGTAGAGATGGAGACACAATTCTGGAGAGTGTCTACTCTTTCTTGAACCCAACATACATTTATAGTAAATGATATGTGCACGTTACTCCTACATTCCAACTGAGACAATCTCAGACCCACACTGACCCCTGGCCAGAGAGGGCACTTACCTGGATTGCATCCCTCCCCTGACCCCTGAATTCTGCTTTCAGAAGTCAGGGGACTGTAGGTGCGTGGATTGTACATTGTCCTATTGACTCAGAGAAGTCTTGTAAAACCTCAGCAAATTAAGGTTTAGAAAGATGATCCAAAAAATTAGACTCTCCTACCATCCAACCAGGACTTGGGGGTTCCAGACTCTGAAATAAGGTCTACCAGGCTCCAAAACCTATGTGTACTGGGTGTGAACTGGTAGTACTAGGTGTGAACAAGGCCTGAGGGGAGATGGACCCCAACATCCATATGAGCAATGCCCATCCTGAGAGACAGGGGTCTCCACTCTGGAGCTGATGTCAGGAGACACAACAAATACCTCCCTATAATACGATCTCCACAAAGAGTGTCAAAGGAGACCCTGTGACCTCCAGAACAAAGGGCAAGACAGGTTCTGAAGGAAGCCGACCACCTATACTTCATGATCCAGACGAGGAAGCTGGGCTTGCTATGAATCCATGTGAAGGAGTTCACAACCAATCACGTGACCCCCACCTCTCACTGCCTTCATGAAATGGCCAGGGATGGTGGGGGTGCCACAAACACCTCATGTCTGGATTTTGGTACATGATGAGGTCACTCATTCCTGACACAGCACCCCAAAAAGCTCAGAGCTTTCAAACATTGGGGCAGAGACCCTGAGACAGACCAGAGACTTCCCATCCTGAGACACAGATCCAAACATCTCTCAGAGAACACAAACCTCAGAAAAAGACCCCTAACTGCTCAAACACGTCACACCCTAGCCCCCAGGGAATATGTGGCAATATCTAGGCACAGTTTTGGTTGTCAAGGCTGGGAGGGCAGAGGTGCTATTGGCATCTAGTGAGTGGAGATCAGGGGTGATGCTTGTCGGTGCTCTTTAGCCAAAGACCCCCACCCCCAGGAACATACCTGTAGTTAAACAAGTTGGGCTTATTACTCATTGCAGTGAAGAAGAACGTGGGGAACCATGGGACATCTTGGTAAGAGGGTGTTCGAAAGAACGGATCACAGAATCTGGGCTTCAGTTGAGTGGTTTGGGGGAGGGTCTAAGGAAGTGGGGGCTCACTCTAGATTGGAGGCTGTCAGAAAGTGAGGGAAATTTTGATTGGGTATCTCAGTAAACCTTTAAATCTATGGGGAGGGAAAACTAGAGTAAGGATAAAGCTGAAATTGATAGAGGAGTAGCAGTCACTCATTTTAACCAAAAGAGGGAAATATTTGGTATCTTGTGGGTGGCAGAGTGAACTTGTTTTTGTCTGTGCTTAGATAACATTATAAAGTGGCTTTGCTTTGTCTCATTTTAGCATGGTCTCAGAATAACCTTGTCTGAGGTTAGTATTCTGTGAGATTGTTTATGTCTAATAAGAGAATAACATAGCCTAGCTGTGAGTGCCAGGATAGCTTCTGAATGTTGGGGGCTGCTCCCTCTACCTCTCCCTCCTTTCCTTTCTTTCTCATGCTAAACATCTGTTACGGGTTGAATTGTGTCCCCTCAAAATTCACATGTCGAAGTCCTAATCCCTAGGACCTCAGAACGTGATCTTATTTGGAAATAGGGTCATTGCAGATGTAAGACGACGTCATACCGGAGTGGGGTGAGCCCCTAATGCAGTATGACTGGTGTCTTTATAAAAAGGGAAATTTGGGCACAGAGACACACACAGGGAGAACGCCATGTGAAGATTAAGGCAGAGATCAGAGTGATGCAGCAAAAGCCAAGGAATATCAGACTGCCAGCAAACCACCAGAAGCTAGGAGAAAGGCATGGAACAGATTCTCAGCCCTCAGAAGGAACCAACGCGACTGACGCCTTGATCTCGGACTTCCAGCCTTCAGACTGTGAGAAAATAAATTTCTGTTGTTTGAGATACCTAGTTTGCGGTACTATTTTTTACAGCAGCCCTAGCAAATGAATACAACATCCTACAATGCCCTCCGTAAAGAATTTTCCAATTCAAAATGTCAGTAGTGCGTGGTGATCATTTTGTAATGTATAGAAATATCAAATCATTATGCTGTACACCTGGAACTAACATAGTGTTGTAGGTCAATTATACTTCAATTTAAAAATGTATTACTTAACCGCTTATTCTTTTTTTTTAGTGTATTCGTCTTTTTTTTGTTGTTTTTAAGTTTAACGGTTGTTTTAATTCTGCTTTTAATAACAGAAATCTATTCACACTGGCTTAAAACACAGAGGTTTTTTCTTATTCTTTCACACATCTTAGTTTTTTAATTTAATTTTTTATTTTATATTGGAGTACAGTTGATTTACAATGTTGTGTTAGTTTCAGGTGTACAGCAAAGTGATTCAGTTATACATATACATATATCCATTCTTTTTCAGATTCTTTTCCCATATAGGTTATTACAGAATACTGAGAAGAGTTCCCTGTGCTATACATATCCACTTATTCTTGATTTGGGGAAAATTCATCTAGAATACCATAATCCAAACATTCAAGGTCTGAGTTTTCACTTACATAATAAATTTCAGCAATATCCAAAAAAGAAAAACACAAAATTGTCAATAGTGCGGAGGTTGAGAAACCCTGCCTTAGATACAGAACCCGAAAGTACTTACTAACCTCAGAATCTCTGATAAAGACCAATAAAAAGTAACTGAGAGTACACACAGCTTTGGACATAGACCCCCAAAGTGCTCAAAGACCTCACATCCTGAATACAGAAGCCTAAACAGCTCAGAGAAGACATGCCCTCAAGAGACCCCTAACAAGTCAAAGACAACATTCTCTGGGGCAGAAACCACCAAGAAGATGAAAAACCTAGCATCTAGAAACAGACACCAAATGCTCAGAGATATCACAGCATGGGACACAGATCCCAAGAGAGCTCTGGGTCTAAAGAGCTCAGATATTTCACACCTTGGACACACAGCAAATAGGTGAACAACACCTCATGAACAATAGTATCATTCATTTCCTGCTTTTAAAATTGTATTATGGTTATGTAAGTTCTTTACATTAGGGGAAGCTGGGCAAAGGGTATACAAGAACTCTGCACTATTTTTGCAATTTTTCTCTAAGTCTAAAATGATTTTAAAATAAATTTTTAAAGAAAAAAAAGATCAAAGAACATAAAAGGGAATTTATAAAACTTAAATACATCGTTCCACAAGCTCAGAAAACAATATTAAGCCCCTTTAGTAGTCAGAGAAATGCCAAAAACAAAAATGAAATTCAACTTTAAGGAAAAAAAAAAACCCGGCATACCCAAGGACAAAGACCCTCAAAGAGCTTAGAGACTTCACACCCTGGGACAGAGATCCACAAACGTCTGGAAGACCTAAACCCCTGTGATGCAGACCCCCAAAACAGCTGAGAGAAATTTCGCAGTCTGCTCATAGATGTCATGCCCTGAACTGAGATTCCAAAAAATGAGATTTCACATTCTGGACACGGTCCTCCAAACTGCACACAGCATATAATAACCACCTTATGAGTTGACTGAATTGAGAACCACTCTCCTCCTACTCACACTCAGCCAAACACCTCCCCTGCCTGATGCTTAAAATCCCATCATTAAAAAGTTTACTCCTTTGACTTAAGACTTGCCTCCCTTCAAAATTCTCCTTTAACTGCCACACACCCCTCTATCCTAGAGCATGAAATCACGCATTGCTCTCTAGTCATTTATGGCCCAACCCCTCACCCTACTACACACACACCACCATCACACACCCCAGTCAGGCCTGGTCCAGAGGGGGCAGGAAACCTCCAAGTCATCCTCTCTGCGGGGAGGAGGGGATGGCTTGAAGAAGGATCATGAGATCGCCTTGAACCTTCGCTGCAGGGCTCAGACCTACAGAGGCAGCCTGATACAACGATGTCATGAACCCTGGAGAAGAATTTTTCTCAGTGCTGTTGTGAATGGTGAATGGATCCTCTAATCAATATAATGGGACGTAATAAGCATTGTTTTAAAAAGAGAAAGAACAGGTAGAAGAGAATAGAAAAGATTACCCGACACATTCTGTGCCAGCCAATAATGCCAGCTTCTTTTACAGGTGCGCAAACTGAAGTTCCTAGATAGGATTCGAACCTATAGTCTCCAGTAGCCAAAGCCCTGCCTCAGCAACCCCGAACTCCAACCCGGGAACCATAGCGCCTGCGCCGAACCAGCAGCCAATGGCAGCCCGGAGCCGGAGGACCCAGCTCGCAGCCTATACGTGATTCCGGAAAACCTCGGTACCCTGGAAGAGCTTGGGTAAACAATCTAGCGGCGGCCAGTCAGAGCCTCAGAGCAGGACTTGATCCCGTCCTACTCATTCAGGAGCCAATCACCGCTCCGCACCCTTCCACCCACTCCACACCCCCGCTGTTGATTAGAATCGGTAGAGCCAACGCAGGCGGGACCAGACGGCGGCTTCCAGATAGGTGGGGGCTCTATGCTGAGGGTGGGGTTATCCCCACCCTGGCCCCCGGGGCCAAGGCCAGTCAGGGCATCGCCATTCTCTCCGTCTGGGGTAGGGGCCGATCCACGCGTGGGATCTTTCGTGTCCCCAAACATACAGTGGTTTCTTCCAAAATACACGACCCCTCACCCCCGTGGTACCTCCCAGAGCAGACTGTTCCATCTTCGCATCACGCAATAGTGTGTCCCGGAGCTGCAAAGTCTCATCCTTAACTCTTCATTCCCAACCCTCATGCCCTTCGTGTATGCGATCTAAGAAGGGCTGTTTCATGTCAATGTCCTGAGGGTCATTCAAACTTCGGTTCATGCCAAAACAACTAGACTCTCTCTCTTTTTCATATCTTCCTCCCCCGGCCCATGTTCCATCCCCGTCTCCCTCTTACACATCCCTCGATAGACTGTTCCAGCCCCATAATCTGATGATCTTGTTGAGAGCCATGCCAAGGGATCCGACCCCTTGCTGCAGAGCAGTGGCCTGTAAGAAGGCATTCGTTCCCCTGATGCCACTGATGGAAGTGTGAATTTGTGTGCCAGTATCTATCAAAATAAAAAAATGACACCCCCTTCCCACTAGAATGACAGTACCAGCAGGGTGTATATGGATTTCTAGTTCCCCTGTGTCTCTGCAGCACCTAAAACTGTGCCCTGTACACAGTAGTTGCTCAAAGGGGGGGGGGGGGTTGTTGAATAAGTGACTCCTTTGACCCGGCAGTTCCACTTCTAAATATGTGTTCTAAGGAAATACACATGCACAGGTCTGTGTGCACAAGAATGGGAGGAGCACACAACTGGCGGGGAAGGGTGATTCATCTTATGCCATGGAGTACGGGCTGGCTGTGAGACAGAATAAGACCCCAACACTGGAAACATACCCCAAATCGCTCAGGGTTGTCACATCTTTGAACACAGAGCACAGAAGAGCTTGGAGAACTCACACGATGAGGCATAGATAACCAGTTAGTTCATAGATCTTATCCTCCAGTCACAGACTCCTACAAACATCTCAGAGACTTCACTCCCTGGGACACCAAAACACCTCAGGGACCCTCCACACCGGGACGTGAACCCCAAATAGTTCACATACCTCATACCACGGACACAGGCCCCAAAACAGCTCAGACACCTTGCCACCTGAGATTTACATTAAAAATCTGGACAGGACTTCCCTGGTGGCGCAGTGGTTTAAGAATCCGTCTGCCAATGCAGGGGACACGGGTTCGATCCCTGGTCTGCGAAGATCCCACGTGCTGCGGAGCAACTAAGCCCACAAGCCACAACTACTGAGCCTGCGTGCCACAACTACTGAAGCCCGCGTGCCTGAGCCCGTGCTCCACAACAATAGAAGCCACTGCAGTAAGAAGTCTGTGCACTGCAACGAAGAGTAGCCCCACTCGCTGCAACTAGAGAAAGCCCACGTGCAGCAGTAAAGACCCAACACAGCCAAAAATAAATAAATAATAAATAAATAATTTTTTTTTAAGAATCTGGACAAAGACCTCACGCTCTTGCCATACACCACAAAACAATGCAGAGGCCTGGACACAAACAGAATGAGGGTGCCACACATGTACCTGCAGGAAGGACTGTCTAAAGGACATAATGTTAATGGGCGAGCAAGTGGGAAAAAAACGCTCAAAGATATAAGATGAGCACGGCCCTGCAAAGTGCTCTGAGACCTCACACCCAAACAGCTCAGAGAGCCGTGACACAAACTTTGTGCCCCAAATCATAATCACTTCAGTGATCCCACTTGCTGTGATATTGACCCCAAACATCTCAGAAAGGTGACATCCTGCACATAAGTTCCTAAGCAACTCAGGAGCCTCACACCCTGGGACAAGACACAGAACCAAAAATAGTACAGCGACCTGAGACTCTGGAAACAGAGCTCTGAACAGCTAATGAGACTTTATACTCAGGAACACAGACATCCAAACACTCAGAGACCCCACACCCTGGAAGAAAGTTTCCAAAACAGTGCAGAGACTTAATACCCTCTAACAAAGGCCCCTAAACATCTCAGATACCCCAAAACCCTGAGACACAAAGTTTACAACAATGTAAAGACCTCATACCTTGGACGCAGACCTGGAAACATTTCAGAGACCTTACAACTTGGCACACAAGTTAGATAAATAAATAGATCAAAGATTTCAGACCCTAGAAACAAACCCCAAATAGCCTATGAGACTTTATACTTAAGCACTCAGACACTCAAAAAACACAGACACCTCACACCTGGGAAAAGGGACACTGATACAACTCAGTGACCTCACTGCCTGGACACAGACCCTAATAGATCAGACATATCACTCTCTGCAACCGAGACCACCAAAAAGTTCAGAAACCTCATGCCTGGAAACAAAACCCAAATTACTCAAAAACGCTACATCATGGAACTCAGGATGCACATGAGCTTGGAAAACTTGCACACGAAGACCAAGAATCCCAAACCACTCACAGATCTCCAGACACAGGTGCCCAGAACCTGATAGACTTTATACACTAGACACAGGCCTCTAAAACATTTCCCAGATCACACATTCTGGGAAAAAGACCTGCTGAGAGAATAGAGATGCCCTACCTAGCATGACACATCCCCATAAATAATTTTGGAAACTAACCCCAAATAGGGCAGGGATATCACAATCAAGAAAGTAATCCCTACCCTCCTACACTGTTGGTGGGAATGCAAATTGGTGCAGCCACCATGGAAAACAGTATGGAGGTTCCTCCAAAAACTAAAAGTAGAGTTGCCATATGATCCAGCAATCCCATTCCTGGGCATATATCTGGAGAAAACTCTAATTCGAAAAGATACATGCACCCTGTGTTCATAGCAGCACTATTTACAATAGCCAAGACATAGAAACAACCTAAATGTCCACTGACACGTGAATGGATAAAGAAGATGTGGAGGGAGACGCAAGAGGGAGGAGATATGAGGATATATGTATATGTATAGCTGATTCACTTTGTTATAAAGCAGAAACTAACACACCATTGTAAAGCAATTATACTCCAATAAAGATGTTAAAAAAAAGATGTGGTATATATATACAATGGAATATTACTCAGCCATAAAAAAGAATGAAATAATGCCATTTGCAGCAACATAGATGGACCTAGAGATTATCATACTAAGTGAAGTAAGTCAGAAAGAGAAAGACAAATACCATATGATATCACTTATATGTGGAACCTAAAACTTATCTACGAAACAGAAACAGACTCACAGACACAGAGAAGAGATTTGTGGTTGCCAATGTGGGGGTGGGGGAGGGGTGGATTGGGAGTTTGGGATTAGCAGATGCAAACTATTATATAGAGAATGGATAAACAAGGTCCTACTGTATAGCACAGAGAAATATATTCAATATCCTTAATAAACCATAATGGAAAAGAATATGAAAAAGAATATATATATATATATATATATATATAAAACTGAAACTGAATCATTTTGTTGTGAAGCAGAAATTAACACTGAGAATAAACTATACTTTAATAAAATAAATTATTTTTTTAAAAAAGGAAGTAATCCCTAATAGGACAGAGAAACCACGCCCTGAGACTGACATCTCTGAAAGGAAAAGAAATTTCACATCCCAAACGAGCTCAGAATCCAAAGACCTTGGACACCTCACACCCTGGAACACAAAGGCTGAAACAGCTCTGGGGACTCACACCTTGAACACAGACCCCAAACAGCTCAGAGACCTCACACGTCAGGACACAGACCCTGAAACACCTTAAAGGCATCACACCATGGCATGACACACTCAACAAAAATACCTCAGAAACCCCAGGCTCTGGAAATATACCAGAAATAAATACAAGACCTCATTCTTGTAATTGAGACCCACACAAACATCAAAGACCTCACACGTGGAAACATCTGCCAAAAGGCTCAAAGATTTCACATGATGGGATTTAGATCCATAAGAGTTATGAGGTCTCATATCCTTGACAGAGACTTCCACAAAGTTCAGAAACCTTAAACTCTGAACCCACATCCCCCCAAAACCCAAATCCTCACATGCATGGGGAAAAATACATCCCAACAGCTCATAAAACTTACACTGAGACAAAAAGAAATATAAACACCTCAGCAATCTCATTCTGTGGTACTAGGCTCCCAGACCACAAAGAACTCACACACTTGGACACAGAACATAAAACAATTCCAAGTCCTTGTACACTGATTCCCAAGAAGCTCAGAGATTTCATAGGCTGGGACAATGACTCAGAAACACTGCAGGGAACTCACACCCTGAGACACAGCGTCCCAAAGAGCGCAGAGATCTCACACTCAGGGCATAGCAGAAAACATTTCTGAGGCCTTAAGCTTTGGACCTGGACTCTCTCCACCCCCTACTCCCACCCAACCTCACAGACCTCGCGAGTTCACAGAAAATCCAGAACAGAGATCTCACATCTTGTCACACAGAATACTAATACCTCAGAGACCTTCAGACCTGAACACATACCCCAAAAAGGTTTGACAACTCTTACCCTAGGATACACAACCCCCCAAGGGCTCAAACAATTCACTCTGGGGCATAGATGGAAAGTACCTCAGTGATCTCATCTCCTTGAGATTCAGCTAACCCAAACAGCTCAGAGGACATGACACAAAACCCCAAACAGCTCAGAGATCTCATGCTCTGGAACCCCAATCCATGAACAGACAGTGATCCCACACAGTCACACAGATGGCTAAATAGACCCCATCCCTTGGAAACAGAATAGAGGTCAGAGACATCACACCCTTGACAGTGACTGTCAATAGGAACAGACTCTTCACACCTGGAAACATCCCAAATGGCTCAGAATTCCCATCATGTGACACAGAACCCCAAAGAACACAGAGACTTCATAGCCTGAACTCAGATCCCCAAATATTAGAAAGTTCACATCCTGGGACCCAGACCCCAAACAGCTCAGAGAACTCACACCCTTGGACACAGGCCACAAAACAATTCAGAGACCTCAGGCCATGAACACAGATGCCCATGAGTTCACAGACCTCATGTGTTGGGACCAGGATCCAAAATTTCCCAGAGATTTCACACTATGGGGTACATGCCCCCTAGAGAGTCTTTGCAGCCTAGACATAGTCACCAGTCACCCAAAGTGTTCAGACATCTCACACCTTGGACACAGACCACAAAAAAACCCACAACAAACAAACCTATTCAGAAACCTCCTACCTTTGTAACAGATTTCAAACAGGCTCCTAAATAACTCGCAAACTTCATGGAAACCAATTGGCAAAGAAATCTCCAACTTGAGACATAAACCTGATCAAATTCTAACAGACCACTTAGTAGTCAGAGGCATCACACCCTTACACAGAAACCACCAAAAATGTGAGAGACCTCACACTTTGGAACATACACCAAGTGACACAGGGATTTCATGGCATGGTACACAGACCCAAAGGAACTCAGACACCTCATGCCCTTCAGACAGTTCAGATCCCCAAACAGCTAAAAGACCTCATTTCTTGGACCCTGACTAAAAAATAATTCATAATCATCATAACATTAACAAACAACCCAGAGAAACTCAGAGACCTCATGTGTTGGGACACAGATATGCAACCACTTCCAAGACAGCACACTGTGGAACACACCCAGGGACACAGTAATTCAAACAGCTCAGAGAGCTCATATCTTGGGACAGAGTCCTCCACCCCAACGACTCAGTGGCCTCATGCTATTGGACAAAATCCTACACATGCTGTAGTTCAGAGACCTCAAACTCTTAAGAAAAAATGCACAAAATTTCATATATCTCATACTCTGGACACACATTCCAAAAGAGTTCAGATACAACATACCATAAGGCACAGAGCATCAGCCTTGGAATTAAGATTTTCCAAAAGGAACAGAAACATCATGCCTAAAAGCATACCCCAAATGGTTCAGGAAACTCACACTATGCAAGACAGATGCCAAAGGAGTTCTGAGAATTTACATTCTAAGATCTGGACACCAAAATAGCTCAAAGACCTCACACCCAAGTATACAAATTACAAACACCTTAGAGCTGTCATTCCTTGGGATTCTGGCTCATAAATGGCTTAGAGACTTCAGTCACTAGAAACAGTACTTTAGTAACATCACACCCTGGGACTGATACCCCGAAATGGAAAAGAAACTTAACACCTGGAAATATACCCCAAACAACTTAGGGAACTCACGTCATGGGATACAGAAACCAAAGGTTCTCAGAGACCTCACCCACTGGACAGACACACACACATAGTTCAGAGTTCTCAAATTCTTTGCCACAGGTGCCCAAATAGTTGAAATAAATCCTAATTCAGATAGAAACCCCAAAAGAGTTGAGAGATCACATATTCTGGAAAATGATCTTCAAACAGTATAAGGATCTTCCACCTAGAACCATGATACCCAGAACCACAATACCCAACTGTAATCTGAAGAGTGTGGGGAGGAGTTGGGGTGGGAATCTCTGGGGACTTGTTTTTCTTTTTTCTCTCCTGGCTTTCCCCCAGTGGTGGCCCCAGTCCAGAACCATATGGCAGTAGTGTAGGCAGCTAAATCTCCAAGAGAAATGACATCATTCTGGCCAGAGGACCAGGAAAACAGGCCCCTGAAAGCTGGAGAATGTGGAGGGCAATGCCATAGAAGAGAGAGCTGGAGAAAGGAATCCCCTAATTCTGTGCATAAACTTACACAAGTCTCCAGCTTGCTCCTGAGCTGTACATGCATGAGCAGACCCAAACAGGATAGCAAAGCTTTGAAAATGGAACTGACATCAGAACTACTGTCCACAAAAGGCGAGACAAAACTTGTGGTTTGAACCCAAACAAGGGGATTGTCTGGTAAAAGAAATAAATCATTACTTTAAGGAACTTAAGAAGACCTAGGGACTACCCTCATGGTCCAGTGGTTAAGAATCCACCTTCCAATGCAGGGGACATGGGTTCGATCCCTGGTCTGGGAACGAAGATCCCACATGCAGCGGGGCAACTAAGCCCACGCGCCGCCACTACTAAGACAGCGCGCCACGACTAAGACCCAATGCAGCCAAATAAATAAAAAAAATTTTTTTAAAGTGACTTCCCTAGTGGCACAGTGGTTAAGAATCTGCCTGCCAAGGTAGGGGTCATGGGTTCGATCCCTGGCCTGGGAAGATGCCACGGAGCAACTAAGCCCGTGTACCACAACTACTGAGCCTGCACTCTAGAGCCCGCGAGCCACAGCTACTGAGTCCGCGCACCTAGAGCCCGTGCTCCACAACAAGAGAAACCACCGCAATGAGAAGATAGAAGAGTAGCCCCCACTCGCCGCAACTAGAGAAATCCCGCGCACAGCAACAAAGACCCAGTGCAGGCAAAAATAAATAATATAATAATAATAAAATAATTAAATTTTTGAAAAAGATTATGAAAAACCTTTATCAGATAAGATGTTTTTATCTGCAAGTAACAGAAACCAACTTGAACCAGCTTGACCAATAAGAGTCAATAAGATCAGCTCACAAAAGAGCAAGTGGGCTTTGGGCTCACTTAATGCTGACCTAGAGGCCCCAGATTCCTCCTACCTCTCTCCCCTGAAATATCCCGAGGCTAACAAGACTTCTTGGCGTCCATAATTACTAACATTAGCAAAGTACCTACTACCTTGAGTGCAGGAAAGGGAGGAGGGGACTCCAGAGTGGCTAAGCAAATTGCCCGAGGTCATCCTGCCAGGGTGTGGCAGAGCTGCGATCCCAGCCCAGGCCATCCAACGTTAGAAGCCAGGCTCTTAACCACTGTCAGTCCACACTGACCTGTGCTGGTGGGGGCACCCCGGTCCAGAGACCTGCCTTCCTGAGTGAGTGAGTGGGGGCTGGCGGACCAAGTTTCCCGGTCTGGTGAGGGGCTGCGTCTCTCAGGCACAAGCCAGCCCTCAGCCTGTCCATCACACACGACTTTGGAGCTGCACTGGGATATTGTCAGGCTGCCCATTTCCTTATCTTGCCTCTGCCTGGCTGGGCTAATCTGAGCCTCTGCAACCCGCCTATTGCTCTACGGTCCAGTCTGCTACCCTCAACTCCTTGGTTTTCCCACGTTAAAATTTTTCATTCTCATCTCCAAGAGCTTTACACATGCCACTGGCACATTCTGTCTCCCGGTCTTCTGTTCGGTTAACTCCTTATCCTTCAGATTTCAACTGAGATGTTACCTACCCAAGGACTCCTTCCTGGCGTCCCCAACTGTAGGAGGTTAACTAATAGCCCTACAAAGTTATCCACCTCCTAATCCCTGGAACCTGTGAATGTTCACTTATACGGCAAAAAAAAAAAGACTTTGCAGATGTGATTATGTGAGGGATCTGGACACAGGGAGATTATCTTGATTATCTGGTGGGCTCTAAATGTAACCACAAGTGTCCTTATAAGAGGGAGGCTGAGGGAGATTTGACATAGACAGAAGAGGAGAAGATGCACACACAGAGGAGGCGGCAGTGTGACCATGGAGGCAGAGATTGGAGTGATGGGGCCACAAGCCAAGGAATGCCAGCAGCCACCGAAAGCTAAAAGAAGCAACAAATAGATTCTCCCCTAGAGCCTCTGGAGGGAGTGCAGCCCTGCCCATACCTTGACTTAGGACTTCTGGCCTCCAGAGCTATGAGTGAATAAATTTTTATGTTTAAGCCACCATGTTTGTGGTACCTTGTTACAACATCCCTTGGACACCAGTATACCCTCTTTGGCTCTGTTGGTTGCCCCCCTTTAGAACATTCCTGATGAGGAATATTTTTTTTTTTTTTTTCTGATGAGGAATATTAATGCTTAGCTGCAGACTCATCCAGCAGATTCTGAGCTCCAGGAGAACAGAAGCGGGTCTGCCAAGTTCCCTGTTGTATCCCCAGCACCCAGCACCAGTGCACCCAATAAATAATAAAAAGGGAAGAAAGGAAGGAAGGGGGGCAGGCCATCCACAAAAGTTCTGGTTTTACTGAGAGGGAAGCTGTGGGGACAAAACCTCAAGACGAGAAGAACAGCTTTGACTGAGCCCTGCTTTCAGGTGGCAGTGAAATAGTGGACAGAGGGAGGCTGGAAGGGGCACCAGAGAATCTGCCCTTCCCGCAAGAACTCTGAGGCATGAGTAGGGACACTGAGTGGGCATCAGCTTCAAAGCTTCAGCTGCAATCACTGGAGGTTCCTAACTCCCCCATCCCTGCCTCCAAGGGCCTCCCAAGGTCCCAGGAATGCAGACCTCATCTTTCTCTTCTGTCTTTCTTGAGCCCACTTAGCCTCAGCAGTTTAGGGCTGTAAAGTCCAGCAGAGGCCATCCTATCTAAACTCCTCACTGAACAACTGGGGAAAATGAGGGACAGAGAGGGCCAGGGACCTTTCAAGGTCACCTAGTGTGACATCAGTAACAGAACTGAAGCTGGAAGCTGAAAACTGGACCCAGATGTGAGCCCCTGCTCTGCCCCAGGAGTCCCTTGTACACACTCAGAATGACCTCTTCAAGGACAACCAAAATGACCTTGATCCCAGAAGGATGAGAGATCCTTGCCCCTGCCAGGTGGAAGGAGACAAGAGCCAAGTAGCTTCTGGACCTTCCCCAATGAAGGAGTCAGTGGACCTTCGCTGTCATGTAGTGAATTCCAGAGCCCAGCCCCCATGTCCAGGTCAAGTCTACAGGGCGATCAACCCATGGTGTGCCCTTTGAAACCTTTGACCTCAACTCCCTCTGGTACAGAAGAGAAACCAAGGCCCAGAGATTGCAAGGGACAAAACAAGCCACACAGCAACTCCAATGCAGAACTAGGGCTAGAACTCGACTCACCTTGCCTCCCACTCTGTGGTTCTATGGTAGATGCTTCCCACCGCGTCCCCTACTGTCCTTACCCCATTCCCTCCCTCTCTACTACCTCGTTCCCACTCTTTTCAGATGGTAGATGGAGATCCCCAGTCCTTAAAGAGGATAAGTTCCTCCCCCAGACCAAGTGAATAGATTATGATTGATCTAAATCAGTCATAGTTATTTTGCCTCCTTTGGAGAGTTATAAATTGGGGGAGGGGGACATTTGATGCTGCTTTGGCCAATGAGATATGAAGGATAATCTATAGGGAGGGTTGTCCATCTCAAATAAAAAGACAATGCGTCATTAAGAGAAAGCCTTTGTCCAGATCCCTTTTTCCTGCATTGGATACAGATGTCAGGGCTGGAAGTGCAGCGGCCATCTTGTGACCACAAGGCAATAAGCATGAAGACAAAAGTCAGCATGCTTAAAGACGGTCAAGATGAAAGAGGGAAGGAAAAATTTGACGCTGCTTACAATATCATTGAGCCTGGGACTGCCCACCTCAAATTTTCTGGTAATGGGAGGACATAAACCCCTCTCACTTGAAGGCAATCTAATAGGGCTTTCTGTTACTTGCAGGGAGAATAATGCTTTACTGAGAAAGACACTTTTCACATAATCTCTTTTTTTTTTTTAACATCTTTATTGGAGTATAATTGCTTTACAATGGTGTGTTAGTTTCTGCTTTATAACAAAGTGAATCAGTTATACATATACATATGTTCCCATATCTCTTCCCTCTTGTGTCTCCCTCCCTCCCACCCTCCCTATCCCACCCCTCTAGGTGGTCACAAAGCACCGAGCTGATCTCCCTGTGCTCTGTGGCTGCTTCCCACTAGCTAGCTATTTTACGTTTGGTAGTGTATATATGTCCATGCTACTCTCTCACCTTGTCACAGCTTACCCTTCCCCCTCCCCATATCCTCAAGTCCATGCTCTAGTAGGTCTGTGTCTTTATTCCCGTCTTACCCCTAGGTTCTTCATGACTTTTTTCTTAGATTCCATATATATGTATTAGCATACAGTATTTGTTTTTCTCCTGACTTACTTCACTCTGTATGACAGACTCTAGGTCCATCCACCTCACTACAAATAACTCAATTTCGTTTCTTTTTATGGCTGAGTAATATTCCATTGCATATATGTGCCACATCTTCTTTATCCATTCTTCTGTTGATGGACACTTAGGCTGCTTCCATGTCCTGGCTATTGTAAATAGAGCTGCAATGAACATTTTGGTACATGACTCCTTCTGAATTATGGTTTTCTCAGGGTATATGCCCAGTAGTGGGATTGCTGGGTCATATGGTAGTTCTATTTGTAGTTTTTTAAGGAACCTCCATACTGTTCTCCATAGTGGCTGTATCAGTTCACATTCCCACAAGCAGTGCAAGAGTGTTCCCTTTTCTCCACACCCTCTCCAGCATTTATTGTTTCTAGATTTTTTGATGATGGCCATTCTGACTGGTGTGAGATGATATCTCATTGTAGTTTTGATTTGCATTTCTCTAATGATTAATGATGTTGAGCATTCTTTCATGTGTTTGTTGGCAATCTGTATATCTTCTTTGGAGAAATGTCTATTTACGTCTTCTGCCCATTTTTGGATTGGGTTGTTTGTTTTTTTGTTAGTGAGCTGCACGAGCTGCTTGTAAATTTTGGAGACTAATCCTTTGTCAGTTGCTTCATTTGAAAATATTTTCTCCCATTCTGAGGGTCATTTTTTGGTCTTGCTTATGGTTTCCTATGCTGTGCAAAAGCTTATAAGTTTAATTAGGTCCCATTTGTTTATTTTTGTTTTTATTTCCATTTCTCTAGGAGGTGGGTCAAAGAGGATCTTGCTGTGATTTATGTCATAGAGCGTTCTGCCTATGTTTTCCTCTAAGAGTTTGATAGTGTCTGGCCTTACATTTAGGTCTTTAATGCATTTTGAGTTTATTTTTGTGTATGGTGCTAGGAAGTGTTCTAATTTCATACTGTTACACATACCTGTCCAGTTTTCTAAGCACCACTTATTGAAGAGGCTGTCTTTTCTCCATTGTGTATTCTTGCCTCCTTTATCAAAGATAAGGTGACCATATGTGCATGGGTTTATCTCTGGTCTTCCTATCCTGTTCCATTGATCTATATTTCTGTTTCTGTGCCAGGACCATACTGTCTTGATTACTGTAGCTTTGTAGTATAGTCTGAAGTCAGGGAGCCTGCTTCCTCCAGCTCCATTTTTCGTTCTCAAGATTGATTTGGGGCTTCCCTGGTGGTGCAGTGGTTGAGAGTCCGCCTGCCAATGCAGGGGACACGGGTTCGTGCCCCGGTCCAGGAAGATCCCACATGGTGCAGAGCGGCTGGGCCCGTGAGCCATGGCCGCTGAGCCTGCGTGTCTGGAGCCTGTGCTCCGCAAAGGGAGAGGCCACAACAGTGAGAGGCCCGCGTACCGCAAAAAAATTTTTTTAAAAATTAAAAAAAAAAGATTGCTTTGGCTATTCGGGGTCTTTTGTGTTTCCATGCAAATTGTGAAATTTTTTGTTCTAGTTCTGTGAAAAATGCCAGTGGTAGTTTGACAGTGATTGCATTGAATCTGTAGATTGCTTTGGGTAGTAGAGTCATTTTCTCAATGTCGATTCTTCCAATCCAAGAACATGGTATATCTCTCCATCTATTTGTATCATCTTTAATTTCTTTCATCAGTGTCTTATAATTTTCTGCATACAGGTCTTTTGTCTCCTTAGGTAGGTTTATTCCTAGATATTTTATTCTTTTTGTTGCAATGGTAAATGGGAGTGTTTTCTTAATTTCACTTTCAGATTTTTCATCATTAGTGTATAAGAATGCCAGGGATTTCTGTGCATTAATTTGGTATCTTGCTACTTTACCAAATTAATTGATTAGCTCTAGTAGTTTTCTGGTAGCATCTTTAGGATTCTCTATGTATAGTATCATGTCATCTGCAAACACCCCACTTTCACCAATGGACAGATCATCCAAAAAAAAATAAATAAGGAAACACAAGCTTTAAATAATACATTAAACAAGATGGACCTAATTGATATTTACAGGACATTCCATCCAAAAACAACAGAATACATATTTTTCTCAAGTGCTCATGGAACACTCTCCAGGATAAATCATATCTTGGGTCACAAATCTAGTCTTGGTAAATTTAAAAAAATTGAAATCGTATCAAGTATCTTTTCCGACCACAACGCTATGAGACTAGATATCAATTACAGGAAAAGATCTGTAAAAAATACAAACACATGGAGGCTAAACAATACACTACTTAATAACGAAGTGATAACTGAAGAAATCAAAGAGGAAATAAAAAATACCTATAAACAAATGACAATGGAGACACGATGACCCAAAACCTATTTTGGGTTCTAAAAAGCAGTTCTAAGAGGGAAGTTTATAGCAATACAATCCTACCTTAAGAAACAGGAAGTATCTCAAATAAACAACTTAACCTTGCACCTAAAGCAATTAGAGAAAGAAGAACAAAAACCCCCAAATTTAGCAGAAGGAAAGAAATCATAAAGATCAGATCAGAAATAAATGAAAAAGAAATGAAGGAAACGATAGCAAAGATCAATAAAACTAAAAGCTGGTTCTTTGAGAAGATAAACAAAATTGATAAACCATTAGCCGGACTCATCAAGAAAAAAAGGGAGAAGACTCAAATCAATAGCATTAGAAATGAAAAAGGAGAAGTAACAACTGACACTGCAGAAATAAAAAAGATCATGAGAGATTACTACAAGCAACTCTATGCCAATAAAATGGACAACCTAGAAGAAATGGACGAATTCTTAGAAATGCACAACCTGCCGAGACTGAACCAGGAAGAAATAGAAAATATGAACAGACCAATCACAAGCACTGAAATTGAAACTGTGATTAAAAATCTTCCAACAAACAAAAGCCCAGGACCAGATGGCTTCACAGGCAAATTCTATCAAACATTTAGAGAAGAGCTAAGACCTATCCTTCTCAAACTCTTCCAAAATATAGCAGAGGGAGGAACACTCCCAAACTCATTCTACGAGGCCACCATCACGCTGATACCAAAACCAGACAAAGATGTCACAAAGAAAGAAAACCAGAGGCCAAGATCACTGATGAACATAGATGCAAAAATCCTCAACAAAATACTAGGAAACAGAATCCAACAGCACATTAAAAGGATCATACACCATGATCAAGTGCGGTTTATCCCAGGAATGCAAGGATCCTTCAATATACGCAAATCTATCAACGTGATACACCATATCAACAAATTGAAGGAGAAAAACCATATGATCATCTCAATAGATGCAGAGAAAGCTTTCGACAAAATTCAACACCCATTTATGATAAAAACCCTGCAGAAAGTAGGCATAGAGGGAACTTTCCTCAACATAATAAAGGCCATATATGACAAACCCACAGCCAACATCGTCCTCAATGGTGAAAAACTGAAACCATTTCCACTAAGATCAGGAACAAGACAAGGTTGCCCACTCTCACCACTCTTATTCAACATAGTTTTGGAAGTTCTAGCCATAGCAGTCAGAGGAAAAAGAAATAAAAGGAATCCAAATCACATAATCTCTTAACTACCCTTTGAGATGGCCAGGCTAGGTTCTAGCATGTCCTTTTTATGGACAAGGAAACTGAGCTACAGAGTGTATGTGGTTTAAATGTCTGGATCTGGTGGAAAGGCAGGCATTTTCTTTTCTTTTTTTTTTTTTGTCCGTGCCACACTGCTTGCAGGGTCTTATTTCCCCAACCAGGGACTGAACCCGTGCCCTTGGCAGTGAAAGCGCAGAGCCCTAACCACTGGACAGCTGGGGAATTCAGGCAGGCATTTTCTTTGGGGTAGAAATAACATTCCTTAAACAAGCACTGTCCCAGCACACTGTGTGGGCCTGTGTCATAGGAACATCAAATGGCCCTGAAAGTTGCATGGTTTGGAAAACCCTGGCTGCTGCCCCACTAGCCCCGGAGGCTTTGTCCAAGAAGAAGCACTGGGGCCAGCACTGGGGGGGAAGAGCATGGTAGGTCTCGGTTACAACAGCAGAAAGTGCCTTCATTCTAAGGAGAAGAAGAAATCCACTGTTGGAGACATTTAGTGAAATCAAAAAGCTGTCTTTAATCCATCTATAGAAGGTTGTGGCTGAATTCTACCAACTCTAGATGTACCCCGAAGCCCATTATTAAAGCCAAACCAAGCTTCGGAGCACCAGCACTTCATTCACCTCTGGGCCTCTGAAGAACAGGGTCCCATGTCCAGGGTCCCCCCAACCCCGGCAGGGGAGCCAGTGTCCAGCTTGGAGGTTCAAATGCCCTCCCAGCCCCTCACCCTGGCCAGAGTTCTGCCTGCTGTAAAGGAAGGACAAGCAGCTCCTAGAAGCCAGTAGGACCTCCCAGAAGAAGCCTCTCCTGTCCATGGACTCCTCAGCTTGCAGAGCCCATTTCCACAGAGGATTCGATCCACACAACACTGTGTATGTGTTCAGGAATTAATTCTCTTGCAGTAACAAACCAACATCACAATGTCAATGGTTTCACACAATAATAAACATCACAGACTACTGTGAGTGTTCCTGGTTGATAGGTGGACTTCCATGTGGTGGCTGAGAACCCCGGGGTCCTTGTACACTGTGGCTTCACTCTCTGCTGGGGCTCTAGACCTCCAAAAGATGGACAAATGCAAATGGAGAAAACACCACTGTTTGTTAAGGACACATGTCATTTTAGCTCAAGTTCCATTCAGCAGGACTGGTCATATGACCCCATCCAGGTGCAAGTCGGGGTGGGAAATGTAATTTCTGGCTGGGCAGCTGCTTTGCAACAGCTCAACATTAGGGAAGATGAAGTATGACTTTGGGGGACAGCCAACTGTCACTGTGATACCCTGTCAGATGGGTATTATCCCCAGGAATCTCAGGCTGGTGCAAGCAAGTGACTTGTTCAAGGTCACACAGTTAGATCCGTGATTACAAACTTGGTGTCCACTCTCCCAGCTCCTTGCCCCATGCCACTGGACCAGCCAGTTCACTGCTTTGAATTTTAGGAAAAGTCTTAGGCCTGGTGCTTTATTTTACAAAGCAGTTTTAACTTGAGAACTTCACTTCACCCTCAAAATGTCTTGGCAAAGGAGGTGGGAAATAAGTGATCCCCATTTCACAGATAAAGAAACAGTAAGATAGGGGACTTCCCTAGTGGCACAGTGGTTAAGAATCTGCCTGCTAATGCAGGGGACATGGGTTCGAGCCCTGGTCCGGGAAGATCTCACATGCTGCAGAGCAACTAAGCCCATGCGCCACAACTACTGAGGCTGCGCTCTAGACCCCGTGAGCCACAACTACTGAAGCCCATGTGCCACAACTACTGAAGCCCACATGCTCTATAGCCCGTGCTCCGCAACGAGAGAAGCCACCGCAATGAGAAGCCCACGCACCACAACGAAGAGTAGTCCCAGCTCGCTGCAACTAGAGAAAGCCCGCGCGCAGCAACGAAGACCCAACACAGCACCCCCCCTGCAAAAGAAGTATATGTTACATTCAAAAGTCCTAAATACAGTAGATTTCAGTGTCCTTGCTCTCCTAATCTCAGTGGTGGTGTAAGACTGTACAATGAAATAAAAACATAAAAAAAAAGAAACAGTAAGATAAACTCTGAAGATAAGTGAGAAGCCCCAGGTCACAGGCACTACAGACCTTCCAAGCCATAGATTATAGATGTTTCCTTTCCTCAGGCATCACCAATATGGACCAAAAGAGGCAGTCTGTGGGTCTTACGTGGTGATTAAAAGTGAAGCACACATTCTAGAGCCTGTCATGTGTGTGGCTTACGTGTGTTAAAAGATAAACTGAGGCACATTTAAATTTTCAGGAGTTTATTTGAGCAAACATTGGAACTGGGCAGTGCTTGGAAGTGGTTAGGAGTGCTCCACGACAGGAGCTCCAGGCAAGGCTTTTTTTTTTTTTTTTTTTGGTACACGGGCCTCTCACTGTTGTGGCCTCTCCCGTTGCAGAGCACAGGCTCTGGACGCACAGGCTCAGCGGCCGTGGCTCACGGGCCCAGCCGCTCCGCACCATGTGGGATCTTCCCGGACCGGGGCACGAACCCGTGTCCCCTGCATTGGCAGGCGGACTCTCAACCACTGCACCACCAGGGAAGCCCCAGGCAAGGCTTTTATGGGGCAGATGTAGAAGCAAAGTGAGATTATTCGATTGGCTAGAGCTGAAGAGGGTGTTTATTTGGGAAAACCCAGTTGGCTGTTTGTGATTGGTTTTTCTTAAATTTCAATTTCTCGGATACAAGTGCATTGACTCTGGCTCATGTTGGCTGCAAGGCATCAGAGCCGCCTCAATCTAACGGGCTCCTTGTTTAACTACTTGAGCAGGTGGTATTTGAACTTTCCCTTCTTCATCAGTGGTCCCCGAATGCACACCTTCAGCATCATTCTCTCCCCAGCCTGGACCCCAGGAGAGTCCTCTCCCTATTCTGTGACACCATGAGTGTGCACACTACTGTGTGTGAGGCCAGAGGTGTCCCCACCCCAGTGTGTGACCCCAGGGTTATCCAAATGCCAATCTGTGTGACCACACTTGTGTCCAAATATCATTATGTGTGACCCCAGGAGTGCCCACCCCCCAAGCTGTGTCACACTAGCAGTATCCACACCCCAGTCCCAGTGATCATGAGTGTTCAAACCCCCTTATGAGTGACCCCGGGAGTGTTGACTCCCCAATGTGTGTAACTCCACGAATGTCCATTCTCCAATATGTGTGACCCCCATGACAGTCCAAATACCCATGTGTGTGACCCCAGAGCCACCCACACCACAGCCTGTCACCTCAGCAGTGTCTGCTCCCCAGTCTATACCGAGGAGTGTCCATCAACTACTCTGTGTGACCGCAGGAGTGTCCACACCTCAGTCTCTAGCCCCAGGGGTGCCGACTCATCATTTCTTTGACCACAAGAATGTCCACATCCCTTTCACTGAGATTATAGTGGTGTCTACAACACAGCCTATATGACTGTAGGACTGTCCCCGCGTCAGTCACTATGACCCCAGGAGTGTCCCGTCCTCTGTGGAACACCATGGATATTCATACCCCAGTCTGTGCAACACAAGGAGTGTCCAGTCCACAACATGTGTGATTTCAGGAGTGTCCACTTCCCAGTGTGTTTAACTTCCAGAGTGTCCCAAACTCCCTCTGTGTGACCCTGGGAATGTTTACTCTCCAGCACGTGTGACCCTTGGAGTGTTCACGCCTCTGAGTGACCTCACATCTGTCTACACTCCAACCTGAGTGACTCCAGGAGTGTCCAAACCCCCATCTTTGTAGCCCCACATCTGTCCACACCCACTCTATGTGACCTCACTGCTGCCCACACCTCAGGCTGTCTGACCCCAGAAGCACACATCCCAGTCTGAGTGACCCAAGAGGTTCTATTCTACAATCTGTGTCCATGCCCCAGGCTAACTGAGCCCTGGGGTGTCCACACCCCAGTATGTGTGACCCTACGAATATCCACTAACCACTCTGGGTGACTCAGAAGTATCCACCCCCTAGTGTGTGTGAGCCCAGAAGTGTCCACATACAGATCTGTTTGACCCCAGGACCATCCACACCCTAGTTTGTTTGATTGTAACAGTGTTGACAACACTAACCAATCTGACCCCGGAAGCATCTACACTCCACTCTGTGTGATCCCAAGAGTGTGCCGTGTCCAGTGTGTGTGACTCCAGGAGTGTCCACGCCCCAATGTGTGTGACTTCTGGAAAGCCCGACCCCCATTGTCCACTGTGTATTCTGCCTCATGTGGACGTCACACTCCTGTCTATGTGGCCCCAGGAGTGTTCACACCCCACCCTGTGTGACTCCAGGATTATCCACACCCCTGTCTCTGTGACCCCAAGGGTGTCCACAAACCAGTCTGTGTGGCCCTAGGATTGTCCACACAGCAACCACCCAATGGTATGTTCTGAGACGGTACTAGATTCCTCAGCGCTGCCATTCCTGCACACCCTGTGGGTGTGACCTGGGGGATTGCTGCTCAGGCCTGATTCAGGGGATCGCTCTGTCCCTAGCTCCCTCCAACACCATAAAGTGGTCTCTTCTATCCCTATTTCCCCTCACGCTCTCCAGGGGACCATTCGGTTTCCATATCCCCCTCCCCAGCCACACGCACACGTGCACACCCACATCCCCAAATAGAGAGTCCCAGCCTCAGCCCCTGCAGGTCTTGTAGAGAGCAAAGGCCAAAGCAGCCAGCCTCCTGCTGCAGACCCTGCCCCACAGAAAGCAGTGGAGAAAAAGCCAGTAAAGGCACCACTGATGAGAGCGAAACCTTCCAGGACCTTGTGAAACATCTAAAATTGGACACCCTCCTCTGCAACTAGAATGTCAGCTCCACGTGGGCAGGGACATTTGTCTTTCTTGTTCTCTGATGTCTCCCCAGCACCTAGAACAGTGCTTGGTACACAGACCTCGCTCACTAGGTGTCTGTTGAACGAATGAACCCTTTGACCCAGCAACCCCACTTCTAACTTGAAAATGTACACACATGCACAGAACTGTGTGGGCAAGGCTGGTAGGAGCAAACAACTGGGAGAACCTTGTAAATGTCCATTTCTAGCCAATGACTGTTGCAGAGTGAAATGAATGGTGGGGGTTTACGATGTACCACAGAGCCCCGCCCGATGTGCCGCAGAATGAGTGGGCATTCTCTCACCCTGTGTGTGCCTCTGGGGTGGGGGTGCCTTCCACAGGACATGCTGTTGACAAGGAAAAGTAGTGGGTGGGAGATGGTTATGGTGACACTGCATGCGCGTGTGTGTCTGTGTGTGTGTGCATGTGTGCGGGCCTGTGTTTGGAAAGGAAACACCAGAAACTGACAGCAGTGGTCATTTTTGGAGAGTGGAGTGGGGATCACCTGTGTAGTCCATATACTTGATGTGTTGTTGGAACCTTTTATACAAACCTCTATTCACATATTATTTGTGTAACTCTTCATAAAGGAAAATCTTATGCAAAAAACAATATGCATAGCACAGAGCATTTGTGTGTCTGTCTGAGTGAGTATCTGGGGTGTGTCTAGGTACAAGAATCTGAAACTCACATGCCCCAGGGGCTGGACAGGTCATCCTCAAAAGAGAGGGCGCTCAGCTCAAGGTAAGGCGAACAGCAATGGGGCTGATGAATGTTCCCTCTTAGCAGTGAAGGCTGAGGGTGGGGTTGAGAGAGAGGTGGGGACGGGGAGGACTCCAGGGCTCACACCCCAAAAGGATTCAGAAACACTGCACCCTGGGACAGAGAACACTTAATAGCTTCGCAATCCTGGCTTGGAAACAGACCCATTATAAGTTAGAGTGGTTATACTCTAACTTGGACTGTTCCTAACTTCATACCCTGGACACAGACTCCCAAACAGATCAAAGATCTCACATTCTGCAGACACAATCTAAATAGATCAGAGGCCTCACACCCTAGAATAAAGGTCCCCCACAAAACTTTGGGATGGGTGGGTTTTCTATGTTATTACAAAGTAATCCCTTATTATGGATTGAATGTTTGCGCCCTGCCCCCCAAATCCATGCCTTGACGACCTAACCCCCAATGTGACGATACTAGGGGTCTTTGGGAGGTAATTAGGGTTAGATGAGGTCATTAGGGTTAGATGAGTCATTAGTGCTCTTATAAGAAGACACCAGAAAGTTTCTTCTTTTTCTCTGCCATGTGAGGACATGGCAAGAAGGTGGCCATCTGCAAGCCAGGAAGAGAGATGTCACCAGAACCCAACCATGCTGGCACTCTGATCTTGGACTTCTGGCCTCCAGAATGGTAAGAAAATAAATTTCTGTTGTTTTGGCCACCCTGTCTATAGTGCTACATTATGGTGGCCTGAGCTGGCTAAAACACACCTTAAGCTTTTACTTTCGAGGCGCTGAGTTTTATGTCAGAGTCCTTATACTTGCCCCATCTACCTCGGTCAACACCAGCAGTCCCCGGTCCGTGGCCCTCCCATTCCTGCCCCTTGATCTCCAGGCACTGAGCCAGAGGGTTGTCCAGAGGCCGGGGGCAAGGAAGCCTACCATGCTGCGCCATCTGCCCTGCAGGCTGCCAGCCAGGATGTGGAGCAGGATTTCGGAGAAGCAGGTGAACAGCGTGGCCCATGGGGGTCTGGGGCACTGGTATTGGCACCAAGGCTGGGCGTTCCCAGCCGGGCCTGGTAACCTGCTTCCCTTTCATGCGGGCTATCCCGGTGTGCTTTCATCCATTTTCCCGTCCTCTCTTCCTTCCTCTTTCTAAGACAAGCAGAGGGCAGCAGAGGGACACGGAAAGTCCCTGTTCTAACACACAGTCTGCCATCAGCACGTCTGCCAGGAGTGGGCTGCTGCTTCACTCGGCTCCCGGCTCCCTCGGGGCGGTTCCGGGGAGCCAGTTCAGCCAGGGCCATCTGGATGGGGTGAGTTGAGGCGGGGAGGGGCCAGGAAACAGCGCTGACCTTGAGGTTTGCTAGAAGAATTCCAGGGGTCCCTGGCACCCTGAAGGAGACTTTGAAGAGGACTTTGTTGAAAGATAGAAGCCTTCCCTGTGGAGGAGGCAGGAGGGAGAGAATCATATTTTGGATACTCTAGCTTATATATATTTACATATATAATATACGTATATACACATACAGTTGTTGTGAGGAATAAAGTGGATTATATTTTGTGTAGTGCTTAGAACAAGGTTTGGCACACTGTAAGCTTAAGTGATTACTATGTCTTGCTGTGGAAAGGGAAGCTGCCTGCCATTCCAGTAAACAATGAATGTTGCCTGCCCTCAAGCCATCAGCCACTGTACCCGCAGCAGTGCGCCCTGGAGGAACTTAGGACAGAGAAAAACAGGATACTGGCCCTAGATAGTTAACATGCATATCTGAGAAATGATTTCAATGAGCCCAGACTCTTGCATCTTCTCATACATAAAGCACTAAAATCATTAACTTGGAATGTCTGCTTTTTGTGATTAGCAGCAATCTTTTGATGTTTGACTACATGGTTGTTTTGGGGTTTTTTTCCAGCAAAAATTCTTACATATCCAGGCTCCTCTCTTACCTCTTTGGGGCAGTTCCTGAGAGCTATCTGCGAGGCTGTCTCCTGGGCTACAGTCCTGAGTCCTCAGTAAGGTCCTGAGATAAAGCATAACCCGCAACTTTTAGGCTGTGCATTTTTCTTCAGTCATCTTTTTCAAAACCAGCCTCCCTAACCTCGCCTTGAAAACCTTGCATGATCTGGCCCTGTCTTCCCCTTCTCCTCCTGTCTCACTCTTGGATTCTAAGCCACATGGGCCTTCTTCCAGTTCCTTAAGAGAGCCAGCTTTGCTTACCCTTGAACTTGCAAGGATGGAGCTCTGCATCTGCAAACCAGAATCCGGGGAGTGAATGAGCTAGCAGGGCATTGAATAATGGGAGGAGTAGGTTGAGCTGATTTCCAAAAATTGATCAAAGTTGGGGGATGTGGCTAAAGCAGTGCTTAGGGGAAATCTGTAGCTCTAAATGCCTATAGATCAGAAAAGTTGAAAATCAAGTACCTAAGATTTCATATCAGAGTCTGGAAAATAACAGCAAATTGAACCTGAGAAAGTGGAAGGAAGGAAATTATAAAGATAAGAGCAGAAACTGGTAAATTGGAAAACAAACATACAACAGAGAAAATCAATAAAGTCAAAAATTGGTTCCTTGAACAGATTAATAACCTATTAGTAATTTCTGTTTTTTCCTCTTAATAAATTAAGAGAAAAAGTATAGAATACCAATATCAGGACTGAAAAGGGAGTGCTATTACGAATCCTACAGACATTAAAAGGTTAATAAGACTTTTTTAAACATACGACTTTATTTTCAATGAAGCCCAAACATCAGTCATTTTCTCATTCTACTGCTTCTGTGTTCATATGTATCCTCTATATCCATGAGGACAGCAGAACTCAGGAATTTTGCTAATGCCTCCTTCACTCATGAAAATAGAAAAGCACAGTACTTTTTTAAAGCTGGGGCTCAAGTGAAATCAACTATTTAAAATGTAATGGTTTGAAATGGAATTGAACACAGTAGAATAGAACAGGATAAAATAGCATAGGGTGGAATGGTATAGCATGGTGGAATGGAATAGAATAGAATAGAATAGAAGTCAGATTTGTGCCAGGCACGGGGCCTAATTATTGTAGTAGATATTCATTAACTGAACAAATATTATTGAACATCTGCTAGTTGTCTGGGATTCAGTGGGGAACAAAACAGAAATCTCTGCTCTTACGAAGCTGATATTCTAATCAGGGAGACAGATATTAGCATGCGCAAAAGGCTTTGAGGCCCACACTGGTCAGAATGGCCATCATCAAAAAATCCACAAACAATAAATGACGGAGAGGATGTGGAGAAAAGGGAACCCTCCTACACTGTTGGTGGGAATGTAAATTGGTACAGCTACTATGGAGAACAGTATGAAGGTTCCTTAAAAAACTAAAAATAGAGTTACCATATGACCTAGCAATCCCACTCTTGGACATATTCCTGGAGAAAACCATAATTCAAAAAGATACATGCACCCCAATGTTCATTGCAGCACTATTTACAACAGCCAGGACACGGAAGCAACCTAAATGTCCATCAACAGATGAATGGATAAAGAAGTGTGGTACAGGTATACAATGGAATATTACTCAGCCATAAAATGGAACGAAATTGTGCCATTTGCAGAGACATGGATGGACCTAGAGACTGTTATACAGAGTGAAGTAAGTCACAAAGAGAAAAACAAATATCATATAATATTGTTTATATGTGGGGTCTAGGAAAATGGTACAGATGAACTTACTTGCAAAGCAGAAATAGAGACACAGATGTAGAGAACAAACGTATGGATACCAAGGGGGAAAGGGAGGGTGGAATGAACTGGGAGATTGGGATTGACATATATACACTACTATGTATAAAATAGATAACTAATGGGAACCTACTGTATAGCACAGGGAACTCTATTCAGTGTTCTGTGGTGACCTAAATGGGAAGGAAATCCAAAAAAGAAGGGATATATGTGTACATATAGCTGATTAACTTTGCTGTACAGCAGAAACTAACACAACATTGTAAAGCAACTATACTCCAATAAAAATTAATTTAAAAATAAGGGCCTGGGGGCTTCCCTCGTGGCGCAGTGGTTGAGAGTCTGCCTACCGATGCAGGGGACATGGGTTCGTGTCCCGGTCCGGGAAGATCCCACATGCCGCGGAGCGTCTGGGCCCATGAGCCATGGCCGCTGAGCCTGCGCGTCCAGAGCCTGTGCTCCACAACAGGAGAGGCCACAACAGTGAGAGGCCCACGTACCGCAAAAAAATAAAAATAAAATAAGGGCCTGGGACTTCCCTGGTGGCGCAGTGGTTAAGAATCCGCTTGCCAATGCAGGGGACATGGGTTCGAGGCCTGGTCCGGGAAGATCCCACATGCCGCGGAGCAACTAAGCCCATGCACCACAACTACTGAGCCTGCGCTCTAGAGCCCGCGTGCCACAACTACTGAAGCCCGCGTGCCTAGAGCCTGTGCTCTGCAACAAGAGAAGCCACCACAATGAGAAGGCTGCGCACCGCAACGAAGAGTAGCCCCCGCTCACCGCAACTAGAGAAAGCCCGCGCACAGCAACGAAGACCCAGTGCAGCCAAAAATAAATAAATAAAATAAATAAAAAATAAGGGCCTGAGGGCTAAAGGTACAAGGATGGCCTTTATGAGGAACAGGCAAAAGAACAATGTGGCTTGGAGTTCAAGAGCAATGGATGAGGCCGTAGAGATTGGGGGTCATGGTAGAGAGTCTGGAAATTTAACAAGATGACCATGACATCATCATCGTCATTGTTAACTCTTACAGCACTTGCTATGTCAGGCATTGTCCTAAGCCCCCCCTTTTTTTTGGTCACCCCCCTCACACACACACACACACACACACACACACACACACACACACACACACCAGCCTGTGGGATCTTAGTTCCCCGACCAGGGATCGAACCTGGGTCCCTGGCAGTGAGAGCTGAATCCTAACCACTGGACCACCAGGGAATTCCCCCCAACTCGTTTTTTTAAAATTGTTCACAGCAGTCCTATAAAACACATATAAAATCATGCCCACTTTCCAGAAGGGGAAACCAAGGCACAGAGAGTAAAATGTCAGTCTGGCTCCAGAATCTGTTATTTTAACCACTATACTCTGCAACTTATAGTGCACAGGCATCTTATAATCCTGTAGCAGATGAAATGTAAATATACAAATTACTAAAGAATGCGAATCAAGAGAAAGATCTGGTGGGAGGTGTGCTGAAGGCAGGAAGTGAGGGGTGGGGCGGTGTGCCCTCCCACTGGGTGTCAAGGTTGATCTGTAGGCACACATGCCCAGAAACATTTATTGCATCTGAGATGCTCCCTTCTTGTCCTGTCCTCTGTTATCGTAACTGTAGAGTGAGAAAGGAGGGGACTGGGTTAAATTGGCCAATAAAGGGCTTGTACTCATGGGGTTGGGCCTCCTCTGTGTCTTATCATTTCTTACAAAAGAGATCAATTCCAGCTCAGGGAAAACAAGGGAGAGTTTGGTTTCGGTCTCCACTCCCCTATCTTCACCTCTATCCCTCTGGAAGGAGGAAAAGAACAAGAAAACAGTGGAGAGTGGTCATGGCAGACACATGGACTCTTATGAATCTACACATGAGCAATAAGTACTGAAGATTCCTCCCAGGACTTTCCCCTTGAAATGGGGGTAGAAGGAAGTATAGTCACCGAGGAGGTGAGAGGAGGTGGGGAGAAGGAAACACAGGAAACATGGGTGTGACTAGTGGCAGTGTGGTCTCTTCTCTTTTTTCTCTTTTTTTAGTCATGGAGGGACAACAGTCAGACCCCTTCCCTGTGTCTTATCCATAAACTTGACCACATTGTGATGACAGTAAAGAGCATCAAAGACACCTCTATGTTTTATTCTAAGATCCTGGGCATGGAGGTCATGATTTTCAAGGTAATCACTTCCCCAAATGCCAAATTGCAGGTGGGGTAAAACTTGATTATACTATTTTAAAAAGTAACTTAAAACTCCAAAGCGCACACACACACACACACGTGCGCACACACACACACGCGTGTGCACACACACACATGCGCGCGCGCGCGCACACACACACACACACACACACACACACAAGAATCTGTGAGAAAAATTTAAAGGATCAATGGAGGAGATTCCAAACTCTGAATAGTAGGACTTCCAGAGAGAGAATGGAGAAAAAAGGAAGGGAAGAAATTACCATAGAATAATGCAAGAGAACTTTCCAGTCTTTATATGGAAAGGGTTAACTGAGTATCTGGCACACTGACACCTAGATATGTTCCTATGAAATTACAGAACATCAAAATAAAAACAAATCTCCTAGAAGCTTTCAGAGAGGTTAAAAAGTAGTTCAACTACAAAGGAAAAGGAAATATGCAGATTTCAGATTTCCCAAGAGTCAGAGACCAGAAGACAATTGAAGAACAACTTCAAGATTCTGAGGGAAAACATTTCAACCTAGAATTCTGTGACGAAGCTATTAATCAAGGTGAGTATAGAATGAAACATTCTTAGACATAAAAAGATGCAGAAACTTTGTCTACTTGCTTTGAAAATTACTTGAGAATATGCTATATCAAAATGAGTGCTTAATCCAGGAAAAAGAAAGACATAAAAGTCAGGACACCGTGGATCCCAAGAGGAAGATCCAGAAAGATACCTAGAAAACAATCAGTCCAGTCTGGATCAGAAGGAAAGGTCTCAAGAAAAAGAGCTTCAAGGTAAAAAGGAGGTTTCCAAAGATTGACTACAATCCTTGAGAATTTGGAACATCAAAAGTGGGAGGTGCACAGACACTGAATGTGTCTTAAACTGAAGGGGCCCATGGAATGGCAAACAGGGTAAAAAATGTAAAACTAACACAGAATGCTATGCATAAAAATAGAATTATGCAATATCAGACTGGATATATACATAGCAAGACAGACAGCTCTTAAAAGATCATGCTGAATGAAAAATGAAGAAGCCAAATCAGGTCTATAGCATGGTACCATTTATAACATACACACATAAAAAAATACACTTTTTACAATAACTTATGAAAAACCAAAGGATGAACATCAAACACATTAAAATCATTGCCCAGGGTGGGGACAGGAATGAAGAATGGAGATAAAAAGATTAAACATACAAATAAAACTAGAGAAGGGTCTTGCGTGGCCCAACAATGATAGTGAGGCATATGAAGCCTCAACCCCCGTTATTTGGACACACTTGAGTGAAATTTCAGTATATCTAGGATCAAGAAAAGTCCTAAGAGCTGCAGTAGTGGAGGGTGGGTGCATCATCTATAAAAAGAATGAAAAACAGATTAACATCAGACTTCTTATCAGCAATACCAGATTCAGGAAGACAACGAAGCCACATATTTAAAAGGCTGTGAGGGGACTTCCCTGGTGGTCCAGCAGTTAAGACTCTGCACTCCCAATGCAGAGGGCCCGGGTTTGATCCCTGGTCAGGGAACTAGATCTCACATGCATGCCGCAACTAAGAGCCTGTATGCCACAACTGAAAAAAAAGATCCTGCACACTGCAGCTAAGACCTGGCACAGCCAAATAAATAAATATTTTTTTAAAAAATAAAAAAATAGGGACTTCCCTGGTGGCGCAGTGGTTAAGAATCCATCTGCCAATGAAGGCAACATGGGTTCGATCCCTGGTCCAGGAAGATCCCACGTGCCGCGGAGCAACTAAGCCCGTGCACCACAACTACTGAGCTTGCGCTCTAGAGCCCGTGAGCCACAACTACTGAGCCCGAGTGCTGCAACTACTGAAGCCTGCGTGCTGCAACTACTGCGCGTGCCTAGAGCCTGCGCACTGCATAGAAGAGTTGACCCCACTCACCACAACTAGAGAAAGCCCCAACACAGCAATGAAGACCCAAAATAAATAAATAAAATACATTTATTTTAAAAAGTAAAATATTAAAATTTTTAAATAGAAAATAAAAGGCTGCAGGAAAATAACCTACAACCTCAAATTCTATACTCAGCCGAACTATCATTCAAGTGAAATAAAGTCATTTTCTGATAGAATGGATGTAGTATCCATCATGGTGAGATGAAAGGGACATAAAATGATTTTTTAAAAAATGGCAGAAGTTGAGAGGCACAGGAGAGGGAGGCAGGATGAAGAGGATAGTCGGGCCAATGAGATACTATGTTCGTCCATCAAAACATAAAGACGAAAGTGGGTTATTTTAAAATTGTAAAGGAACCAAAAGACGAGCTAAAACCGATGACAGAATTTCGTTGGGAGGGGTAGTAATGTGGATGAGCTAAATTCTCATTTATCTTAACAGGGAAAGGATAGAAAATGTCTGAAGTTGCTAAATCAAGACATAGTGGCACATCAGTTAGGGATTGTTTGGAGGCATGTGGGAGAAAATTTAACTACCAGCGGGTTAAATAAAATAGAGTTTTCTTTTTCTCTCATTCAACAATCAGTCCAGAGGTAGACAGGAAGGGCTCGGGCAGTGGCTGGAAGGAGGAAGTGAGTGGGCAAAAAGCATCAGCTTAGTGGGGTGGGGAGGTTCCCAGACGCATTGCTCACAGCCTCTGCGGACATCTCATCGTCTCGTCTTACATGGTCACCCAGCAAGGAATGCTGGGAAATGCAGGTTTTTAAAGCTGGGTGTACAATAAACCCCACTGAAACTTGGGTTGTGTTTAAAAGAAAAGGGGAGAAATGTATATTAAGTAGACAGATTGCAGTCTCTGCCATGGGTAGTATAAACATATTATTTGGAGGTATGGAAATAATTTCCAAAAGAAACATATACACACGTTGAAAGCAGTTTGCCTCTAGGGAATGAGACAAGTGTGGGACAACGGGCTGCTGTTTTTCATCAAAAACCTTGTTCTACTTTTTATTTTTTAACCTTGTTGGGGTAGGTAGGGGGCTTTGCCTCACACTCATCTTGGAGGTTTAGTTCCAGGTTGTTTTCTCTCCCCAAATAGGGAGACCGGAAAGCATTGTGTTTTGGAGACCAGAAATTTAACCTCCATGAGGCGGGAAAGGAATTTGAACCCAAAGCCGCTCACCCAGTCCCTGGCTCCCTGGATATATGCTTGATCACAGCCTTTGAAGGAAATGGTCCAGCACCTCGCGGTGAGTCAGACTTCCATCCTCTTTTGAGAAAGCTGCTGCAGATGCAGTGAAAACAGAAGCATGACTCAAACTTCAGACATAACAGGTTTCATCACATCCAGATAAGATCTATGCACAATTGTTTATTCACTATTTTTATTGACATCATTTTTCCCTGTAAGCAAATGTATTCTTTTTTAAATAAACTTATTTATTTTTGGCTGTGTTGGGTCTTCGTTGCAGCGTGCGGGCTTCTCATTGTGGTGGCTTCTCTTGTTGCGGAGCACGGGCTCTAGGCATGCAGGCTTCAGTAGTTGCAGCATGCGGGCTCAGTCGTTGTGGCTCGTGGACTCTAGAGCACAGCCTCAGTAGTTGTGGAGCACAGGCTTAGGAGGATCTTCCCAGACCAGAGGTCGAACCCATGTCCCCTGCATTGGCAGGCGGATTCTCAACCACTGCGACACCAGGGAAGCCCACAAATGTATTTTAAAAGAAAACTTTACATCACCCTTGTGAAAAAAATTATACCTAAACTCTATTTATATAAATACATTTATGTAAAAAGAAAATGTTCAACCAAGTCAATGAAAACCCATTATATCTTGGCATAAAGGGGAGGTAACTGTAAAAACAAACAGCTATAAAAGCATCACAATGCCATTAGATTATAGCCACTTCCATTGCCCCACTCTCTGGGCCTGACAAATTTAGATGTGGCAAGTGGTTAAGGACTTCGCATCCACCAGAGACTTTCCTCTTTGTATAATCAGAGGACTGAAAGAGGATTGAAGAGGGAATAATTTCTGACTCACTGTTATTTAATTTAGTGTCCTTGTAATACTTAAAATGATTTCATTTGAAGGGGTCATTTGTTCTCCTTTTGGGGAACACAGATTGAGGTATTAAATACACTTCATGCAAATTGACCTGGACTGCTTTGGAAAATATCAGTGAAAAAGTCTGGTTTGGAAGGAAAGTGGGTAAAGCATTGGGATTAAGGGTATGGACTTTGGCCCAGACTTGCCTGGGTTTGAATTCTGACTCTGCCACTTACTAGATAACACTAGGTACATTATCATCCCCATTTGACAGATGAGGAAACTGAGGTACAGAGCAGTTAGGTACTCTTCTTGAGGTCATAAAGCTAGTAAGTAGCTGGAGCAGGGTGAGGGAGGGAAGAATGGTAGGAGATGAAGTGAGAAAGATACAGGGGTCTTCTAGGCCACTGTAAAGAATGAAATTTTGGTCCCACACATGGACTGTGATGAATGACTTTTGTTCTCTCCTCCCATTTCAGGCTTGTGATGTCCCCATTGAGGAGGGTCCAGTCCCCAGCATGGGGGAAAAAGGGGGCAAAAGTATGTCCATCTACTTCCAAGACCCTGACAGAAACCTCACTGAGGTGTCCAACTACATCTCCTTGTGATGGAGGCTAGCTCTCTGCCATCTTGTCCCCTGCTATGTCGCCCTTTCCCTTCCTTCCTGCAAACCCTCGCCCAGGCCCAGAAACCTCTAAGAACTGAGGACTTAGGCACTTCACACATCCTGCTGGAAGATCTGAGGCAGGTTTGGGACCAACATGTCTGAGTGTCCTCCATCCAAGCTGCCCCAATAAATTAATAACTTTCAATTAATATGAACTCTTCATTAATTACTGTTTCAGCTTTATGTATGGGTGTTTGTCTAGGACGTGAGGTCTCTGAGCTGTTTGGGGGTCAGTGACCAGGGTATGACATCGTTGAGGACCAAATTTAGGGTCATCGCCTTCGGATTCAAGGCCCCTGACAGATTTCTCCTTGTCAGTGAGCCCATCCTTTTTCACCCTTTTTGATTCATCTCACTCCTTCCAAGTGCTGCCTGCTGTTTCCTCCACCACATTGGCTTGACTGAACCCCAAGATCTCTGTGATTCCCATGGGGCCTTCACAGCCCAGATGATACTACCTTGTCCTGGAGCGCCTTAGCTGGTCTCATCCCCGGGGAATGTGGCACTTTCTACCTTTGGATCTGGTACATTCAGACTCATCTCAACTGAGGCTCAGCTCCTGACAGAGTAGACAGATGGGACAAGAAAAAATTTCCTCTGTTTCTGTTCCCTTCCCCCACCATTTACTCAGTCAACCAACCAATAAACATACATTGAGCACCTACTGCGTGCTTGGCCCTGTTCCAGGCATTGGAGACACAGTGTTGAACAGAAGAGATAAGCACATCTATGTTTGTGGAGCTGCCATTCTAGTGGGAGAGACAGAAAAGAAATAATATTAAGTAAGGAAAATATCAAGGGTGTTAGAGGATAAGTGCTTTGGAGAAAAAGAAAATATGGAAAAGTGGTGACACAGATAAAAATCACTGGGGCAGTTTCCAATGTGTAATGGGATGGTCAGGGGAAACCTCACTAAGGAGACATTTGAGCACAGACCTGAAGAGATGAGGGAGGGAGCCGCGCCAATAGCTGGAGGAAGAGCATACCAGGCAGAGAGTACAGCCAGTACAAAGGCCCTGAGGCATGAAGGGGCCGTGGCTAATATGTGTGAGGAACAGAGAGGAGGAGGCTGTGCAGCGGGGCAGAGTGAGTGAGGGGGAGCGGCAGGAGGTGAGGTGGGAGAAGTGGAGGCACAGATCACGTGGGGCCTCACGGGCCATGGAGAGGACTCTGGGTTTTACTCTGAATGACAGGGGAGCCGCAGGAGGGTCTTGAGCAGAGGAGGTCCATGATCTGACTTAGGATTTAACAGGCTTCCTCTGGCTGCTGTGAGGAAAATAGACTGCAGGGTTGAGGGTGGAAGCTGGGGGACCCTGAGGAGGAGGCCACTGCAGTTGTCCAGGTGAGTGATCCTGGTGCTGGCAGGGGAGGTGATAAAAAAAATGGTTAGATTCTGGAGATACTCTGAAGACGGAGACTGGATGAGTTCACCAAGAGAGAAAATGTCAACTAGAGAAGAGGCCCAGGGACATTTAGAGTTCTGGAACAAGAGGAGGAAACAGCAAATGAGGCCGGAAAAGAGGAAAGGGGAGAGTACGGTCCCTGAGCAAATAAGAGATGGATGAAGGAGTACATATGAGGATCTCCTGGAGGTGAGGGAGCCCCTAGTCCTGTGGACTCTGGTCTCTAAACAGTCTCCAGGTGGTAGTTCAGCCATGCCCTCTGAGTAAACTCCCCCCAGGGAGCCCCCAAAATGTTGGGAATAGAGGATGGTTAAGGATGTGAGTTTCAGCACACGAAAGGCTTTGCCAAAGGCTGTAGCAGGTTTCCTGCCTATTTTTACAAAACAGCTTGTCTTGGACCCAGATGTTATATGCCTAGAGATAGATGATTTATGGAAGGAAGGAAGGAAAGAATGGAAGGGAGGAAAGAAGGAAGGAAGGACAGCAAATGGGTGGATAAATGAATGGGTAGGTGGATGGGTGGATGGATAAATGGTTGGGTAGGTGGATGGATGGATAGACTGGTATCCCCTGCCCCAGGAAAAAACTCTTCCACGTGTGTGTACACAGAGAAAGACATATGAGTTTGTAAGTTACAGGTTTGCTGTAATAAGAAAAAGACTGAAAACAACCCAGATGTCCATCAGCAGATGAATGGTTAACCAGACTATAGTATATCGATTCCATGGACTATTACTTGGCAATAAAAGGGAATGAACTTATGAGGCCATCATTACTTCATACCAAAACCAAAGACATAATTAGAAAAGACAACTATAGACCAGTATCTCTTTTGAATATAGATACAAAAATCTTCAACAAAATACTAGTAAATAGAATTCAGTAACATATAAAAGGATTATACACCATGACCAAGTAGGATTTAGACAAGAATAATCCAAATGCCATGGGCTTGGACCAAGCTCTGGAGCCCCAGAAGATGCCAGGAGGGAGGGAACAAGTCAGGGAAGGCTTCCGGGAAGAGAGGGGAAGAAAGGCCGTTGGGGCTGAGTCTCAAATGGAGGCCTGATGGAAAGGATGCTTGGCCCAAACACCCACCCCCACCCCTGCCCCCACCCTCGTCGGTCTCCCCCAAAGCCTGGCCTGGCCCTGCCGATTCCCTTATCTGCCCACTCCCAGCTGCCTCCCTGCTGGCTGAACTGCCGCCACAGGCTTCTGGGCCTATGCCCCCTCCACAGGGATGGGGGAGGGAATGGGGTGAGGCCTGGCCTCAGAGCCACAGGGTTTTGGCCCTTGATGGAGGCAGAGCCCTGAGGCCCCCACTCCCCACCCTTTACTTCCCTTCCTGAGCCCTTTCTCTGCTCCAGTTATGAAGAAATGGACTGTAGGTCCAGCAGCCAAACCCTTGTCTGAGACATGCCTCCAGCCTGCCCTTCCCAAGGGGGGGCAGCTTTCCCTACCTCATCCCAACATTGCAACCGCTATTTCTAGTAATAGTAACAATGAGGAGAGTTACCACTACAGAGCTCACCATTTATGGCGTGCAGGCAGGCCCTGTGTTGAGTGGCCTTTCAACAACATTTGAGGTGGATTCTATGATTATACCCATTTTCCAGGCAAAGAAACTAAGGCTCAGAGGGTGGCCTCCCCAGGAATCATGCAACAAATCAGTCAGAGCTGAGACAAGAACCCAGGGCCTTAGACGAACATCATTTCTCTGCATCTACTCCCAGTCTAGAAGATGGGGGCAATTATATGCACTTATACCACAAGGACCTGGTGAGAATAGGATAAAATTATGCATGAAGAACATTTAGCACAGTGCCTAGGGTGGCAGGGCAAAATAATGCTGCTGTTGTTATTATATTAATGCTAGGAAAAGTATTAGTATCAGAATTATTATTATTATTACCATTAGCGTTGTTGATAGAATTAAAATGAATATTAGTTCTAGAATTAGTATTAATATTCATAAAGTACTCGTGTTAGATTACAGTTAGTATTATTATTACTGTCACTATGAAAACTAGCATTAGTGCTCATATCAATATTAGAATAGTAGTAATTAGAATTAGTACTGGTATTGGTGTCAGCATATTATTAGCATTAGTACTAGAATTAGTAGTAGTGCTGATAAAAAAGGGCCAAATACTATCCTTCGTATACAGTAGGTACTCAATGAATAAATAAGAATACTTAATATTTATTGAGATTTCAGAATCAAATGAGTTAAAATCACTTAATGGATTAAATCTCATTTAGTCACCCTAATCACCCTATGGAGTAGCCGCTATTATTACCCCATCTCTTCAGATGAGGAACTGAGGTCCAGAGGGGACAGTAACTCACCCAAGGCCACACGCCAGTCGGTGATAAGGGCAGCCTATAAATGAGGGTGGACTGGCTCCAGAGTGGATGTCCTGAAACCATCGCCACTTGAGTCAGAGGAGTCTTTGTCCTTGTTCTTACTGACAAGGGCTTGGCACAGAGTGGGGCACAGAGCAGGAGCTCAATAAATGGCCTTGCTCTCTTTCCTCCTCAAATCTCCCATTTTGCATATGAGGACACTGAGGCCCAGAGAGGTAAGATGAGGATGGTAAACTCCCTCTGGGGTGGGCCAGTGACTGAGCAGACCCTACTGACCCAGGGCTCCATCCTTGCCCTCTGCCCTTGGTGGGTCTCAGTCTCCTCATCTACAGAATGGGTGGTCAGGGGAGCTCCCTGTCCCATGGAGTCCCAGGGCCATTGACTGGTTAGTCTTACCCACTACAGGGACCCAAGTTGGACACCTACTACATACATGTGTGTTCAATGATTTTACATGGGGAAAGTGCCCAGAACAGGCCAGGCACAGGTCTGTGTCAGCAATGAGACACTGGTCCTTGTCACCATTGTTACTATTTGGGGGAGGCAGGACAGGGCAACAAGGTGGGGACTGAGGCGCAGGGGTCCAGTGACTCTCTGGAGGTCCCTCTCAGCAAGTTGAGGGCAGAGCCACAGGCCACATGGGTCCACATCAATCCACACCCCCTCCCACCCCACCCTGGCACCACTTGCCCAGGGCATACCCCAGGCTGCTACCTGGGGTCTCATGGACTTCCTCTCAGACTCTCTGTTTCTGAATCTCTGTCTCTGTCCCCCTCTCTACATCATCTTTTTCTCCCTTCTCAGTTTCTCCATCTGTATCCTTGGCCTCTGTCACTTTCAGGCTTTACCTTTCCCCTTCTGTCCATCTCTACCTGCCTCCCGCTCTCTTTGCCCCTCTTTCTATCTGTCCGTAACTGTCTCCGGCTCTCTCTGTGCATCTCTCACCCTTCTGTCTCTCATTCCTTTCTGTGCCCTCTGTCTCCTCCCAGCTCTAGGTCTCTTTCTCTCTGTTTATCTGCATCTCCCCATTCCCATCTCTCTGTCTCTCTGCCTCTCTCCCTTCTCTATCCCTTCAATCCTCCTTCCCTTCCCCCACCCTATCCTACTCAAGGGTCCACAGAGGAACCAGCCCCAAGTCCCACCTGTTTCCCGCCTCCAACGCCGCATGGCGGGCAAGAAGTTGAGGCCGCTGTCCCTGGGTGTCCCCCACCGAGCCCCGCCCCCCATCCCAAGACAGCCTGTTACCACCACGGAGCCAACAGCCACACTGGCCTCCATCTGATAAGACTTATCTGCTGCCCCAGGGCAGGCCGGAGCTGGCGTAAGCCCCAAGTGGGGCGCTGAGTGAATGTGCCTCTGTCTCCCGCCAGTCCTGGCCTGGTCCCCAGGGTGGGCCTGGGTCCTGAAGATGTCCCATGGACATCTTGATTCAAATTCCCACCAAACCTCTTTGAGCCTCATTCTTGTCACCTGCAAAATGGGTACAGTCACATACCTCCTCTCCCTTTGGCCAGGAAGACACATACATAAGGGCCCAGCCCACACTTGGCTAAGCACACAGTAGGGGCTTTACAAACACTCACTGAAAAGCCGAGAGGTCATGAAACCACATCTGCTATTTTCATTTTATCTTGGCTTCAGCCCATTTTGTTTGGCTGGACACTGAAATCCACAGAAGCCCAAGTCAAACAGGGTCCAAGAATCCATGAGGTGGGCAGGTGGGGTGGAGGAAGGCCCCCACTGCCCAAGAGGTGCCCCACCAGGAGGGGGGCCCGCCCCCTCCCCTGGCCCGCCCCACCCACTGGGGCACCAGCCACTCCCTGGGGAGGAGGGAGGAGGGAGAGGGGAGGGAGGGAGGGAAGGAAGAAGGGAGCCTCAAAGGCCAAGGCCAGCCAGGACACCCCCTGGGATCACACTGAGCTCGCCACATCCCCAAAGCAGCTGAACCCTCCGCACCAACCAGCCCAGGTCAGTCTCAGCCCTTCAAGAGCCCCCAGCAAGGCAAAGCCTGGGCCTGCTGCCCCTTACTTCAAGGCTATTCCCCCAGCTTGCTCTAGGCTCCCCAACCCACCACTGGTCCCCAAAGTGTCTACCACCCCTGAATCCCCTGACAGCTCCTCCAGACCACCTCTGTCTTTCCAATCCCCATCTCTACCCCAAATCTACTCCCCAAACCCCACCTCTCTCTGCCCTGCCTCCCATCCACTCCTTCCAAGGTATCTATGCTCCCCCGATCCCTTAAGTCTGCCCACCATACCCCACCTCTGACCCCTGAAACATGCTTTCATCCTGCCAAATCCTACCTCTGCCCCAAATCTGACTTTCACTCGCCCAAACTTGTCTCTGTCTCTGAATTCTCCACAAAGGCTCACTCTTGTCCCCCCATACCTATTTCTGCTCCCCAAGCCCTTGTCTACTCCACAACATCCTTGTCTCTGCCCCCAATCCTCTCTCTGACGCCCCAAACCTGTCTCTGGCCTGCCAAACCCTAGCTCCACGCTCTTACCCCCATCTCCACCTCTCAAACCCCATATTTCTTCCCTGTGACTTCTCTCTGATCCCCTAAAACCATCTCTGCCCCAACCCTTTGTCACTCCAAACACCAAGTCTACCCCCCCAAAATCTGTTCTGTCACATGAATCCTCATGTCTGCCTTCCCTAAACCCCATCCTAGCCCCCAAATATTTTTGTGTCCCCCCAGGTGTCCTCTCTGGCCCCAACTCTTTCTGTACTCCAATTTTATCTCTGTTCTCAAACTCCTCCTGTGCTCCCATAAGCCATCTCTAATCATCAGACACATTTCTGCCTGCCTGTCCAAATTCCACCTCCGCTCCCCTCAGACTTGGACCCTCAGACTTTTCCATGACTCTTGGAATCCACCCCGACCCCTAAACTACATCTCCAGCTTCTCAACTTTCTCTCAAACTTTGGCTCTGATCCCCAACCCTGTCTCTGCTTTCCCAACTTATTTCTGATCCCCAAATGGGACCTTTCAAGCAGATCCTTCTCTGCTCCTCAAACCCATATCTGCTTACCCCAAACTCCACAGCTGTTCTCCAAACTCTGACTCCTCACCCCCATACCTAATCCTCAAACTCCACCTCAAACTCTCCCAAGAGTTATCTGCCCCCATATCCCAGCTCTGCTCCCTTCAGTCCCGAGGGACCCTCCCTTGAGGGCTGGGATAGGGACGTTACCTGGGGTGAGGGGCCGGGCGGAAGGAGAGTTGAGGGTGCCGGCCTGCTGCCTGCTGCCCGTTGGGGCAGCACTTACTCTAGTGGGGCAGCTGATAAGGAGCTTTCATATCCCCCAGCCTCGAGATAAACTTTATCTCTGTCTGGAGAGTGATAACTGGGGGTGGCGGGGCTGGGCCCCTGCCATGGGAGGGGTGGGCAGTCCTGGACCCACCAAGGTACAAGGTGCAGGGACGGGGGGCAGTGGGGCTGGAGGGAGATTGGGGGTGGTGGTGAGGTGAGAATGAGGGTATAAAGGAAGAGTGGTGATAGAGACAAAAAGAGTAAGAGACAAACAGAGACAGAGAGAAGGGAGGAAAGAACAAAGAGAGATGGAGAGAGAGAAAAGAAGCAAAAGACAGAGACATGAAGAGAAAGAAGAAAAACAGAGACTCAAAGAAAGAGTAAGAGAGACAGAGAGACAAGAAAGAGGGGGAGACCCAGGAACAGAAAAGGAGAGCGAGACAGGAACTCAGAGAGAGATACAGATAGAATCATGGCGAGACAGAGAGGAAAGAGATGGATGAGGAGATGAGGAGGCAAGACACTCTCCCTAGGGAGAGACAGCAGGTGCCCTGGACCCTAGAGGAGGTTGGTGGTGGGCACACTGACAGATCCATCTCTAGCCCAGCACAACCCCTAACCCTGGGCCCAACTCTTAGCCTGTCTATACAATGGGTCACATAAGCGGAGGAAGATGGTCTTCTCTATATTTGTTACTCCACCCTACAGACAGGGAGACCAAGGCCTTCAGATTCACTGGGCAAGTCAGGGGCAGGGGTAGGTTTCTTGCCTCTTCATATGGGGCTGTGTGCAGGAGGGTGTGTTCATGGGTACGTGAGTAGTCAGACAGACATGGAAATAAGGCCAGAGGAGCCAGAGAGAGAGACTAAGGAAGAGACAAACAAGCAGAAAGAAACAGAGTGGGAGAGATGTACAGACACTCAGAGAGATGAATGGAGAGGGAAAAAGAGAAACAGAAAAAGATACAGAGAGCAAAGAAAGAGATAGAGAAACAAAGAGATAAAAAGAGAGATAAAGAAGGAGAGAGACAATCAGACAGAGACATGGGAGGACAGAGAAAGGGAGGAGGAAAAACATTAAACATTTATAAAAGCACAGAAAGAGAGAGCAAGATGTATCATGGTAGCATAGAAAAAATGGGAGGGAAATACAGAGAGCCAGACTTGAGAAGAAACAGGGTCAGGAAAAAAGAGACACAGGGAGACAGAGATACACACAGGGAAGGACAGAGGCAAATGGGCAGAGAGACGAAGCTGCCTTCTCCTAAGTCTTAGCTCGAGCGCTGTCACCACCTCCTATCCGGCAGATAGGGAAACTGAGGCCTGAGGATGGTGGGGACTGAAGGAACTTGAAAGCAGAACTATGGCAGACCTCCCCAGGGGACAGGGTATGGGTAGAGGGAACACCTCCCACCTGTCCCCCTCCTCAGAGGAAGCCAGTGGCCTTGGGGTGATTTCAAAAGTTGGGCGGGGATGGCAGAGATAAGCAGTGGGGGTACTGACCCCCCCATGGAGCAGGGAGGAACTGAGGGGCCCTCCGTCTGCAGACCCAACGGAGGTGGGGGAGGGGAGAGTCAAGCCGGAAACCATGGGGTTTCTGAGAAAGTCAGAAGGCAAGATGCAACAGATAGGGATGAAGTTGGGGAGCACAGGAGGGTGAACCCCAAGGTCCGGGGGGTGACCAAGGAGTTCAAGGGACTCTGGCTCCACACCCCAGCCTACCCCACCTCGATTCTTTTAGAGGCGCAGGGGAGAAAGTGTGGGGGCAGAGGGGAGAAGAGGAAGCGGAGGAGGAGGAGGAGAGGAGAAAATGAGGAGAGGGAGAAAGAGATGAGCAGAAGGGGAGGGAGAGGAGAAGGATGAAGACAAAAGATGGGAGGGGAGGGAAAGGGAGGAGAAGGAGAGAGGAGTGGAGCAGATATAGAAAGGGGAAGGGGGGAGGTGGCTGAGCAAAGGGGAGGTGGAGGAGGAAGAGATGGAGGGAGAGAAGGGGGACCAGGGAGAAGAGGAGGAGGGGGAGAGGAAGAGGGGAAGAAGAGAGAAGAGGGAGGGAGGCAGGAGTAGAAAGAGAAGGAAGAAGGGGAAGAGGAGGAGAAAGAAGGGCAGCTGAGAGGAGGGAGGAGGGAGAGACGGGGGAGGGAGGAGGGCGAGGAGAAGAAAGGGAAGAGGAGGAAGAGGAGGGTACAGAAGAGGGAGAGGAGGAGAGGAAAGATAAATGAGGAAGAAGGGGAAAGGAGCAGGATGGGAGTGAGAGGATGGAGTGGAAGATAAGGGAGAGATGAGGGAGGGGAGAGAGGAAGAGGAGGGGGAGAGGAGGCAAGAGGAGGGTACTAGGGAGATGGAAAGGGGGGATAAGAGGATTGAGGAGATGGAGTGGGAAGAGGGAGAAAGGAGGGAAGAAGGGGTGGAGAGGGGAGAGGAGGGCTTCTGTGTTGAGGACCCCTCCTGTTCTCACAGGTCAAACCCCAGAGGCCCCATGGAGTTCCCTGGCCTCGGGGCCCTGGGGACCTCCGAGCCCCTGCCCCAGTTTATGGACCCTGCCTTGGTGTCCTCACCACCAGAATCGGGGGTCTTCTTCCCCTCTGGGCCTGAGGGCTTGGATACAGCAGCCTCCTCCACCACCCCCAGCACCGCCACGGCTGCAGCTGCTGCACTGGCCTACTACAGGGATGCTGAGGCCTACAGACACTCCCCAGGTAACTTCTTTGGGTAGCTGTCTTGGCACTGGCTCTGTGTTATTGGGGTTGCCATGGAGACCCTTAGCTAAGGCAGAATCCTACTAAGAAGTCATCCTGAAAATGGCCGGAAGCCTTCACGTGGCTGTGCTGACCCCTAGTTAAGTCCAGACCTGGGAATGCCAATGCTCCCCAGCCTGCCATCTTGGGATAGCTATACTGGGAAGCAATGATGGAAGTAGGTGGTGGCCCGAGTTGCCAACTGATCTATGGGCTCCAAATCCCAACAAGTCATCCTCAAAGCCCACTTGGAAATGGCTGGAGGTTATTTCAGTTGCCAGAGTGACCAGTGGGGCTCAGGACCCAGGAGTCACCCAATGGCCAGTAGCTATTCTGGTCACCTGCAGAAAGGTTGGAAACTTGGCCACCATGTTGGGGCTCTTGGGCATCATTAGACCCTGAAAGCAAGATGACTTTAGACTGATTGCTCTTCTTCTTTCCTCCTCCTTTTCCATACCCCCCAATAGTCTTTCAGGTGTACCCACTGCTCAACTGTATGGAAGGCATCCCAGGGAGCTCACCATATGCTGGCTGGGCCTATGGCAAGACCGGGCTCTACCCTGCCTCGACTGCATGCCCCACCCGCGAGGACTCCCCTCCCCAGGCCCCAGAAGATCTGGATGGGAAAGGCGGCGGCAGTTTCCTGGAGACCTTAAAGACAGAGCGGCTGAGTCCAGACCTCTTGACACTGGGGCCTGCACTGCCTTCATCAATTCCGGTCCCCAGCAGTGCCTATGGGGGCCCTGACTTTTCCAGTACCTTCTTTTCTCCCACTGGGAGCCCCCTCAATCCAGCAGCCTATTCCTCCCCCAAGCTTCGTGGAACTCTGCCCCTAACCCCCTGTGGTGAGGTTCTCTAAAAGGGACTGGGAGGTGGAGGTTGGTGGGGGGGTGGTGGTCTAGGGCGAAGCTGGACTGAGCCTGGCTCCCTCTTCCCCTCTGTCCACCCCACCAGAGGCCAGAGAGTGTGTGAACTGCGGAGCAACGGCCACCCCACTGTGGCGGCGGGACAGGACGGGCCATTACCTGTGCAACGCCTGTGGCCTCTATCACAAGATGAACGGGCAGAACAGGCCCCTCATCCGGCCCAAGAAGCGCCTGGTAAGACCCAGGCCTGCCTCCACCGCTGTGCTCACCCTGTGCAGGGATTCCAGTCCTCATGCTCTACAAGAACCCACATCCCCCACCCCTTCCCCATCCACAAAGGAAGCCAGCTTTGTATGGGACCGCCTATCCTCAACCTATCCTCACAGTCTGCAAGCAGGAACCCCATCCTCTCCCTGCACTGCAGTTTTCATCCTCGGCTTCACACTGGGATCACCTTGGGGCACTTCGAAACCACTAGGGCCTGGGGCCCTCCCCACATGTATTGGTTTAATTGGTCTGGGATGCCGTCTGGGCAACAGGACTGTTTCTAACTCCCCAAGTGATTCCAGTGGATGGCCAAAATTGGGTACTACTGGTGTATTCCCCCATATAATACCCAAAATCCCTATCCCGGCCAGGAAGTCCTGTCCTCACCCACACAGAACCCCCAGCCTTCGCCCTGTCAGAAACCCTGCCTTAACCTGACCCTCACCTCTTTTAGTCCTCCACCCACCAGTGTGCTCATCCTCACATTCTCTCTCCCCCAGATTGTCAGCAAACGGGCAGGTACCCAGTGCACCAACTGCCAGACAACCACCACCACACTGTGGCGGAGAAACGCCAGTGGCGACCCTGTGTGCAATGCCTGCGGCCTCTACTACAAGCTACACCAGGTGCCCCGGGGCCCCTCGGAGCCTCCCTCCTCTCCTCCCGCTTCCCTTCCTTCTGCTCCTCCCTTCTCCCTTCCCTTCTCCGTTTGTTATTCTCCTCCCTCTTCCTCCATGCCCCCTCCACCTTCCCCACCCCTCTCTCCTCCACTCCTTCATCTCCTTTCTTCCTCCTGCTCCCTCCTCCCTCCTCCTCCCTTGGCCATCAGCTAACTTCCACTCCCCCGTCCTAGACCAGGGGCAGCTCCCATTAGCCTGAAAGGCTTTGCCAAGCTCAGGGCCTCACAACCTCGGGATTCTTGAGGACGATACCTGTGCCACACCAGGGGCGCACTCCCTAGTCCTTGAACCAATTCCCTATTCTTAAGAAGTGGGGTGGAGAGAGCATCCCTGGAGGAGACGTAGAGGCAAGATGTGGAGTTGGGAAACACCCATGGCCTCCCTCTTGGCAGGTGAACCGACCACTGACCATGCGGAAGGATGGTATCCAGACTCGAAACCGCAAGGCATCTGGAAAAGGAAAAAAGAAACGGGGATCGAGTCTAGGAGGTACAGGAGCAGCTGAAGGGCCAGCTGGCAGCTTCATGGTGGTGGCTGGGGGCAGCAGTAGTGGGAATTGTGGGGAGGTGGCCTCAGGCTTGACATTGGGCCCACCTGGCACTGCCCACCTCTACCAAGGCCTGGGCCCCGTGGTGCTGTCAGGGCCTGTTAGCCACCTCATGCCTTTCCCAGGGCCCCTGTTGGGCTCACCCACAGGCTCCTTCCCCACAGGCCCCATGCCTCCCACCACCACCACTGTGGTGGCCCCACTCAGCTCATGAGGGCACAGAGCATGGCCTCAGGGCAGGGGTTGGTGTCCCTCCCCTCTTGTAGCCAGATGTCTGTCCAACCCAACCCTCTGGGCCCCAGACAAGCCTTGGCGTGGACATTCAAAGCTTTTGTAAAATAAAACCACCAGAGTCCTGAAACTGAATGTGTGAGTCTGTGTGGGACTAAATAAAGAACAGTGGTGGGGGGTTGTGTATCAGTGTCCGTGATTCTTTGATGACAGTGTGTGGCTGCCGCGTATGACCATGTGAGATGGCACGCAACGCTTCACGATTGTGACAGAATATGTGACACCGCGTGTGACGGCGTCCAGGTTGTATGAGACAGCACATGCAGCCACACGTCGTGGTGAGAGCTGGTGTGCAGCGGGCAGTAGGGATGAGGCTGTATGAAACGATGTGCGTGACTCCAGATGCCTGCAAGAGGCCAGGCACGGGTGACTGTGTGAGCAGACGTGGAGGTGTGCCCGTGACAGCGTGTGCTGAGGAAACACATGGGGTTGTGCACCACTCGGGGTGACCTTTGAGACAGCACGACAGCATATGCACTGGGCACAGAAGTGGATCCATACACATTTTGGAAAGTTGAACAAGAACTACTGTGTGACAGTGTGTGAGGCATAACAGTGTGACCGTGAGGGTCTGCGTGTCAGGATGTCTCTGTGGGTCTGGTGATGAAAGTATTTCTGTGCAAGTCTGTGTGTGTATGTGAGCGTATTTTGTGGTGTGGGCCATGTCAGTGTCTCTAAGTGGCTGACAATGGGAGCAGCCCTGTGTACACATATTTATTGAAGTGTTAACATGTATAGTTTCAGTTGGTGTAAGCTAGGGACCCTCTTCCAAGGGACATTAGACATGCTGAGGACAGGAAAGGGAGGAAGGGGTGGGGCAGGAATGGTAGCTGTCAAGAAGGTCAGAAGGCCAGTATGGGACCATGAGGTTGTCCATGGGCCTTCCTGTCACTCATCTCTTATCTCTTTCAGCCCAGCTCAGCCTGCAGCCCTGTGGGAAATGGTAGAGAACGAGAGGGGTAGATTAGGAGGACAAAATAGCCTCTGGGGGTGATATTTAGACCCTGGAGGTCGGGGAGCTCCCCACAGTACCATCTCCCTCCCCAACGCACCTACTCACCTGGGTAAACTGCTCCCCCCAGAGTGGCATCTGTACTTCCATTTAACAAACGCTTCCACAGAAACAGTCACCCAGTCAGGTGACATCCTAAGCCAGACAGGTTAAGTGGTTCACCCGAGGCCACACAGCTGATGGCACAGGGTTAGCCAGGCTCCATGGCTCAGGCTTCCCAACGGCTCCTAACAGCAAGCAGCGCCTTTAACTGAGTGCTCACTGTGGGTCGGCAATGCTGAGAGGCTTCAGTTGCTTTAGTTCATGAATACCTGAAAAAAAAAAAGACTAAGGAAAGTACACTCATGCTCCTTTTACTAATGAAAAACTGAGGCTCAGAACTTGCCCTGACCACGCTGAGTTTAAGAAGTGGATTTTAGATGGGCGACCCTCCCCTACCAAAGTGAGCCTTGCTCACACTTAACTGGGCTGCTTCTCTTTACAGCTTCTCCCCCTGAAGCCCCAGAGGTGGGGACTGTGGGCCCGCACATCCTGAACACAGTATGCGTGAGCAGCTGTCCTCAACAGAACAGCACCCCTTCAGCAAGTCACCACACTAGCCCACTCGAGAATCACAGTAGTCCACACTCCTTACAGGAGCGCGCCCTGGCCCTGTAAAAGCCTCCTGCCTGGCTGCCCCATGGAATCCCAGCCCTCTTACCCTGGAGGAGCCCCTGTCTTCGTCTTGAACAGAAACCCCTCTCAGGGCACTTCCCTGGTGGTCCAGTGGCTAAGACTTCACGCTATCAATGCAGGGGGCCCGGGTTCGATCCCTGGTCAGGGAACTAGATCCCACATGCATGCTGCAACTAAGAGTTCGCATGCCACAACTAAAGAGCCTGCATGCCGCAACTAAGGAGCCCACCTGCTGCAACTAAGACCCGGTGCAACCAAATATAATAAATAAATATTTTTAAAAAAGAAACCCCTCTCAGAACCTGTGTGGAAATGTGCCTGGCCCCACCTTGTTCAGGAACCCCAGTCCTCACTCCCTATAAGAACGGGTGCCCTAGCCTGGTACAGGAATCTGGTTCTGGAACTCTAAGGGAAACCTTTCTCTAATTATCAACAGGAAACCCATCCTGAGTCTGGACAGGAACACCAGCCCTCACCTTGCACAGGAGTAACCCCAGTCCTCCCATATGGCACAGGAACCTATGCCTTACTCTGGTTAGGAATCTCTGAGCTCACACTGTAAGGAAGTCCCTGTACCACCCCTAACAGAAATGCCTGTCTTGACCCTTTCCCCAAGCCTCAATCTCTTTATAGGAATCCTGTCTTGACCTTGGACAGGACACCTCGTCCTCACACTGTACTGGAGCTGTGCCCTCCAGGTAGCATTTTTAAAATACTTTGCTCACAAGAAAATCTAGTGAGTGTAGAAAATCTAGACTGAGTGTAGAAGCCCTTGCCTCCACGGTTGACGACTCCTGACGATGTCACTCTGCACAACAATCCTGATCTCGTGACCCACCCCGTAGAGTACGAAGGAACCCATGGACTAACTCTCAACATGAACCTCAGTCTTGAACTTACACAGAAAACCCTTTCCTGACCCTGTGTCAGGGACGCCTGTCCTGACCCTCTACTTTAAGCCCATATCTCATCCGATACAGGCACCTATGGCCTGACCTGGCACAGGACTTCCTTCCCAGACACTGTACAGGGCTTCTCATCCTCATCCTGTGTTAGCTCCATGGCCCTGACCCTCTACAAGAAGCCTTGAATACAACTGTACTGGAACTTCTGACCAGACTCTCTGCAGAAAACCTCTTCCTGACTCTCAACAGAAATCCTTAACTTGACTCATTTATAGGAAACTCTTACCTGATCCTTTACAGGAACTCCTAACCTTCCCCTCTGGAAATACTCTCCTGACCCTGCACAGGAAGCCCTGTGACTCTCTATGACAGCCCCTGCCCTGGGCTTGTCCCAGAAGCCCCACACTCACCCTGCATAGGAGCTACTGTCCTGAGCCAACAGTAGAAACACTAACTTGAATCTCTGAAGGTGACAGTGTCCTACCTCTGCACAGGATCTCTGTCCTGACCCTGCGTGGGACCGCCCTCTGAGTCCCAGCAGGAACTTGTGTCCTGAGCTGGTACAGAAAACCCCGCTCTCACCCTCCACAGGAACCTCTGACTTGAGAGACATCCAAGAAATGAACCAGTATAAAAACACCTGGAGCTTCCCTGTGTGTGGGAGTGACATATCACACTTCCAGGCCTGGCCCCTAGAAGTCTCTCACACAGTCCCCCACTTTCTCTTTCCCCATCTACCTGCTGAATAGTGAGAACTCCAAGGGCTCAGAGGAGAGCAGAACTGCAAAATGGAAGTTGCCTGGGTCCATGAATGACCAGTAATAAATATTCACAGTGGATTCTGTATGAGTAAGAAACATGTATTGGGGCTTCCCTGGTGGCGCAGTGGTTAAGAATCCGCCTGCCAATGCAGGGGACATGGGTTCGAGCCCTGGTCCGAGAAGATCCCACATGCCGCGGAGCAACTAAGCCCATGTGCCACAACTACTGAGCCTGCGCTCTAGAGCCTGTGAGCCACAACTACTGAGCCTGAGTGTCACAACTACTGAAGCCTGCGCGCCTAGAGCCCGTGCTCCACAACAAGAGAAACCACTGCAATGAGAAGCCCGTGCACCACAATGAAGAGTAGCCCCCACTCGACACAACTAGAGAAAGCCTGTGCACAGCAATGAAAACCCAACACAGCCAAAAATAAAATAAATAAATTTATATAAAAAAAAAGAAACATGTATTTGTGAAGCCCAAGATTCTGGGTTTTACAGCAGCTAACATAATTCAGCCCAATTAATAACAACCTCTTGACTGAACTGGACATGAACACCTAATCCTAATATCTATATGAACACAGATCCGAACCTGTACAGAAACACCTGTGCTCACCCTGAATTGGGCTGCCTAATTCTTCATAGGAATCTGTCATGATGCAGTCTAAGGAGCCCCATCCTGAATTTGTATGGGAACCCCTAGTCTGGAGCTCCCTAGAAACAACTGGTCTGCCCTGTATAGAAACCCCTGCTTAGTTCAGTAGAGGAACAACACTATAGAAACTATAGGAATCCCTATCCTCACTCTGTCCCGGAACATTTGCTTGACCCAGTACAAGAACACCAGAAATGACCTGACCCTGTCCATGAACCCCTGTCCTCACACCTCACACAAAAGGAATACCTCTCCTCAGGAAACATGTAACCTCTGCACTCAACCTGTAAAAGAATCCCAGCCAGAAAAAGGAAACCAAAGACTGACACCCTACAGCAGGGATCATCAAACTATGGCCTTCAGGCCAAAGCTAGACTACAGCCTGTTTTTACATTTTTTAAGGGAAAGAAAGAAAATAAAGGAGACAAAGGGGAAGGAAAGGGAGGGGAGGGAAGGGGAGGGAGAGAAGAAGGAAAAGAAAGAAAGGAAAGCAAAGAAAGAAAGGGAGGGAGGAGGGGAGGGGAGGAAGAAAGAAAATGTCACAGCAGCAGTACGTGGCTTGCAAAGCCTAAAATATTTACTATCTGGCCCTTTATAGAAAAAGTTTGCCAACCTCGGCTCTACAGGAACCTTTCTTCTGACTATACAGAAAAAATAGGCCTTGGCCTTTACAAGACTTCCTACTCTTTTACTTTGCAGGCATCACACCTCAGAATGTTCCTCAGTGTGTATCATTGTATATATGTTTTCTTTGGTGTATCTGGAGGTTTAAAAGTCTTAGGGCTGTGACCCTCTTCCACTGGGACAAAAAGACACGTTCAGGTAGAAAAAGAGTGGAAGGGAAGAGAAGGCTGGAACTGGGGTTTGCAAGAGGGTAAGAGGGCCCGGCTACTGGGCGGCGGGGCTGTCAATCTGTTAGTTAGTCAGCGATGCTGAACCCCAGACCGCTTATCTCTCCCTCCCCAGCCTACAGCCCGGTAGGAAATGGTGAAGAATGAGAGAGGGAGATTAGGAGGACAAACCGGCCTCCTACGGGTCTGACATTTAGGCATTTAGACACAGTGTGGGGGGGAGTTCGGGGGTGGTGCACAGTGGCAACTCCCCCTACCCCCTAGGCACATACTTTCTATTACAGCTTGGGGGCAGAGGTGACCCAGTGGAGGGAGCCGACAGGGAGAGCCGCCGCCTAAAGAAAAACTCCCCTCCTGAGGTCCATTCTGGCTCCGGCACTATAATTACCACAATTTTCCAGATGAGGAAACTGCAGCCTAGAGATGCTCAGTAACTTGCTCAAGGTCACATGGCTAAGTCGCATAACCTCAGTTTCCTTATCTTCAAAACAGCTTTAAGGAACTACCTCATAGAATTGTGGCCTGCGACAATGCCTGTCACATATTACTTGCTATCATCACAGTTATTTGCCTCTACTAAGACTCCTTCCGCTCCACCATTCATTTTCCCGGCAGAATATTAATAGCTAACATTTGGTGAGTGCTTCCTGTGTACCACCTTAGCGAATATGAACTCAGAAAATCCTCACATTTATTAACATCACCACTCCCATTTTGGCCGCCACCAGCCTTGTCCACTTCCCACCGCGCTCCAGGCCCACCAGCCCGCCCTCACTACGTCATCACGGCGCGTCCCGCGGGAAGCCACTGGGAGGAGAGAAGACGCCCCTTTCTAACGGCCTTGCTTGCTTGCACTCTTGAGTTAATCGCACGGTACAGTTGGCGCCGGTCCGGAGGGCTCCTAAGGTAACACTTGACAGGGACGGAGGGACGGCGGCCATGGCCGCCAGGACGACAGCGGCGGTGGCTGGGGGAGGGGCGAGGTTGACCCCGAGCGCATCGTCCAGCCGCTGGCGCGCGCTTCATACAGACGCAGCACGGCCTGCGACGCCAGCTCCCGCGCAGACCCGCAGTTTGTGAGTTCGCGGGAGGTGTGGCCCGCACGAGGGGCGCGGCCTTGCGGCAAGACCCCCAGTGTGGGAGGGATTGGGGCGGGCTGTAGAGAGCCCCGGCCCAACGGAAAAGAGGGTGCTCAGGGAATTTTGAGGCGTAAGCCAAAGGCGGAGTTTGAAAAAGGGGCTGCGCCCGCGTCGACGGCGGGGGCGGGAAGGGGGAGGGGCTAGCGGGAGGTGGCTCGGAACTGGCTGAAGGAGCTTGGTGAGGCGTTAGGGATTGGGCCTGGGTAGGGGGTGGGGCCTGGTGGAAGGAAAGGGGCAGTCCCCTGAGGAGCTGGGCTTGTTGAAACGTTAGGGGCGGGATCTAGCCAAGTGGAAGGTGCCGGTCGGGCCGAAAAGGGGTGGAGTTAAGTGGATCGTTAAGGGTGGAGTCGGGGCCCTGGCTGGGTCTGGCTGAGTGAAAGAGTGGGTGATTATCCCGGGAGATTGGCTGGAATGGGCAGGTTTGAGAAGGGGTGGGGTCTGGGCGAGGCTTTGAGGAATGAAAGGGTCTGGGAATGGGGCTTGATAGAGCGGAAGGGGCGGTGATTAGCTGGAAAGGGAAGGCTCTAGAACGGACTGAGCCAGGGGGTTAATTGCTCTGTGAAAGGGCAAGACTTTGAAAGGAGAAAGAATAGTGTTAAAGGGGTGGAGCCTAGTGGAATGGGCGGGACCAGGTAGAATGGACACCCTGCTGGAGGGAGAGAGCCTTCAGAGGCAGAGTTTAGAAGGTGGTGTGGAATAGATAGCAAAAGGGATAGAGACTAGCGTAGGGGGCGGGGCCTGGGAAGGGCTGGGATGTAGGGTTTTCAGGGCGTTGGGCCCTTTCAGAGTCACCTCCACCCCACCCCCAAGAAACGCGTGAGGGGTGAAGTCTCCCCAGCCATGACCTCCACCGGCCAGGATTCCACCACAACCAGACAGCGAAGGAGTAGGCACAATCCCCATCCCCCCGCCCACGACTCCAGCGTCACCTCGGTGAGACCCCAGACCTCGGTGAGGCCCCACACCTGCCCTGATGAGGGGGAGGGGGAGCAGCGGACCGTGCGTTGGACTCTGACCCTTCTCTCTGTTTGGCAGAAGCGAGGTGTTAAAAAGGGTGCCATACTCCGCTCCAGCCCCAATCTAGCGGAGGTAAAGAAGAAAGGCAGAATGAAGAAGCTTAGTCAAGCAGCCGAGCAAGACCTAGTCGTGGGGCTGCAAGGGCTGGTGAGAGGGGCCTGGCCGCAATTTAACCTCCTGTGACAATCAAAACCCTGAGCTTCTCCATCCTGGACAGTGTGGGATGCTCCCTCTGACTCAGGCCCTCAGTGCATCAGTCTCTCCCATTTTTTTTCCTTGCAGGATCTGAACCGGGAGGCCAGGACACTGTCTGGCACTGGCTTGGTGTTCGATGAGCAGCTAAATGAATTCCACTGCCTCTGGGATGACAGGTGAGGCTGGCTCCTCCAGGCCATACCCAAGCCATACAAAGACAAACACTTAGAGCCCATTAGAAGAACGAATCCTGTCTTAATCTAGCCTAGAGAATGGAAGCAGATGATTTAGGGAGATGGGGCTCAGGCTTGAATGGGTTGTTTTCATTTAGTCAACAAACATTTATTGAGTGCCTTCTGTGTGCCGGAGATGGTGATACAAATGTGTCAGACAAGACCGACAGGGAGCTGACAGATGAGTAGGAGAGCAGGTCACTAAACCGCCATCAGCAGTGTGAGGTGTTTAATGAAGGAGGACCTAAGACCAGAGCTTTCAAGAGTGTTTAATAGAGGACCCTAGACTAGCATCCAGGGTTCCCAGAAGGATTCCTTGAAGAAGGGATGTTTGTGCTGAAATGGAAGAATTACACTTCCCATTCAGTCACACATTACAATCCATCAGCAAATTCTTTTGGCTCTGTGTTTGAAATGTATTCAGTATCTGACCTTTCCTCACCGCCTCCACTGCCACCACCATCATCACTCACCTAGACTTGCAGAGGCCTCCCTGTTTCCACCCTCACCCCTGCTGCCTGTTCTTCACACAACAGCCTAAAAAAATATGTACGAGATGATATTCTCTCTCTTAAAGTCCTTCAAGGGCAGGGCGTTACCCTGAAGGTAAAGTTCAAATTCTTCATCCTGGCCTCTAAGGTTCCATGTGATCTGGCTCCATATCACCACGGTGACCTCGTCAGCCAATCCTCCCCCTCATTCGCTTTGCTTCACTTCACACACACTGATCCCCTTGCTGTTCTTCCAACATGCGAGGCACTCTCTCATCTCAGGCCTTTACCCTGGCCAATCCCTTTTCCAGAGATTCATTTCCACCTACTTGTCTCCTAGTTAACATTCACATCTCAAGGAGACCCTCCGAGAGGACTTTGCCTAGCCACTCCCCTTCCGCCACACCTGAGCATCAAGATATTCCTAGCCCATGCCGTTGTTTGTCCATTATTATACTTATGTGTTTACTAGTTTAGTATCTATCTCCCCTATCCCAGTGGAAGACTCAGGATGGCAAAAGACTTCATTATTGAATACATATCTACCGTCTCCTGAGGCGCTAGGGACAGGCAGTACACAAAACAAACAAAACTCCTGCCTTTGTGGAGATTACATTTTAGAGGAGGGAGACAGATAGTAAACAAGGAAAAAGCAAGTGATAAAGTGTGTTAGAAAGAGAAGTGCTGTGGAGAAACACTGAAGCGGGAGGGAGAGTAGCAGAAAGTGCAGTGGAGGGGACTCTTCAGTTTTAAATACGATGATCAAGGAAGGCCTTACTATCTGAGCAGGGATCTGAAGGAGGTGAGGGAGTGAGCTATGGAGGCATCTGGGAGAAGATTGTCCTGGGCAGGAAGAAGAGCTAGTGGAAACGTACTTGGTTTGACTGAGGAACAGGGAGGAGCCCAGTGTAGGAGAAGCAGTGAGTGATGGAGAGAGCAGTAGGAGATAGGGGTCAAAGAGGGGATGGGGCAGGTCGTCAAGGGCCTTCTGGGGCATGGGGAGGACATTGGCTTTTACCCTGAGTGAGCTGGGAGCCAGGAGAATTTTTTTTTTTTTTTTGCGATACGCGGGCCTCTCACTGTTGTGGCCTCTCCCACTGCGGAGCACAGGCTCTGGACGCGCAGGCTCAGCGACCATGGCTCAGGGGCCCAGCCACTCCGCGGCATGTGGGATCTTCCCGGACTGGGGCACGAACCCCTGTCCCCTGCATCGGCAGGCAGACTCTCAACCACTGTGCCAGCAGGGAAGCCCCAGGAGAAGTTTTTGAGTAGAGGAGGGACGTGACCTGATTTGAGTTTTAACCAGTGTCTGGGCTGCTGTGCAGAGAAAGGACTGTTGGGGGAGCAAGGGCAGAAGCTGGGAGGCCAGCTGTGTGCAATAGCCCAGGCGAGAGATTATGGTAGCAGCAGTGGGGGTGATAGGAGAGGGCCAGGCTCTGCATATATCATGAGAACAGAGACCAACAGACGCCAGGGATGACTCCAAAGTTTCATGCGTCAGCAGCTGTGGAAGGGCAGATGGGGAAGATGTGCAGAAACAGATGTGGTGCTCACCAGTGTCATATATATCTGTATCTATATCTGTATTTGTATCTCTGTCAACCCAGCTTCCCTGAAGGCCCTGAGCGGCTCCATGCCATCAAGGAGCATCTGATCCAGGAGGGCCTCCTGGATCGCTGTGTGTCCTTTCAGGTGAGTCCCCCAGCCGACATCCTGGGCAGAGGGCAGCAGCTGGTGGGACAGCCTGAGCCTTAGCACTTTATTCCTCATGTCTCCCCAGGCCCGATTTGCCGAAAAGGAGGAGCTGATGTTGGTTCACAGGTGAAGGCTTAGGGGCCTTGTAGGGATGGGGAGGAGGCTGCCCTGGGCCAACCAGGGCAGGCCAGATGCTTTGGGAAGGAATGTCATGGGCTCTGTGGTCTTGGGCAAGTCACTGAGCCTTTCTGAATCTCAGTGTCATCACCTGTAACTTGGGGGCTAGTAAACATGAGCTCCTCAGGAGGGCTTGATATGTGTCGGGTGCTTAGAATGGTGCCTGACATATCATCAGTCCCTGATGAGCTCTTTTTGTTATTATAATCTGATGTGTAAACAGATGATGGATATGTGGACAGATCAGGGGGTTCCCCCAGGGGGCTGAAGGAACCCAGAGTAAGAGTCCTGATGTGGTATGGCTCAAGGAAAGTTAGTGTGGCAGAGGGGGTATCTTAGCTGAGCTTTAAGAGGAGAAAAAGAATGAGTCCCATGAAACAGAAGGCTGAGGAAAGGGAGATGCAGACAGCTGGAACTGTCTGGTCAAAGACCTGGAGGTACTGGGCTTCCCTGGTGGCGCAGTGGTTGAGAGTCCGCCTGCCGATGCAGGGGACACGGGTTCGTGCCCCAATCCGGGAAGACCCCACATGCCGCGGAGCGGCTGGGCCCGTGAGCCATGGCCGCTGAGCCTGCGCGTCCGGAGCCTGTGCTCCGCAACGGGAGAGGCCACAACAGTGAGAGGCCCGCGTACCGCAAAAAAAAAAAAAAAAAAAAAAAAAAAAAAAGACCTGGAGGTAGGATTTGATGTGGCCAGAGTAGAGGGCAAGGGTTGTTACTGGAAATGAGGCAGGCTGGGGAAGAAGCAGGGAAGGTATCCTACATCCCAGCTATTCCCTGGATTGACAGTTGAGGAGGCCTGACTTGTCCAGGGGTTTGGTGCATGGAGGACTCAGCTGGGAAGGGGATAGGGCCCTGGTTCAGGGCCAGGGAGGGAGGCGGGCCCCTGAATCCCATCCCCCATCTATGTACCCAGTCTAGAATACATTGATCTGATGGAGACGACCCAGTACATGAATGAGGGGGAACTCCGTGTCCTAGCAGATACCTATGACTCAGTTTATCTGCATCCGGTATGGATGAGAACTGTGAGGGCAGAGGGTGGTGGCAATCCCGGGGTCCCCCATCCCTACATCCACCCCACCTTGGAGCGGGGCAGCTGAGTGGACAGGGCTGCTATCTCCCTCACTCCCTCTCTGGCTCCCCACTGTCTCTCCAGAACTCATACACCTGCGCCTGCCTGGCCTCAGGCTCCGTCCTCAGGCTGGTGGATGCAGTCCTGAGGGCTGAGATCCGGAATGGCATGGCGATCATCAGGTAGGACCCACTAGCATAAGGCTTTTTTACTTTACAAAAAATTCCTCTCTCAAATGTAAAAGGTAATGGTATGGGAAGTATATTCACATGGTTCAAGAATCAAATGTTAAAAAAGGTTGGGGGTCCGGTACAAGTAAAAGTCCTCCCCACCCCCGTCTCCAGACACCTGCTTCCTCTCCTGGAGGCAGTCGCTGTCACCAACGACTCTTGTGTCCTCCCAGAAATAGTCTGTGCCATTCATGGAATAAATACCATATTTTGTTGATTCTAAGATGTATATTTTTTTTCATATTTGAAACATCTTGAAATCCAGATGCATCTTATAAACAACGGTGTCTCAGAATTCCTTTGGCAGCATTTTCTGCTTTGTTATTGGCATGTAAAATCACAGTACATCTTCTCATCATTGGCATCTCAGAAGTGATGAAATGCAGAAGACGTAGCTTTTCTCCTACCTCCCCTTTTTTAGCCACAAATTATGGTAGCACTCGACACACTCCCTGTATCATGCGTTTTTCACTTATATATCTTGGAAAGCTTTTCTCTTAACAGTGTATAGCCTAGACCCATGTAGAACGCCATTATACAAATGCACAGTAAGTTAACCTGCCTGCTACCACTGGGCATTTTGGTTCTCTCCAATCATTTGCTGTTTCCAAAAAATGCTGCACCAAATATCATCCATTTATAAACATGTTATTTCACCCTTTTTGTTATATAGGTTGTGGACTAAGTCCCCAGGAGCAGAAGGACTTGGTATGAGGGTGTATGCATTGATAATTTTAATGAGCATTATCAAATTTCCTTCAGAGAGAGAAGAGTAGACTGGGGGTGAGGATCTGAGGGACCCAATTACTCAGTTCCTGGCAGATGTGCAGGCATCGGCACTGGGGGAGTTGGTGGTCCAGGATTAGAGAGCAGGGAAGAGTCCATCTCTGAAGAGGAGGACCCCTCACCACCATCAATCTGTGGCCTTCCCTGCCCTTCCCAGGCCTCCTGGACACCATGCCCAGCACAGTCTCATGGACGGGTATTGCATGTTCAACCACGTGGCTGTGGCTGCCCGCTATGCTCAACAGAAGCATGACATTCAGAGGTCAGCAGCAAGCAGCAGGGCGGGTGTAATGAGGGTGGCACAGGGTTGGGTATCTTGGTCTAGGCACTTCCCCCAGATGCTCCTTGATCTTCTTACATAGTGCCCCCCTCTCTCTCACTCACAGGGTCCTTATCGTGGATTGGGATGTGCACCACGGTCAAGGAACACAGTTCACCTTTGACCAAGACCCCAGGTATGCCCGGAGTACCACCCTAGATGCTAGACTCCCAGCCACCCGCCACCTTTACAGGCGCAGCCAGAAGGGGCCCAGGAGGGAAGGGGAAGCATTCACATTTGTTGGGCCTGCCCTGGCAACAGGCTTGGTACTGCCCTCTGTGTGTCTGCTGTCTCTTAATTTCACTCTGAGGCAGGGACTGTTGGGTTCCCCATTTTACAGATCAGGGAACTGAGGCTTACAGGTTAAGAGGTCATAGAGAGAAGAAGTTGAAGAGACGAGATTTGAGCCTACAAATGCTTGGAGATCTCGTTCACCAATTTATCCTGGAGCTGGAGTGAACCTCAAATTACTACTTTATGTTTTCCGATTATGACAATACTGCAAATTTTATTTCTTTAAAAAATTAAAGGGAGTTAGTTCCCTGGTGTCCTAGTGGTTAGGATTCCGGGCTTTAACTGCCTCTGCTGGGGTTCAACCCCTGGTCGGGGAACTGCGATCCTATAAGCCACATGGCATGGCCATAAATCAAACAAAAAAATTAAATATCGAAACGTCTAAAGCAGTGAGTCTCCTGTAATTCTTATCACGTCAAAAGTAACTGTTGATAGTTACAGAATTTTTCCTGTAGATGTACGAATATTCATCATTATCATTATTATTATTAACATACTACCACTACATTTTCTTCAACAACTTGCTTTTTGCATTTAACAGCATGGTTTGGACACCTCTCCATGTTAGTTCCTCTGAAAAGCATCTTGTTCTTTGTAAGAGCTGTACAGTGTTCCATTGTATGGCTATACCTTTGGCCATTTAACCCCAGGACGTTTATAGGTCTTCCTAGTCTTTGCTCCACAGATAATTCTACAGTGAATAGTCTGGTAAATATATAATTTTATACTCCTCTGAGTATATCTGTAGGATGAATTTCCAATTCGTCAGAGGGTCACTGTGCTTGAAAGTCTAGAATCTAGTGCCAGACTTCCCTCCAGAAAGAGAACCACCTTACCCTTCCTGCAGAAAGTGATTGAGCCCATCCTTGTCAGTAGGGGACACTACTAAATAGTTGCTGTTTTATCCAGCCTTTTATTGAATTGACTGCATAAATTCCACTTATTCTCATGGTTCCTGAGCTCCTGTGGCCCATTATCTAATCTAGGTTGGTTGTTCTCCAGACATTGCTTTATTATTTTCCACCATTCAGTGTTGCTGACAGATGTCTAGATGTCAGTCTGATTTTCATTCCTTTCCGATATATTTTCCTCTCTGGGAGGTTTTAGGTTCTATTATCCCTGGTGTTGTGAATTTTCACCCTGCCCCTCATTCTGCTTACCAGTGGTAGATATTTTGCATCTGAAGACTCATGCCTTTCTTAAATCCTCAGAAGTTTTCTTCTATTAGATTGTTGATGATTTCTTCTACTGTGTCCTCTCTGGTCTCTCTGTTAGTCAGATGTTAGACTTCCTGGGTTGATCCTCTGTGTCTCTTATTTTTTATCTCATGTCTTCTGTCTCTTTTTTCCTTTTGCTCAGTGTCCTGGGAGATTTCCTCAACTTTACCTTCCATTCCTTCTTTTAAGCTTCAAGAGCACTTTCTTCCTCTCTGTGTTTATGCTCTACTAAGCTTTAGTTTAGTTGTTTTCCTTGTCTTCATAATAGTATTTTTTTTTTTTTTTTTTTTTTTTTTTTTTTTTTTTTTTTTTTTTTTTTTTTTTTTTTTGCGTTACGCGGGCCTCTCACTGTTGTGGCCTCTCCCGTTGCCGAGCACAGGCTCCGGACGCGCAGGCTCAGCGGCCATGGCTCACGGGCCCAGCTGCTCCGCGGCATGTGGGATCCTCGCGGACCGGGGCGCGAACCCGTGTCCCCTGCATCGGCAGGCGGACTCTCAACCACTGCGCCACCAGGGAAGCCCCATAATAGTATTTTAAGGGCTATCCAATTTGTCTCCAGCCAGGACCCTCCTGATGGAGTTAAGAGATTGAGAGATGGGGACCTGGGAGATTGAAGGTCATGGATAGATTTTTTTCATTTATACATTCTTATTCATAAAGAAGAATGCATTGAATATATTCACAATTCTTCATATCTATGCATATAGTCATATATCCACAAAATAACACAGCTATTGCCTCCAGTGCACTTTTAAAACGAAAAAGAATGATTAATGACATTAAGGAATTCTTGTTATTATGCCTAAGAAAATTAACAAGAATTCATTTAGTAAACTAAAGCTTAGTAGTTAAAAGAAACAAGTAAATTTAGTGAATTGGTTATTCAGTGAATTGGCTATTCAGAATTGATTTTGTGAGCATTGACCTGGATCTGTGCTTGACTTCTCCAGAAGGGAAACCTCAGATTGTCTTGGGTGACTTCCCAACCTGTTCAGCATGGGAGAGGGCCTGCTGTGGCCCCTGGAGCCTCAGACTACTTTCCAGAGATGTGTTGAAGTCTCTAATTGTCTGACATCCTTTCTCCCACTTTCTGTCTTCCTGGGTTGATATTTGTTTAAAATTCCTTTGCTATCTTTTGACTAGGATTGTAGGATAATGAGGAGGTATACCTGTGCTATCAGTCCACCATTCTTTTACTGGAAGTCAGTTGAACTTATTTTAAAATCTCCTTCTATTTGCTTTATAAACTTAATTTCCTGGGTGTTAGTTCTTCTGTTTGTTGACTTTGGTGGCTCTCTTGTGGGGTGGACTTTCTTCAAATCTTTTCTTTATTCCTATCTTTCCTGATGATAACATTTATGTTCTACTGTATGTTTATCTGTTAGAGTCAAAAGTAAAACAGTCAAAAAAAAAAAAAAAAAGTAAAACAGTCATCTCCCATCTCCTCAAGACCAGAGCTTTCACATGGTCTTTATCCCCCAATTCCAAAAATCCTTGTATACCAATTGCATTTAATTTCACAACTGTATTATCAACATTTATTAAAATGTGACTGTTAAGTTTGTCTAGATTTATTGCTTACCACTATTTCTTGCATTTCCCTAAAAAAGGAAAAAAATGCTGCCTTAAGTCCTTTCTGGAACAAGGCAGGGGGTGGATGAACAGATGGATGGAAGGATGGATGAGAGATACTCATTTTGATCGCCTCAGTCAGAATCAAGCCCTCCTACTTGGCTTACTATCAGAACATATACCATTGTGTCTTTTCAGTATCTGTTCTGTGTCAGCCCCCCTCACTGCTCTGAGTGCTCAGTTTCTCACCTAGAAAATAGAAGAAATAGTAGAGGTAGCCTGTAAGGTATTGGAGACAAGGAATTGCCCCCTCACTGGCCTCATGGAGCCCCAGCCAGCATCCCCACTCCAGCTCCACGTACAGAACCAAGTCCCACCCCTCCTAACCCCTAGGCCCTGAGTCTCCCCACTTCCTTCAGGGAAAATACTAAGCTCCCTAGCCTTGCCTGGCGTTCTTTTCAGCCTTAGCCGGCTCCCGCCAACTAAGAGTCTCATGCCTCTGTGGGCCTCCAGTGTCACAGGGTTTGTCCTGCTGGTGGCTGGGCAAGCATGATCTAGAGTCCCCCACAGGGTCAGGAGCCCTAGGGGGTGGGATAGACTTGATAGCTCTCAGGGTGTCAGAGCTAGAACTGGGTGGGCACTGAGAGGGGCAGCAGTGTTTGCTGAGGGAGCAATTTCAGTAAGAGAGCAAATGAATGAGTGAGTGAGGTAATGGATAAATAAATGGAAGAATTAATGCATGAGAGGATGAATAAGCTGGCAACTGAATGGAAGAATGAATGAATGTATGAATTAAAGAATTCATGGGGAAATTAATGAGAGAATGAATGAATGGTTGAGTCAACTGTGGTAGCTGTGGGTTGGGGGTTTCTGGGGGGACCGATTCCTCAACCCGCACCTCTTTTTTTTCTCTGCCTCTAGTGTCCTCTATTTCTCCATCCACCGCTACGAGCAGGGTCGGTTCTGGCCCCACCTTACAGCCTCCAACTGGTCCACCACAGGTTTTGGCCAAGGCCAGGGATACACCATCAATGTGCCTTGGAACCAGGTCAGTATCTGCCCACCCTTTGCCCCCAAAATGAGGCCCACCCCTGCCCTTCAAGGCAGATGGCAGGACGTCCCCATCATGCCTCCCTGTCTGCAGGTGGGGATGCGAGATGCCGACTACATCGCCGCTTTCCTGCACGTCCTGCTGCCAGTTTCCCTTGAGGTCCTGGGGGTCTGGGGTGTGTTGGGGCAGAGGCGATGTTGAGGGAAGGGCCGTGAGGGCAGGTGGCCTCATGTAGTTCCTTCCCTCTCAGTTCCAGCCCCAGCTGGTCCTGGTAGCTGCTGGATTTGATGCCCTCCAAGGGGACCCCAAGGTAAGGCAGGTGCACTGGGATGGCAGGAGGGCAGAAGGGGGCCGCACAGAGCAGGGCTGACCCTCCTCGTCCCTCCAGGGCGAGATGGCCGCCACTCCGGCAGGGTTCGCCCAGCTAACCCACCTGCTCATGGGTCTGGCAGGAGGCAAGCTGATCCTCTCACTGGAGGTGAGTGACTCACTTCGTCTCTCAGCCCGTGGATCCTGGAAGACATAAGAACAACTTTCAGTCCTGTCCCAGCAATTCCACTTACTAGCTGAACAACCTCTCCTAAGTCACTCAGCTTCCCTGTGCCTCTGCTTTCCTTATGTAAAATGGTCGTTAGAATAGTAGTAATCATCCCATAATACTGTCCAGCACATGAAATGAAGTCAGCCTTCAAATGCCCTGTTGCTTGGGCTTCCCTGGTGGCGCAGTGGTTGAGAGTCCGCCTGCCAGTGCAGGAGACGTGGCTTCGTGCCCTGGTCCGGGAGGATCCCACATGCCACGGAGCGGCTGGGCCTGTGAGCCATGGCCGCTGGGCCTGCACGTCCGGAGCCTGTGCTCCGCGGCGGGAGAGGCCACAGCAGTGAGAGGCCCGTGTACCGCAAAAAAAAAAAAAAAAAATGCCCTGTTGCTTGACAACACCCTACTCTTCTCTGGTAACATCTGGTTCTTTCCTGCCCTCCCTCATGTGAACTCCTTCTCCCAGGGTGGCTACAACCTCCGCTCCCTGGCTGAGGGCGTCAGCGCCTCGCTCCACACCCTTCTGGGAGACCCTTGCCCCGTGCTGGAGTTCCCTGGCGCCCCTTGCCCGAGGTGAGCCCAGGTGGAGGAGGGGAGAAGTAGGCCCCTCATTACCCACTCAGGGGCCAGTTGGTCACATTTTCCTCTCCCTTGCCCTCCAGTGCCCAGGCGTCTATATCCTGTGCTCTGGAAGCCCTTGAGCCCTTCTGGGAGGTCTTCGTGAGATCAGGTAGTTGTCAGGGAGTGCGCTGGGTGGGGGGTTGGGCAGGGAAGGAGCTGTGGGAGGAGACTCCTCCAGACCCCACTCTGACTTTCCTCGATGCCTTGGTGGGGGAGGGTCAGGCCCTCTCTCACTGGGCCCTGGTTTCAGGCCTCCCACCCCTTTTTAGGTTTGGGTAAACTGAGTTCCAGAGTATTAAGGGGATCCAGGGTGGGGGAGTAGGAGTAGGGTGAATGTGGCCTCCCCATGCAGCTGAGACCCTGGAGGAGGAGGACACTGTGGAGGGGGACGATGTGGAGGAGAAGGAGGCGGAGGGACCATGGCAGCCCCCTGAGCTCCCAATCCTGACGTGGCCGGTGCTGCAGGCTCGCACAGGGCTGGTCTATGACCCACAGATGATGGATCACTACAACTTGTGGGACAAGTATGCAGTCAGAGAGCCGGGCTAAGTGGGAGGAGGGGAGGGAGCCCCCACTTCAAGCGCACTAAGCCCTGCCTCCGACTCCCCCACTCCTAGCCACCATCCCGAGACGCCTCAGCGCATCAAGCGTATCATGCACCACCTGGAGGAGTTGGGTCTTGCCGGGCGCTGTCTCGCCCTGCCCGCACGTCCAGCCACGGACGCTGAGCTGCTCACCTGCCACAGGTCAGACCCCTGTGGCCCGGTTGGGGTGGGGCCTCAGAGCACGCAAGCCACCCTGGGGGCTGGAGCCTGGGCTTAACTCTGTTACGTGGAGCTGCTGCGAGACACAGGAGAGGACGTGGAGGGGGCAGAGTTACCTGGCTGTCCCCTTGAGTGCCCCCTCTGTGCCTCCAGTGCTGAGCACGTGGATCGTCTGCGGGCCACGGAGAAGATGAAGACCCGGGAGCTGCACCGCGAGGGCGCCAGCTATGACTCCATCTACATCTGCCCCAGCACCTTCACCTGTGCGCAGCTGGCTGCTGGCGCCGCCTGCCGCCTGGTGGAGGCTGTGCTGGCAGGAGAGGTGCCTGCACTTTGGGGAGGGGACCTTGGGCTCCAGGAGAGGAAGTCCTGGGGGTGGAGGGTGGGGAAAGAGGCGGCTCTGAGAGGTGGGCCAGGCCTGAAGAAAGGGGGCATGTAATGGGAGGAGATCCCAGCTCACCAGAGGCCTGGCTCCTGGGGAAGTGCACCCAGTGGAATGGGGGCTACAGGCTTGGGGGCCCCTAGCAGCTGGTGGAATAGTAGAGGGACAGGAGAGATGGAAGAGGAGAGGAAAGGGAAGGGAAAGCGGGGAAGGTGGGTGGTCTAATCTTTGTTCCCTGCCCCTCCCCCAGGTTTTGAATGGCATTGCTGTGGTGCGTCCCCCCGGCCACCATGCAGAGCGGGATGCCGCTTGCGGTTTCTGCTTCTTCAACTCTGTGGCTGTGGCTGCTCGCCATGCCCAGGCCGTCAGTGGGCGTGCGCTGCGGTAAGTGCTCCCTGCCCCCACCGCCTGGTGCTTACGCAGCAGGCCCTGTAGTACAGCCCCCAAAGTTACCCTGAACCACCCAAGGGTCCAATTGCCCAGCACTTCCAGAAAAGGACCAAGGATCTAGCCTTTCAGTGCTTACCCAGATAGGATCCCCAGATTGCGGCAACCAGGTGCTTATAAAACAGCATCTAGGGTCCCCTTCCCAGAATTTCTGGCCCTGATGACTATCCCAACAGAAGCCAGGGTCCGGCCTCTGGTGCTTCCTTCAAAAGACCCACAGTCTAGCCCCTGGCACTTACCCATACAAGGCCCGGGATCTGGCCCTGAGCACTTGCTCGGGCCCACAGTGAAGCCCTTAGGACTCTGATAGGACCCACAAGCCTGCTACCCAGTGCTTTCCCCAGGGACCCAGGGTCCTCCCATCCACAATAAATGCCCCTGCATACAGACTCCAGGGGTCTAGTCCCTGCCCTCCCCCAGGGGGCAAGTGTCCTGGGGTAACTGAGAAGCTGTCCCCTCCCTCCTCAGGATCCTGATCGTGGACTGGGACGTCCATCATGGTAATGGAACTCAGCACATATTTGAGGAGGACCCCAGGTGAGGGGCTGCGGCAGGGGGTGGGGTGTGGTCAGGGAGGTGGGCGGGCCATGCCTCATGGGTGCCTCGCTAACCAGGCACATCCCTCCTTCCCACCGTGTTCCTGCAGCGTGCTGTACATTTCTCTGCACCGCTATGATCATGGCGCCTTCTTTCCTATGGGGGACGAGGGCGCCAGCAGCCAGATAGGTCAGGCTGCAGGCACGGGCTACACCGTCAACGTGGCCTGGAATGGGCCCCGCTTGGGTGACGCCGACTACCTGGTTGCCTGGCATCGTCTGGTGCTTCCCATTGCCTATGAGGTACGATTTAGGACGCACGTGACAAGACTGTGTGGGTGGCAGCAGGCGTGCATGTGTCCGATGTCTCAGTGACTGATCCTGTGAGAGGACCTGCAGGTGGCTGCTGTGATGGCTTTGGGGGAGGGTATGTGACTCTGATGGCCTTTGGGTATGTTTGTGCAGTGGCTGTATGTGACTGCCTTCTGTGTGTAACTGTGAGGACTTGGGAGTGTGCGGGGGTGGTCTTGCCTGGGGGCGTGCCTGGCTGTGTACCTGTCCTGTGTGTACACCATCACTAGTGCCTATCTGTGTGTGATGGTGGCCCCATGTGACTGCCATCTCTGTGGAACTGCACATGCCAGGTGGAGAGGGGTTCGAGCACGTGTGAAACTCTGCACGGGGAGCTATTTGTCACTACCGCTGCTCTGTGTGGTGGGTGTGATATTGTACGTCATTGACATTGCTCTCTCTGACAGCCAGTGTGTGACTTTCTGCATGTGGAAGGCTGTGTGTGACAGTCATCTCTCTCTCCTATGGCCTATATACATTTCCCTGACTCTGTGTGAGTGGCTGTAGGTAACTGCCTCCTCCGTGTGTAAACTGTGTGTATGTGTGGCAAATCATGTGTACATGACTAACTCTGAGGGTAGATGAACGTGAGCGCCATCTCTGTGACCTCTGTGCAGACATGCGTGTTCAGATGTGTATGTGTGTCTGTGCACAGTTGGCTGTGACTATCTCTGTGTGTGTGTAACTCTATGAAATAGTATGTGTGACCATGTGCAAGCGACCACCTCCTGTGGGTGCAACAGCACATGTGACTATTGTGACTGTGGTGGTGGCATGTGTATGACTGTGTTTGTGCAGGGGTAGCTGTGGATTACTGTTCCCTCTGAGAAACTGTGTGTGCGTGTGTGACTAGTACTATGTATAGTCTGGTCTGTGTGAGACTGTCTGATTGTGTGTGGGTGTATGTGACTGTATGTGACCATCTTCTGTGTGTGGCACCTGTGTTGTCATCTTCTGTGATGGAAACGTGTGCACCTTTCTTTGGTACCATGTGTGTAAAACCCTGTGTTGTGCCCATGTGTCCCATGTTTGACCCAGGGAGGGGAGTGTGTGCCTCTTGGTCTCACCCTTGGGTGTGTATGTGAGGACATATCTCTCCGTCTCATGTCACTATCTCTTGACATGAGTCTCCACATCTCACAACTCTGCTTCATGACCCTGTCCGTCTGTTTCTCACATCTCCATATCTCTGTATCTCGGGTCTCTAAATCTGTGTCTGATGTGTCCACGTCTCTGAATCTCTCTTGTGTCTCCATGTCCTCCCCTCCCTATTTTCAGGGCTCTGGTCTTGTGTCTCCCGGGCTCCAGGTCCCATGTCTCCATCTCTCTGACTTGCATTGCCATGTCTTCGTTTGTCCTTGTCTGTGTCTCTAGGTCTCCCTGAACTGCTGCCTCCCCACGCCCCCACCCTCATGCTCATGTGTCTCTTCTCTCCCTGCCTCAGTTTAACCCAGAACTGGTGCTGGTCTCAGCTGGCTTCGATGCTGCCCGGGGGGACCCACTGGGCAGCTGCCAGGTGTCGCCTGAGGGCTATGCCCACCTCACCCACCTGCTGATGGGCCTGGCCAATGGCCGCATTATCCTTATCCTAGAGGTAGCTGTCTCGGTCCCTCTTCCTGCGGTGGGAGGGTGGTCGGGAAGACTTGGATGTCCCCACCTGGGGTTGTGGGCACACAGTGGGCATTAGTAATAACACCAGCATTAGCAACTTTAATTGAGCACTCACTATGTACAAGACACTCTTCTTGGCACTTTACGTGCATTATTAATGCATTTACTTAACAAAGCAGCCTTGTGATGTAAGGTCTACTGACCTCATCATTTTCCTCTCTCAAGATCAGGGAAACTGAGGTACAGAGAGCTGCGGTGACTAGCTGGAGGTCACACATTTAATAATGACGGAGCCAGGCCTTGAACCCAGGCAGCCTGGCTCCAGCGTCTTTACTTTTTACCTCTACTTGAACTACCTCCAACAAAATCCTGAGACAAAGGAAATTCACTGACCTTTTGTAAAGTACTCAGTGCCCCCACCCCCTGTGCCTCAGTTTCCTTGTCTGTAAGGTGTGGATGGGCCAATCGTGGAGGGGTGCCTGGCACATGGTAAGCCCTGTGCAAGAGCTGTGGCTTCTTATGGTTATGCGTTGTTCGTACATTAGTTTAACCCACTCAGCAACCTTCTGTGCTGTCATTTGTACTCCTTCACAGATGAGGACAATAAGTCACAGAGAGATTAATTGGCTGGTAAGATGTCCCACTGTGTGCCCAGGCCTGCATGTGGCAGGGCAGGGTGGTGGACCCTTTCCTCAGGTAGCCCAGGTTCCAACCTCAGTGCTGCCTCTTACCAGCTGTTAAGACCTCAGACAAGTCATCTAACCACTGTGAGCCGCAGTTACTTTATCTGGAAAAAGAGCAGAGACTGGGGTTCCTGTAGAGTGTGAGAAAAGAGGGTTCCCATACCAGGTCAGGATACAGATTCACATAGAGAGAAAGACCAGTTGTTCCTGTACCAGGGCAGGGCAGCGCCTTCTGTGGGTAGAGCCAGGGGTTCCCATACTGTGAAGGCAGGTTCCTGCACGGATTCAGCACATGCGGTTGTGAGGATTCAGTGCTTAGAATAGGGTCTAGCACACAGCAAGCACTTAATGAACGTCAGCGCTTACTAATGTTGCCATCAGTACTGTCATTCTTGTGGTTATTATTATCTTGCACTTTATGTCACAATTCTGTCCCCCTCAACAACCACCTCACATAGTGGGCGCTGTCCATCTGACAGATGTGGGTTCTACTTACTTGTCCCCAGTACCTACCCTCCAGACTTGCAGGACCCCAAGGGGAGACTGGGAGGCAGGACATCTCATCTCCCAAATTCCCTGAGGACCCCCCTCATCATACCTTTCCCTCCTCTTTTCCTTAACAAAGGGTGGTTATAACCTGACATCCATCTCGGAGTCCATGGCCGCCTGCACCCACTCCCTCCTTGGGGACCCGCCACCCCTGCTGACCCTGCTGCGGCCCCCACTGTCAGGGGCCCTGGCCTCGATCTCCGAGACCATCCAAGTCCATCGCAGATACTGGTGCAGTTTGCGGGTCACAAGTGAGTGGGTGAGGGGAACTGCGGGCAGTGGGGGCTCAGGGGAGGGCAGGGATTAGAGGTGGGAGAAGGGATAGCACCCACACTCAAGGATCTCCCTTCCATGGTTCCAGAGGTCAAAGATAAAGAGGGACCCTCCAGTTCTAAGTTGATCACCAAGAAGGCACCCCAGGCAGCCAATCCTTTGTCAGCCAAGGGGATGACCATGCCAGAAGGGAACATTCTGGAGGCAGGCACAGGGAAGGCCACCTCAGCAACATCTGTGAAAGAGTCCACTCCAGGCCAGACTACGTCAGAGACAGCTGTGATGGAGTTCACTCAGGACCAGTCATCAGAGACAGCCATGGGAGGAGCTGCTGCGCTGAACCAGGCCACCTCAGAGGCAGCCACGGGGGATGCCACGCTGGACCAGACCACCTCGGAGGAGGGTGTGGGGGGAGCTGAGCTGATCCAAAGCCCTCCAGCCTCATGCACTGACAATCAGACTCCTCCAGCGTCACCCATGCAAGGAGCCACAACCCAGATATCCCCCAGTAAACTGACTGGAAATCTCAGGACCTTGGAACTAGACAAGGCACAGGTAAGGCCCACCACACCCAGGTAGGGGGAAGAAGGGACAAGAATCAGGCCTCCCGGATTCATCTCTTATCTCTGTGTGTATAGGAACCCCCAGAAGAGGAGGAGCTACTAGGAGAGGCAGCTGGAGGTCAGGACATGAATGAGTCAGTACTGATGCATGTCACTGGAGACCATGCTGACACTGACCAAGTGAGCTCTGGGAGAGGCTAGAACAGTGGCTTCCTTCTCATGCCCATTTGTGCCTCCACGTAGGAGCATGGGCTATAGGGACATATAATGGGGAGGTGGAGTCCCTACCTTACTCAGTTTCACCCACCCCCAGGCCATGTTTTACGCTGTAACACCACTGCCCTGGTGTCCCCATTTGGTGGCAGTATGCCCTGTACCTGAAGCAGGCCTGGATGTGACCCAACCTTGTCAGGACTGTGGAGCCCTCCAGGAGAACTGGGTGTGTCTGTCTTGCTACCAGGTATGCAGCCGAGGAAAGGGATAGGGTGGAGGTTGGCGCAGGAGCAAACCACAGGTGGGTGCTGATTCCCCACCCAATGCTCGCTCCCCAACCTCAGGTCTACTGCAGTCGTTACATCAATGCCCATATGCTCCAACACCATGAAGGCTCGGGACACCCGCTGGTACTCAGCTACGCCGACCTGTCTACCTGGTGTTACCACTGTCAGGCCTACGTTCACCACAAGGTGGGCCCTGGGCAGACCCTCTAATGTGTGCACACTCACTCACACTCCCCCCTGCCCCCCCACACCTTTTGTGATTGCATAAGGGGCGAATGGAGACCCTTCTGCATGTGGGATAGGCCAAGAGACAGGGCGGTTGAGGGCTGGAGTGGGGGTAGCCTCCTGGCTGAGGTAGAGGGGTGCTCACTCTTACCTCCCCTCTCTTGCCTCCTCCTCAGGCTCTCCTAGCTGTGAAGAACATCGCCCACCAGAACAAGTTTGGGGAGAACATGCTCCACTCACACTAAATCCCAGAGTGTGCTCCTCTTCTTCACCTTCTGAGACCCAAGATAGACCAGCCTTAGTTCATTCCAAGCTATACCTTTGATGAGGGGTAGCCTCACTCCATCCCATCCTGAAGACCCTTTACAACTCCCCCAGGGTGCTGATTTAAGTGTATATATTTGTAAGAGGACTGTGATCAATTATAGATCTCCCACTGCCTGCTCAAGGGACTCCATCTACTCTGCTCCAGAAGGCAAGAGGAGCAGCTCAGTGACCCCAAGAGGGGGCTGATATAAAGATGATACTTTGGAGGGGAGGGGGATCAACTGGCAGGTATGGCGGGGTTGCATATGTAATAAAGTACAAGCTATTACAAAACTTGGAGAAAGCTTTTAATCTTGAGTGGGTAAAGAAGCTCACCCTCCTGGCCAACAGGGCTGATGAGTAATGAAGGAATGAGGGTGTGGGTCTTTATCAGGTCAACCCCCTGCTCATCCAAAAACTAACTGGAAATAGAGCAAGCAGCTTGGCTGGCTCCATAAGAGATTAAATGGTGGGAATCTGTGAGAAAATGAGCTCCTGCCTTAGAAATAGGAGCCTCACAGCCAGTCCCAGCTACACCCTGGGCTGGGAAGGCAAGAAAACTATCATGAAGTGTCTTCATTAGGCCTCAGTGTCTTCATCTGTCTTTGTCTTGATTGGGGGGTGGGGGGTCCAGGTTTAACATACTTGGATTTGGTCGTCATGGGTAGCTTCCTGGGGGAAGGAGTGTCTACCACTGACCAAGGGTGGGGAATTGTGGGATAATTTTAGGGTTTTATTTCTCCCACATAATGAGAATTGCTTTGGCAGCTCAAAGGAGTCTGGGCTGAGGTTTCCTGGACTTTTCTTCATGGCCACCCTCTGACCCCAAGATGACCACCAGAGCCCCACCCAATCAAGAAGAGGAGAATGGGACGGGGAAGGGTCAGCTCAGTCATCCATTTTGAAGGAGCATTGTGGTTGCCCCTGCCCTCACAACTCCTGCTTACATTTTATTGGTCAGAATTGTGTCACATGACTGCCATAGCTGCAAGGGAGTCTACAAAATGGTGTAGCTTGGAACACGTCCATCTCAAATCAGGTTCTTTCTGCCTTTACAAAATAACCCCTCCTCTGCAACTCTCTCCCTCCAGGACCGGACGCAACTCTCTCCCACGCTACCAAAAAGCCCACTTGAGGCAGCACAAGCTCCAGGGCCTTAGGCCCTCACAAAACATTTGGCAAAGTCTGGACATTCAGGTCAAAAATCTGACACACCCCCCACGCAGTAAAAACACAAAATCACGTCCCAGGTGGGGATAAGGTAAGGAAGAGGTGCAGCAGGATGCACGGGGCACACAGCGGGGGTCAGCGCTCACAGCGCACCCCAAGAAGACCTCCTTTGCGCACACTTGCCTGGCGGGCAGTGACCCAGCACTCGCCCCGGGGCGGGGGACAGGGGTGAGCCGGCGGAGGGGTCCAAGGGCGGCTGGCTGCGCATGCGCACTCCCTCCCCGCCCATCCCCACCTCGCCCCATACCCCCAGCTGGGACCAACGTCTCATTCCCTGTCAGTCCTGTCAGAGCAGCAGAGGGTTCGGGTCCCAGCGCCACCGGCCTTCCCGGGACACAGGTGAGCCGGGCCGCCCAGGCCCCCCAGCACCGACCTGAGAGGTCCTTCCACATAGGGCTGTGGGGGTATGGCCGAGGTCGGGTGTTGGGGACCCTCCCCTGTCTCCTCCCATCCTCAGGGGCCAGCAACCCTGGACCGCCTTTGTAAGGACGGGCCTGGGTGAGGGTGTGGGCGCCGAGCGGGGAGCCGGGAGCTGAGCGGGGAGGTCCAGGCCGAGCACGGGGTCACGGCTTTGGGGTGAAACTGGGGGTCCCCTCTCCCAGCCCCACGCTGGCCAGCCACCCGGGCTTAGGGGATACGTGTATGGGGCCCGGGCCAGCCTGGAAGGAGGTGGGACTGCGCTTGGGGGGGCGCCCCCTGCTCCCCTCAGGTCAGGGAGGTGACACAAAGGAAGGGGTACGGGTGTGGGGGAGAGGCCCCCGACAGTACTCCACTGGCACTTGGCACTGCGCTGCTTCCGTATTCCCGTGTCGCCCTGCCATGGGCTGTGTGACCTCGGGCCAGTCACCGCGGCTCACTTCCCCGAGCCTCACGGCTCCTTGTTGACGAAGCGGCCATGGCACCGTCGGCCTAGCGCCCCGCCAGGTGTCGGGAGGTCGGCCGGCGCTCCGCTGCCAGTGTCCGGTGCTCTCGGTGTCAGCCCCAGCGACCCCCCGCCCAGAGCGAGGGCCCCCTCACCAGGCCCTGCCTCGGGTGACGGCACCCACCTCTCCAGTCGCCTGGACTCCCTCCCCTTCTTCCCAGTCCCTCAGCAAATCTTGTCAGGCCTGCCTTCGGAACATCTCTGAATCCCGCCCGGCTTGTCCAGATCCCCCACTGCTGGCCCGCACTACTGCCCTGGCCTCCTTGCTGCCCCCCTCCCCTCAGCTCTGTCCTCTGCTTACGTCTCCTCATCATGGCCCCCTTCTTCCTGGGCGAGCACATTCCACAACTCTTTTCAGGGATCCTCTCTGGGCTGAGGGCCCCACAGCTAGATCCCCACCTGGGACCTAGCCCCCCAGCCCTGACCCCCGGATCCCAAACTCCACAGAACTCCCCCTCCACCCCTACCCCCTGTGGATCCCTCAAACCTACCACCTGCCCCCCAGCTGCCACTGTCCCAGGGCTTCCTGGGATACTTGGGGCCGCAGCCATTATGATGCATTTCCTGAGGCCACACACCGAACCAAGACCAGGATGTGTATTGAATGGGTTAATGGTGACTTAGTATTAATAGTGAACGCTAATTGAGTACCTGCTGTGTGCCCATCCTCTTCTAACTACATGGTAATTTACTTGCTTATCTTGTTTATTGTCTCTTTCTCGCTTTCAGAATCTAACCCTCCCAAGGGCAGGGACTTTATTTTGTTCTCAGCCATATCCCCGCCCCCCACCCCACCCCCCATCCCCGCACCCATCACAATGCCTGGCACGCAGGAATGTCCTCGAATTAATGAATGAAAATTAAATTATAATAGAAATACCTAACATTAACCAAGCACCTTCTGCCTGCTTATCACCTATTGCTGAAACATTTTTTACTGATTTATCTTTGTTGTTGTCTGTCTTCCTGACTAGAATGTCACGTTCATGAGGGCCAGGGGTTTCTTAATCTGTTTTTTCCCCCACCTCTTTGTCCTTGCCCCACAGTAGGTTCTCAACAGCTGTATGTTGAATGAGTAATAAAGACTAAATTCCAATGACAATGGCTAACAGACCTCATCATTTGCTTACCTATTTGGTTTATTGTCTCCATCTTTTAAAACGTAAACTCCTGGGGGCAGGAATGTTGCTCGGCACAAACTATGACTAGCAGTGTGCCAGGTTGGGGTCCAATGGTGACACAATCCGAAACCAAAACCGACGAAATCCCTGCCCTCCCTCCGGAATGGGGAGGGACTGCTAATGGGCAGGGGGTGTCTTTTCCGGGTGACTGGAAATGTTCTAAAATTAGACTATGGCGATGGTCACACAACTCTGTGAATGTACTAAAAAACATTGAATTGTACACTTTAGCTAGGTTAACTTTACGGTATATAAATAAGCTGTTTTTAAAATCTCACAGCGTTTATGTTGTAAAAGGGAGTGAGAGAGAATAAACAACATAAATAATGTATTATAGTATATTAGGTGATTAGCACACACTAGGCACTCAATAAATGTTGATTCGATGACACCCACCTGTCCCCTTGCCCCTAAATGGTCTCACCTAACCTCCAAACCCCCCACCCCCATTGTCTTTCTTCTCTTTCCACCTGCAGGGCCTGCTGTCCACATCTCTTCCCTGAGCTGCCCACTTGGGGCCATGGCGCTGCCAACAAAGCCTAGCATGATTGATCTGGGCCTGGGCACCTGGAGCCCTAGCTCCCAGGAGCAGAGCCACAGGGCTCGGGCACCCTCCAGGGGTGTTGGCAAGCAGCTGCCTGAGTACAAGGCCGTGGTAGTGGGCGCGAGTGGCGTGGGAAAGAGCGCGCTGACCATCCAGCTGAACCACCAGTGCTTCGTGGAAGACCACGACCCTACCATCCAGGATTCCTACTGGAAGGAGATGGCCCTGGACCACGGAGGCTGCATTCTGAATGTGCTGGACACGGCGGGGCAGGCCACTCATCGGGCCCTGCGTGACCAGTGTGTGGCGATTGGGGATGGTGTGCTGGGTGTCTTCGCCCTCGATGACCCCTCGTCTCTAGCCCAGCTGCAGCAGATGCGGGCCACCTGGGGCCCGCACCACACCCAGCCCCTCGTCCTTGTGGGCAACAAGTGTGACCTTGTGACCACCACCGGAGATGCTCGTGCTGCTGCTGCAGCCCTCGCAAAGAGCTGGGGGGCCCCTTTTGTGGAGACCTCAGCCAAGACACGCCAAGGTGTGGAGGAGGCCTTTTCCCTGCTCATCCATGAGATCCAAAGAGTCCGGGAGGCCATGGCAAAGGAGGCCATGGCAGGGCCAGGTGGGGATAAAGGCCGGCACCAGAAGGCCATGTGCCGCTGTGGCTGCTCCGTGGCCTGAAGTTCTTGGTCTAGAAGAGTGGACCCTCCCCCAGACCAGGGTGGTGGTTCCTTCACTTGAGACCCGCCCCCCCGCCCGCCCCCCCCACCCCGCTCCCCGACCCCAGCAACTAGCTGTGTGGGACACTGTCGGTGTACTGGGGATAGATGGACCCTTCTCCTGGGGAGGTTTTCTTTTGGTGATGGGCTTTTTGGCAATGTGGGGCCGTAGCGTTGGTTATATATTATGTCAAGTTGATTTTGTGCAAAATTAAATAGTGTTCTTAGGTTTCAAACCTGCCTCCATGCCAAGTGTTATGTGGGTGGGAATGAGACTGGGGAGAATGCTACTTGAATTGTGAGAATTATTTCATTCAAGAAATGTGGGGGAGACCCCTGTGTACCAGGCCCTGCTTTGGGTACAAAAGATATAGAGGCAAGCAAGACACTAAAAATCCCTGCACTTGTAGATATAACATAAGGCTATGTATTAAAGGCGGGCAAAGGAATAGAGTGACAGGGAGGTCAAGGAAAGCCTTACTGAGTAGGTGACATTTGGGCAAAAACTTGTGGATAACTAGGGACAGAGGGAATAGCCAGTGCACAGGCCATGACCACAAACCAGTTACCACACCAACTCCCAATACCTTCAGGGCTGGGGTAAGAGTACAGATAGAGTGGCTTCTATACTATATAACTAAACATTACATATCAAACTAACAAAATACATCCTATCCTCCTACCTTGACTAATACACTTTCTCAAGGCCCAGAGAGTTCCATGCCAGGAGGTGATGGTGTTGGGAGGGCTGACCCCTGGCCGGGAGTGGCAGCCCACTCTGGTTCTCTTCCTGCTGGTAGCCCCTCCCCATATCAGGAGGCAGGGGCTCATGTGTGCAAGTGGCCGTGCCAGCACCGCCCAAGCTCTACTCACATGCCGCACAAACAGCCACCCCTTGACCACCACTTGGTCCCCAGGAGGATGGACCCCCAGAAGATGCCGCTGAAAGTGGCTTCAAAGCCTTCTGGGCTCCCCATTCCCAAGCGAGGCCTAGAAACGGCACAGAATCTGGGTGGGCACTGCCATTGTCCATATGGATATCTCCCCAGTGAGGAGAAGCGAAGACTGAGGCAGGGGTTGTCTCAAAAGTGCAGGATGGAGGGCAGGGGCCCCTTTTCCCTCGTCTGAGGGCAGCAATCTCCACCCAGTCCACCGTCCCCCTAGACACTGCCACTCAAACAAGCACATAGTTGCTTCAGATCATATTTATTGTGGGGTCAGGGGTGGGGATCTTGGGGTTCCAGGGCAGCAACAGTGGCTGTCGGGGTGTCAGGGGCGGGGCGGTCCTGGGCCGCCGGAGTACGCGCAGGATCCAGGCGGTGCTCAGGGCAGGAGGCGGCGCGCTGGGGCCTGGGGTGCGGGGGTCTCCAGACGCTTTACGCGCAGCAGGGCCCCCAGTACGCCCTCAGGGGGGACCTCAGGGCCCAGGTCCTGGTCAGCGGCTCGGCGGAGGCGACGCGGGGCAGCCACAGCTTCAGGGTCTGCGCTTCCCGCGAGGATCCGCCCCAACAAATACCTGCAGGGGAGCAGAGCGGAATGCAGTGAGGACGTGTCCGTGCGTCAACGCCCCGGCCCTAGGACCTGGACAGCGCCGCTACCCCGGACCGCCTGGGGACCTGGCAGCCTCCTCCCACCCAGGCATCCCACTGCTTCCTGGAGACAGATGTCTCCGCCTTCCATCCCTGAAACTATAGTTTCCCCCCCTCCCATTCGGACGAAGGAAGCCGGCCAGGCATCTCTGCCTCCACACCCTAGGTCCAGGACTAGAAAATTCCCTCCCAGGCTTCCAGGACCTAGGTGTTCGCACCTCCAGCCCGTGAAGCAGGCCCCCGCCGCTCCTCGCCCTCCTCCTCCCGGGATATAGGCGCCCTCCCCCGCCCCGACCACCCCTTGTGGGGGGGACCTCAGCAGCTCCGGATCCAGGTCCGGCGTCTCGTCGCCGGCGTCCTCGGCATCTGGGCCCGTGGGGCCGTCGTCGTAGACTGGGGGCCGGGGTCTGAGTGCCGGGGCGGGGGCAGGGGCGGGAACAAGCTGGGCTGCGAGGGCGGCGGGGTCCAGGCGGGCGCGGAGCAGGGCTCGGGCGAGCTGCGCGGCTGGCGCGTCGGGGTCGTCCTCCAGGCCCAGCGCCGGGTCGTTGGTGCGGGGTGCGCCCCAGACGCGCAGCAGCTGCGCCAGGGCGCGCGCTTGCTGATCCTCAGCCTCTTGCGCCTCAGCCCGCGCCCGCTCCTGCCGTTCGGCCTCCAGCAGGTGCGCCAGCGCCCGCGCCAGCTCCTGCACAGCCCCCGCCGCCTCTCCTCGAGTCGCTGCCCGCCGGAAGCGGCGGGGAGCGCTGGCCTCAGCCTTGGGGGGAGAGGCTGCGCCCAGGCTGCGGGGCTCCTGCGGGAAGACAGGTGGGGAGCGAGAGGTCGTCAGCGCCCGTCAGGCCAGGGACCCCCAACCCGGGGGACTTCGTGGATCTCAAATATCCCTAGATGCCAACATGCCAACAAAGGCGCTGTGGCCCCTCAAATATGAGTAGACACCCCTAAGGTCAATGGAGACCCCCAAATATCTCTGGACACTCTTAGGACGACCAAAGACCCCTAGATTCACCACCCCTAACGATTTCCTAGTGACTCAGAACTTGCCCCAGGGCTGTTGAAGACCAGGGTTGTTTTTTTTCTTTTCCGGTACGCGGGCCTCTCGCTGTTGTGGCCTCTCCCGTTGCGGAGCACAGGCTCCGGACGCGCAGGCTCAGCTGCCATGGCTCACGGGCCCAGCCGCTCCGAGGCATGTGGGATCTTCCCGGACTGGGGCACGAACCCGTGTCCCCTGCATCGGCAGGCGGACGCTCAACCGCTGCGCCACCAGGGAAGCCCAAGACCAGGGTTTTTTTGTTTGTTTGTTTGTTTCATAGGAGTAGCGATGGTAGATACGACAGCTATGGATTTTTCTATATCAATGCTGTGGACAACAGGAACCTGTATTTGCATTTTATAGATTGCTATTGTCCACTTGTTTTACCCAAAAGATAGCAGACTGTTCTGCACCTTGCTTTTTGGAATCTATATTTAGATCAGTACCTTAAGAGCATCCTTTCTCTCTTCCTTCCTTTCTTCTGTATTGATTCTCTTTTGTATGGATGTATAATAGTTTATTTAACCACCCCAATTGATGAACATTTAGGGTGTTTCCAATCTTTTGCTATTCTCATAAATAATGTTGGGATGAATAACCGTGTCCATATATCATTTGGCATGTGTGCAAGTCTATCTGTAAAATAAATTACCCAGTGACTAATTTTCAGTTCAGGCAGTTTTGAAACAATTTCAATAAGTTTAAAGAAATAAAAGACTATCAAAAGTATGAGAGAGAGGGCTTCCCTGGTGGTGCAGTGGTTGAGAGTCCGCCTGCCAATGCAGGGGACACGGGTTCGTGCCCTGGTCCGGGAAGATCCCACATGCGGCGGAGCGGCTGGGCCCGTGAGCCATGGCCGCTGAGCATGCGCGTCCGGAGCCTGTGCTCCACAACGGGAGAGGCCACAACAGTGAGAGGCCCGCGTACCGCAAAAAAAAAAAAAAAAAAAAAAAAAAAAAAGTATGAGAGAGGAACTAATGACCATTAAAATAACCATGAAGATTTGAAAAAGAAACATCTAGAACATCTAGAAAAACACTTTTAATGAAATCAAAAATTAAATGGGCAAGTTAAACCGCAGATTCGATTGCAGCGGAAGGAATAGGATTGAACAGAGCTTGGAAACAGATCCACACACACTGACACTTGCTACGACAGAGGAGACACTGCAGAGCAGTGGGTACAGGACCAACTCCTTCAATAAACTGTGCAGGAAGAACAAGTGATCTAAATTTGGGAACAATGGAAAGGAAAAGACAAATAAACTTAACTACATTCAAATTAAGGATTTCTTTTTATCCCAAGACATCCTAAAAAGAACGAAAAGTAAAACCAGAGTGGGAGAAGATGCTTGTAGCACAGTCAATAAAGGATTAATGTCCAATAAACAGAGAATGCCTAAAAAGCAGTAGGAGAAAAGCAAACTAATATAAAAATAGGCAAAATTGATGATCAAGTATTTCACAAAAGAGGAACCAAAAACAGTTACTAGGGCTTCCCTGGTGACGCAGTGGTTGAGAATCTGCCTGCCAATGCAGGGGACACGGGTTCGAGCCTTGGTCTGGGAGGATCCCACATGCCGCGGAGCAACTGGGCCTGTGAGCCACAACTACTGAGTCTGCGTGTCTGGAGCCTGTGCTCCGCAACAAGAGAGGCCGCGATAGTGAGAGGCCCACGCACCGCGATGAAGAGTGGCCCCTGCTCACCGCAAATAGCGAAAGCCCTCGCACAGAAACGAAGACCCAACACAGGCAAAAATAAATAAATAAATAAATAAATAAATTTTAAAGAAAAAAAAAACAAAAAAGTTACTAAACAAATGAAAAATAGTGAACCTCATTAGTAATCAGGAAAAATGCAAATTAAAACACCAGTGAGATACACTATGCAGAATACGTCCAAAAGATTGCCAAAATTAAAGTCTGATAATGTCAAATGTTGACATGGATATAGAAAAAATGGAAGCTCTTATACATTGCTGCTGGGAACTCAATGGTTAAGATAACTTTGAGGAACAATTTGGCAATGTCTTAAAAGATGCACATATCCTACGCCCCACTCCTGGGTGTTACACCTCAGACTAGCTTTTGCACATATACTGCTGGACACAAGTGTATGAAGAACTATAGCAGCACTGTTTGTAATAACATAAAAGTGAAGGGAGGGAAAAAAAGAAAGAAAAGCTGGAAACAACCCAAATGTTGTTGCTGACGTATTGAGAATGTATCTATAAACCATGATATACTCATGGGATAAAATATTATGCAGCATGGGCTTCCCTGGTGGCGCAGCGGTTGAGAGTCCGCCTGCCGATGCAGGGGACACTGGTTCGTGCCCTGGTCCGGGAAGATCCCACATGCAGCGGAGCGGCTGGGCCCATGAGCCATGGCCGCTGAGCCTGCGCGTCCGGAGCCTGTGCTCCGCAATGGGAGAGGCCACAACAGTGAGAGGCCTGCGTACCGCAAAAAAAAAAAAAATTATGCAGCAATAAAAATAAATGAATTATAGCCACATACTTCAATGCGATGAATCTCACAACCAATGTAGAGGAAAAAAAAAAAAGCAAGTTACAGAATTCCACTGCAGACTGCCTGCGACTACTAGACACCCTGATGACTTCCTAGTGACCTCTAGTGACTACCAGGAGCCACACACCCAGTATGATTCCATTTCTGTGAGGAAAAACTAGACAAGATATTGTTTAGCGATACATACATATGTGATAAGCTGCAAACAAAAGTAAGGGATCAATTAACAGAAAATACAGGATAATTATGGAGGAGAGGGGCTGCCTTAGGGAGAGGCACCCAGGGGCTTCTAACAATTGGTCATGCTCGATTTCTTAAGCTGAGTAATGGGTACACAAGAGGGTTATCATTATTTCTTACATTGTATATACATATGTTTAAATGTATTATGTCATATATAAAAAATATTTAATTAAGAAAAACACCATCCTTGACACAGACAGCCTTGAACTCTTCATGAAGAGGATGTACTCCAAGTGCCCTTGATGCCCACCACCCCTCAGACACCCCGGGGAATCACACACAGTCATGGCCTCACACACACTCATTTGGACTGACAGGCCTTGAGATGTCACACATGCAACTCAACACTGCCACATCCACACGCAAGGAACTGCACATGTTCATGCACACTGATGCTCACGCGGTTACAATCGCCAAGCCATCCAGATGCAAGAACAAGCACCACCCTTAAAGACATAACGCAGCACTGAAAGAGACATCATGGCTCCTCTCCCCACAATGACACAGCTCCACAAAGAAGCAGGGAGGAACAGCCTCGTGAACACACATACAAAATCCTAGTCACTCAGTTCAACAGAACCAAAATGGGATATGCACTCAGGGGTGCAAAGACCACTCTCTCCCAAACAAAAACAAGATCACACAGACACACAGAAAGACACGCCCATAAGTCACGCCATTACCATAGAATTCACAAGCACAGTGTCACTGAGAAAAGTCACACGCAGAAGCATCACACACTGCACACCCAGACCCACACTGGCACCTTTGTATGGACGCTCGGAAGCCCTTACATGAAAAGACGCACACAGGGAGAGCACACCCTCACGTCCCTATCATCACATCATGCGCACACAAACCATGCGCACACAAACCGATGCCCCTGCCTTAAATCGCGCTAGTCCCATGGACAGCGCCACAGGCGGCGGGCGGGCCGAGCCCGGGCGGACCAGCAGAGTGCGGTGGCCCGACTAGCCCCGCACACTGCCACCCGCACACCCAAGAGACCAACCCCGGCATGGCCTGGGTACAGACTGGCGTCTGGACCCCCGGCCACCCGGGCCGATCTCTCCGCACGTCCCGGGAGCAGGACCAGCGAGAAGAGGAGCCAGAGGCCGGGCACCGACCCTCGCTGGTAGCATCCTCCACCCCACCGCCACCCCGCGCCCGACCCGCGTCGCACCTTTACCGGCCTTGCGCAGAGCGCGGGGGGCGGCTCGAGTAAGCCCAAAAGCAGCAGCACCAAAAGGCCGACGCCCCCGGCCCGCGGCCCGCGGAGCAGCGGCGACCCCGCCATGCTGCCCCAGCGAGCCGGGCTCCGGACGGGCGGACTAGCTGGCAAGTGCGCAGCGCCTGGGCTAGCGGGACACGGATGCGGTGCTCTGCGGCTGCGCACGCCGGGGAACCCTGCCCACCCACTCCCGCCACCCTACGCAGGCGCAGCCTAGGAGCTCCCGCAGCCCCTCCATCCCGCCCGTTGCCATGGAGATGCCCAAGGGGCAAGGTGGCGAGCTGGAGACTGCGATGGCGGTTACCATGGCGGTCGGAGGGCAGTTGCCAGGGCAACAGACCTTGCTGTCGCCTCAGCAGACAGGCAGGAAAAAATGACGCAGTGGAGGGGAATGAGGGTCTGGTGTTCGCCTCTCCCTCCTTGGGGAGAAGATATATGACTTTGTTCATTGGATAAACAGTTACGGATGCCCTATGGACCAGGGCCTTTACAGGGTGATGAGTTCATTCCAGGTGATGTGACCATACATAGGTCAGTTCACCATTCTAATGTGCAGCCCCTTACCTGCATAAAGGGGTTACTGGTAGCTGCTTCCCAGAGTGGCTTTGAAGGTTTAATGACATTCAGCAGGAGCTCAATAAAAGTTCCTTTCTATCCTCTCCTTGTCTGTTTGCCAGTATCTTCATCTCTCTATGGCTTTGTGTTTCTCTTTCTGACCCTATGTGTCCATAGCTCTCTCTGTCTTCCCCTCCCATCTGTCTCTCCCTGCCTCTTATTCTTTCTCTCCCTTCATCTCCACAACACTCCTCCCGTCTGTCTTTATTTTGTTGTATCTACTTGCTTTTCCGTAGATATATAGATAGATACATTGATAGATTTTACTCATATATTGTTCCAAAAGGATTTCAAGCATCAAAAGGATTCGAAGTATTTCTTTGCATTCCTTCATCAAAGGAAACAAAACTTTGGTAAAATTTGTGTATCCATAGGGGGAAAAATGTTAGGAAGGGCATGTCAGTGGTATGGAAGGGCATGTCACTGGGGGCAGGGAGAGATAACTGATGGTTTGTCACGTTCTCCTTTACACTTTTCTCAGTTGTCTGGGAAAAAAAGATTCAATGAATAGGTATTACTATTATAATCAGATAAAAATAAAGATATTTTCATTTTGGTTGGAATTAAAACAAAGTATGGTAACATGACATAAATCAAAAGTGAGGAAAAGAAAGATCCATTTATGTTGTGAATATATCTAATCCATTTATTCTAACTGCCTCTATCTCCTCAGTATTACAAACAACTTTACAGTGAAAATCCTTATACACATCCCCTTTGGACCTGAAGAGTATATACCCAGGGATGATGTATTGGACATGCAATTAAGATGACTCCCATGATCCTTGCCTTCTGATGTTCACATCCTTGGGTAATCCCCTCCCTTTGAGTGTGTGTGTGTGTGTGTGTGTGTGTCCAAAGGTGACCAGATGTACATGATTACATGTAGATAATTATGTTAAAAATGAGGTTGAAATGATCAACTTGTGAGGCAACTCCCACTCCCTTGCTGGCTTTAATGAAACAAGTGGCCACTTTGGGGAACCTCATATAGCAAGAAACAGAGGGTGGCCTTTAGGAGCCTAGGGTGGCCTCCAGCTGACTGCCAGCAAGAAATTGAAGCCTTCAGTCCTATGACTTCAAGGAATTGAATTCTGCCAACAACCTGAGTGAGCTTGGAAACAGATCCTTCCCCAGTCGAGCATCAGATGAGATTGCAGCCCTGGTAAACACCTTCATTTCAATCTTGTGAGACCCTAAGCAGAGAAACAAGTTAAGCCACACCCTGACTCCTGACCCACAGAAACTGTGAGTTAATGTTTTTTCAAGTTAAGAAGCTTATGGTAATATTGGTACACAGCAATAGAAAACTAGTATAAATGGGATAATAAGACTTCTATAGAGGGACTTCCCTGGCGGTCCAGTGGTTAAGACTCCATGCTTCCAATGCAGGGGGCACGGGTTCGATCCCTGGTTGGGGAACTAAGATCCCACATGCTGCACAATGTGGCCAAAAAAAAAAAAAGACTTCTATAGAGAAAATGTTAAACTTCACTAATAGTTATAAAAGATGATCTGAATAAATGAAGACACATGAAGACACATTTCATGCTCTTGGATGAGACTATTTCATATTATAAATATTTCAATTATATCCAAATTAATATATAATTTCAATATAATCTTAATTTAAATCCCAGCTGAATATTTTAAAGAAAATCAAGAAAACATTTCAAAATGTATATAAAGAGTCCACACAAAGCTTATACATGAATGTTCAAAGCAGCATTTTTCACAATAGCCCCCAAATAGAAACAACTCAAATGTCTACCAACTGATGAATGGACAGACAAAATGAGGTACATCCATACAATGGAATATTACTTGTCCATAAAAAGAAATGAAGTACTGATACGTGCTACAATATGGATGAAACTTGAAAATATGCCAAGTGAAAAAAGCCAGACACAAAAAGCCACATATTGCATGATTCCGTTTATGTGAAATGCCCAGAATAGGCAAATCCATGGAGATAGAAAGTTAATTCGTGGTTGCCAGGGGTTGAGGGGAGAAGAGAACGGAATGGCAGTGGGTGCAGGGGGCAGTTACTGCAAATAAGTACAGCGTGTCTTTTTGAGGTGATGAAAATGTTTTGGTGTTAAATAGTGGTGATGGCTGAATATACTAAAAACCATGGAATTGTACACTTTTATTTTTTTTAGGGCAATATATGACTTATCTTCATTTCAAGTAAAGATATCTTTATCTAACAATTAACAATGTCCTTTTATTCAAAAGTACCTTTAAAATACCATTTAGTCCCAACGACAATTTCTTGAGATGGAATTGTTCTCTTTACAGATGACGACATTAATGCTCTGAGAGAATATATTGAATTGTACACTTTAAAATGATGAACTTTATGGTATGTGAATTATATGTCAATAAATAAGTATCTATATAAAAGAATAAAGGTCTGTGAAGAGCTAAATTAATTCTGAAAAAGAGAAGTAAAGAAGGTAGACTTTACTCACCAGGTATTAGGATGTGTTCTAAGGCCAGAAAGGTAGATGGTGCTTGGAAAACTGGAAGAAAATAAGCTGGAGCCCTACCTCACACCATATACAAACAGTAACTCCAGACGGGTTAAAGACCTTCATGTAAAAGGAAACACTATAAATTAATAGAAAAAATAGCCTATGTGACCTTGATATGGGGAGGGACTTCCTGAACAAAACTTCAAAAGCACAAACCACAAGGAAGAATGTTAATGACAGTATACACATCAAAATTTACAATTTCTGGGGAATTTCCTGGTGGTCCAGTGGTTAGGACTCCCTGCTTCCACTGCAGGGGGCATGAGTTCAATCCCTGGTCGGTGAACTAAGATCCCACAAGCCACACGGCACGGCCAAAAAAAATTTACAATTTCTGTTTAATGAAAGATCCTATACACAAAGTTAACAGACATAACAGCAAATATCTACTTGCTATGGCTGAAATTACCAGAGGTTAAACATCTGGAATATAAAGGTGCTTTGGGAAATCATCAAGAAAAAGACAGGAACCCCAAAGAAAAATGGACAAAGGATAGGAACAGACAGATCACAAAAGAGGAAACCCATGGGGTTATCAGGCATATGAAGACATGCTCAATTTTACTAATGATTAGAGAAGTGCAAATTTTAGAAAAAACAGTGAAATATTACTTTACACGCATCATATTTGCAAAAATTAGAAAACCGAGTCACACGAAGTGCTGGCAGTCATGTGGGGATACAAGAACCTTCACGTACTGTTGGTGAGAGTCTGGGCTTGAGCAGCCATTCTGGACAGTTGTCTGGAGCACTCAACCAAATTTAGCCTCTACACCAGAGCTGTCAAGTACCCAAGAGGGTCTACCACCCATAGTGAAGGGGGGCTGGGAAAATTCCCCCTGAGAAAGGGTATCTATGCTGAGAACTAAAGGTCCAGGAGGAGTTACCCAGGAAGTTGGGTATAAGGGAAAAGCATTTCAGGCAGAGGGAACTGCGCAAGAAAAGGATCTAAGGTGAGAAGCAGCATGGCACATTCATGGCACATAAAGTAAGGCCAGTGAGCCTGAAGCACAGCAGGGACATGTTCTGATTTGCTGTATTTTGAAGCCTTCTGGGAGAGTGTAGCAAATTGGTCTAATGAGCACACACATCTGTTGATACCTCCCTTCCTTCCCCAAATTCTCCCAAAGCAACCCCAAAAATACCCTGAAAAGAAAATCTTCAGTGGTGCCTTTCTTTCTTTCCTTCTTTCTCTGTTTCATTCATTCTTTCTTTAATTTTTAGTTTATATTGAACTATAGTTGATTTACAATGCTGTTTTAGTTTCTGGTGTACAGCAAAGTGATTCAGTCATATATGTATATATATATATATATATATATGTATGTATGTGTGTATATATATATATATATATATATATATATATATATTCTTTTTCCAATTCTTTTCCCATTTAGGTTATTACAGAATATTGAGCAGAGTTCCCTGTGCTATACAGTAGGTTCTTGTCGATTACCTATTTAAAATATAGTAGTGTGTATATGTCAATCCCAAACTCCCAATTTATCCCTCCTCCCCCTAACCTTTCCCCTTTGGTAACCATAAGTTTGTTTTCTAAGTCTGTGAGTCTATTTCTGTTTTGTAAATAAGTTCATTTGTATCATTTTTTTTAGATTCCACATATAAGAGATATCATATGATATTTGTCTTTCTCTGTCTAACTTACTTCACTTGTATAATAATCTCCAGGTCCATCCATGTTGCCAGTGGTGCTTTTCAAGGGAGCCATCAGGGGACCGAATATTCTCTAGGAGACTACAGATGGAGTCAAGCCATATGGAAAAGAGAGCTAAGGGAACCACAATCTAAATACAAGGGGCAAGGATGGACTTTTGCAGAAGTCCACCCTGAGTGGAAGCAGACTGTGTGGCTTCACGCTGGAGCACTTAATTGCCAGTATGAGCTCCTCCAGAGCTCTGTCATTCTAATTCCTTCATTTAAAAAATATGTATATTTATTTATTTAGGCTGTGCCGGGTCTTAGTTGCAGCATGCATGCAGGACGTAGTTCTCTGACCAGGGATCAAACCCAGGGCCCCTGCATTGGAAGCATGGAGTCTTACCCACTGGACCACCAGGGAAGTCCCTCTAATTCCTTTAAATAGCCTGTATTCACTGTAAGTCCCAAATTCACATCTCTAGCCTGGGCCTCTCCAGATTCAAAATCCAACTGCCTCCTCAACATTTCCACTTTGGTGTTTCATAGGCATCTCAATGCTAACTTCCCCAAAATCGAACTATTGAGTCACTGCCTCCAAGGCCTGCCCTTCCACGACAAAGACAAAAACAAAACAAACAAAAACTCTATTCCTCTCTCAGTCTCCCCTATCTCTGTAAATGGTCCCTCATTCACCCAGCTTCTCAGGTCAAAAACCATAAAGCATCCTTTTTTACACTTTTATTGGAGTATAGTTGATTTACAGTGTTGTGTTAGTTTCAAGTGTACAGTAAAGTGAATCAGTATATATATATATATTTTATATATAGTAATGTGTATATGTTAATCCCAATCTCCTAATTTATCACCTCTCCCCATGTTTCCCCTTTGGTAACCGTAAGTTTGATTTTGAGATCTGTGAGTCGGTTTCTGTTTTGTAAAACGTTCATTTGTATAATTTTTAAATTAGATTCCACATAAAAGTGATATCAGGGGCTTCCCTGGTGGTGCAGTGGTTAAGAATCCACCTGCCAATGCAGGGAACATGGGTTCGAGCCCTGGTCTGGGAAGATCCCACATGCCACGGAGCAACTAAGCCCGTGCGCCACAACTACTGAGCCTGTGAGCCACAACTACTGAAGCCCACGTGCCTAGAGCCCATGCTCCGCAACAAGAGAAGCCACCGCAATGAGAAGCCCGCGCACCGCAATGAAGAGTAGCCCCCGCTCGCCGCAACTAGAGAAAGCCCGTGCGCAGCAATGAAGACCCAACGCAGCCAAAAATAAATAAATAAATAAATATTTTTAAAAAAGTGATATCATATGATATTTGTCTTTGACTTACTTCACTTAGTATGATAATCTCTAGGTCCATCCATGTCGCTGCAAATGGCATTATTTCATTCTTTTAAAAACCATAAAGCATCCTTGATGCCTCTTTTTCTCACCCCCACATCTAGTCTCTGAGGAAGTCCTTTTGGCTCCACCTTCAAAATAGATCCATAATCCAATCCCTTCTCATTCCCTCCACTGCCAGCACTGTCATCAGTCATTGGACCCTTGCAGTAGCTCCCTCACTAGTCTCCCTGCTTCTTTCCTTGCCTCCTTACAGTTTCTTTTCCTCATAGCAGCCAGAGGTATCCTACTCTAACTCAAGTAATTTCTCTTATGTACTCAGAATTCCCTCCTGGCTCCCATCAGAATAAAAGCTAAAGTCCACGGTCCCACATAAAGCCTATGGTCCACAAGACCCTGTGAGATCTAGTCCTTGTTACCTCTCTGACCTCCCATCCTACCACTGTCCCCCTCACTCTCTCTGCACCTGCACTGGTCTCCTTTCTGCTCTTCATACATGCTGAGTGTGCTCACAACTTCAGGCTCTTTGCTATTTGCTATTCTCTTTGCATGTGCCTTGTTCCCTCATTTCATCCTGGTCTGTTTAGATATCGCCCCTTCAGAGAGGCCTTCCTTGATATTTCTACCTCAAGTTTTCTGTCTCTAGAGTCTGCTTTATTTTACACTGTAGCACTTAACACTTCCCTTCATCATATTACCTCTATAATGCTTTATATATACCGTCTCCCCAACTACAGTGCAAGTTTCATGGGGATAGAGTCTTCAATCTCTTCACCATTGCATCCCCACACCTGGAATATAGTAAGAATTCAATAAGTATGTTTAAAGCATTGAGTTAATTTAAGAATAACCAATAATACAAAACGTAAGGACTAAGAACAAATGGAACAGGAAAAGAATGAGAGGAAACAAAAGTAATCAAAGGAGTATGGAATCTTCTTAAATATTGATGATACTACACTCGCAAAATAAGAATGGGCCATGTGAGGGGGCAAGGAGCATTGGAAAATCTTTGTATCTTTCTCTCAATTTTTCTGTGAACCTAAAGCTGCTCTAAAAAAGTATAGTCTTGGACTTCCCTGGTGGCATAGTGGTTAAGAATCCTCCTGCCAGGACACGGGTTCGAGCCCTGGTCTGGGAAGATCCCACATGAAGCGGAGCAACTAGGCCCGTGAGCCACAACTACTGACCCTGTGCGTCTGGAGCCTGTGCTCCACAACAAGAGAGGCCGCGACAGTGAGAGGCCCGCGCACTGCGATGAAGAGTGGCCACCACTCGCCGCAACTAGAGAAAGCCCTTGCACAGAAGCGAAGACCCAACACAGCCAAAAATAAATAAATAAATAAATAAATTTATTTTTTAAAAAAGAATCCTCCTGACAACGCAGGGGACACGGGTTCCAGCCCTGGTCCAGGAAGATCCCACATGCTGCGGAGCAACTAAGCCCGTGCACCACAACTACGGAGCCTGCGCTCTACAGCCCGCGAGCCACAACTACTGAGCCTGCGTGCCACAACTACTGAAGCCCGTGCGCCTAGAGCCCGTGCTCCGCGACAAGAGAAGCCACTGCAATGAGAAGCCCACGCACCGCAACGAAGAGTGGCCCCCACTCGCCGCAACTACAGCAAAGCCCGCGTGCAGCAACAAAGACCCAACGCAGCAAAAAAAAAAAAAAAGTATAGTCTTGGGACTTCCCTGGTGGTCCAGTGGCTAAGACTTTGCGCTCCCAATGTAGGGGGCCTAGGTTCAATCTCTGGTCAGGGAACTAGATCCCACATGCCGCAACTAGGAGTTTGCATGCTGCAAGGAAGATCCCGCACACAGCAACCAAGATCCGTGCCACAACTAAGACCTGGCACAGCCAAATAAATATTAAACATTTTAAAAGTATAGCCTTTTTTTTTCTTTGCTGCACCACAGGGCTTGCGGGATTTTAATTTCCCGACCAGGGTTTGAACCTGGGCCCTGGCAGTGAAAGAGCCGAGTCCCAATCACTGGACCACCAGGGAATTCCCAAAAGTATAGTCTTTAAAAAGAAAAAAAGAGGCTGCTATGAAAAGAGCAATCGGCAGACACAGGGCTGAATAAATAGAATGGCCATAACTGAAAACAGAATTAGTAATTCGAAAAATAATTTTGAAAAAGTCTTTCAAGTATGAGGATCCAAAAAGACCAAGAGATAGACAATGGAAAAGGGAAGTTAAGGGCTATGAAATATTGATGCTGAAAATTCAACATGCATCCTCCTTTCCTCAGTGCATTTGCAAATGCTATACTTATTTAGAATCAGCTGCTCCCTTGAGCACCTTGTATAAATATCAGCCTTGTCCTCCAGACATTACTCTCTAACATTACACCCTGTTCATTCCCTTTATTGCATTTAGTGCAACCTGTATTTATATATTTGTGGGTTGTCTACCTCCTTCCCCCATTAGAATGTAAGTTCTATAAATAAGAGCAGGGGGAATTCCCTGGTAGTCCAGTGGTTAGGACTCAGCTCTCTCACTGCTGTGGCCCGGGTTCAACCCCTGGTTAGGGAAATAAGATCCCAAAAGCCATGCAGCTCAGCCATAAATAATAAATAAATAAATAGCAGGTATGCCATCTGTAATGGTCATGGCTGCATCCCCCTGTCACTATGTCCAACATAAAGTATGCATGTTGTATTTGATTAATTAATTGATTGATTGATCCTGGAGAAATTTAGAACTCCAAAGGTAAAGAAGAAGCTTCAAAAGATGTAAAATAGGCCACATAAAATATTACAGGAGTATCGGAGTTTTCTCAGTCAGCATAGTACTCTAACACAATGGTGCAATATCTTAAAAGCTATGAGAGGCAATTTTTAAGCTAAAACTCTTTACTCAGTCAACCTAGTATTCAAGTATGAGGGCAAAATAAAGATCTTTTAGGGTATCTACAATTTTGATTATTATGTACAAACCATCTCTGAAAGAATTGCAAAAGCGTGAACTGAAAGAAAAAAAACAAACAATGACAAGAAACTTCCCAATTTGGTGAAAAACAGGAATCTATACATCTAAGAGCTCAACAAACACCAAGTAGGATAAACTAAAGGAGATCCATATCTATACGCATAGTAGTCAAACTGTTGAAAGCTAAAGACAGAGAAAATCTTGAAAGCAACATGAGAAAAATGACTCATCATGTACAAGTGTATCACAAGAAGATTAACATCTGACTTCTCAACAGAAACCATAGAGACCAGGAGGCAGGGAGGTGACATATTCAAAGTGCTTAAAGAGGGAATTCCCTGGTGATCCAGTGGTTAGGACTCTGTGCTTTCACTGGCAAGGCCCCGGGTCCAATCCCTGGAATGACTGTCAACCACGAATTCTATATCCAGAAAAGATACCTTTTAAAAATAAAGGAGTAGATTTATGTTATATGTATTTTACCACACGTTAAAAATTTTTTAAATAAATTTATTTATTTATTTATTTTGGCTGCGTTGGGTTTTCATTGCTGGGCGCGGGCTTTCTCTAGTTGTGGCGAGCGGGGGCTACTCTTCGTTGCGGTGCACAGGCTTCTTATTGCGGTGGCTTCTTTTGTTGCAGAGCGCGGGCTCTAGGCACACGGGCTTCAGGAGTTGTGGCACGCAGGCTCAGTAGTTGTGGCTTTTGGGCTCTAGAGCACAGGTTCAGTAGTTGTGACGCATGGGCTTAGTTGCTCCGCGGCATGTTGCATCTTCCCGGACCAGGGCTCGAACCCATGTTCCCTGCATTGGCAGGCAGATTCTTAACCACTGCGCCACCAGGGAAGTCCCAATTTTTAAAAAAATTTTTAAATGAGGGAGAAAGTGACAACATTTTGTTTAGTAAACAAAAACATCACTAAACAGACCCACAAGAAATACTAAAAAGAGTCCTTCAAGCTGAATTGAAAGGACACCAGGGGACTTCCCTGGTGGTCCAGTGGTTAGGACTCTGCCCTTCCACTGCAGGGGACACGGTTCAATCCCTGGTTGGGGAACTAAGATCCTGCAGGCACTGGCGCGGCAAAAAAAAAAGAAAGGACACCAGGTAGTCACTCGAATCTGCATGAAGAAAAAACAAAGAACACTGCTAAAGGTAACTACAGAGGTAAATATAAAAGACAGTATACATATGTATTTTTTAACTCTTTTCTTCTGTTATCTGATTTAGATGACAAATACATAAAGCAATAATTATAAAACTGTTGATGGACTTATAATGTATAAAGATGTAATTTACCTAATGATAATAGGGCAAAGGAGGAGAAAAGGAACAGAGCTATATTGGAGCAAAGTCTCTGTATGTTATTGAAATTAATGAATAATAATTTAAATTAATTATTAATTACTCAATAATTTGAAAACTTCCCACAGAGATGCCCAGATCAAGATGACTTCACTGGCGAATTCTACCAAGCATTTAAAGAAGAATTAATAGCAAATTTTCACAAACTCTTCCCCAAAATTGAAGAGCAGAGAACATTTTTCAAGTCATTCTATGAGGCCAAAAGCAAAACCAGACAAAGGCAACCCTACAAAAGTACAGACCAATATCTCTTATGAATGTAAACTCAAAACTCCTCTTCAAAATTCTAGCAAACTAGGGGTGGTGGTGTGATGAATTGCGAGATTGGGATTGACATGTATACACTGATGTGTATAAAATGGATGACTAATAAGAACCTGCTGTATAAAAAAATAAATAAAATTAAATTCAAGAAAAACATTCTAGCAAACTAAAGCCAACAACATATAAAAAGGATTATACACCATGACCAAGTGGGATTTATCCTGGGAATGTAAGGTTGCTTAATATCTGAAATCAATTAATGTAGTAGGCCATAACAATAGAATAAAGTACAAGAACCACACGATCAACTCAACAGAAGCAGGAAAAGCATCTGACAAAATTCAACACCCCTTCATATGTTTTTATCGTGAATCAACATATCATCAACAACCTAGGAGTAGAAGAAAACTTCCTCGACATGATAAAGGACAAAAATCCCACAGCTAATATCACACTTCTTTTTTTTTGTCACAAGAAACTGATCTTTACTCAACAAAGTTCTACACAAGTGGAATCTCATGCCACCTCGGTGCCAATCCCCAGCACAACACAGTGACAAGTGGACAGACCCTGGAGGAAGTGGGGGGAGGGACGTGGGAATGAGAAGGACTGCAGATCCAGGCCAGTCTGGGTCCGCAGCCCTGGGCAGGGGAAAAGGTTGAGAAGCTGAAACTTCATTGTGCAAAAATCAACCAAAAATATTTTTAAAATTAAATAGTTTCTTAAAAAAAGAAAGAAGAAAAGGAAAGATAACTAGAACGCCTTTCCTGAAGGTGGTTGGAGCCACCCATCCTGGATGGAAAAGTGGTTACCAATCCCATCAGACAGCCAATCCATCCACATACCCCAAGACCCAGCAGAGAATGCTCCAAAGAACCTAACGTCCTACTTAATGGTGAAAGACTGAAAGCTTTTCCCCCAAGGATCAGGATTAAGACAAAGATGTTCGCTTTACCACTTCTATTTAACATTGTGCTGAAGGTGGTAGCCAGGGCAATTAGGCAAGAAAGGGAGATAAAAGGGATTCATATTGGAAAGGCAGAAGTGAAATCACTTCTATTCGCAAATGACATGATCTTGTACATGGATAATCTTAAAGAATCCACAAGAGGGCTTCCCTGGTGGCGCAGTTGTTGAGAGTCCGCCTACTGATGCAGGGGACATGGGTTCGTGTCCTGGTCCGGGAAGATCCCACATGCCGCGGAGCGGCTGGGCCCATGAGCCATGGCCACTGAGCCTGCGCGTCTGGAGCCTGTGCTCCGCAATGGGAGAGGCCACAGCAGTGAGAGGCCTGCGAACCGCAAAAAAAAAAAAAAAAAAAAAAGGGTTGAGGTAAACTTAACGTTATGTGTACCTCAGTCTGGTCTTTGTGTCCCTGAGAATTGCTTTGTTTAGTTTCATCTGCCCAGAATCAGGAGGGTTTTTATTCCTGGCCCAATAGCAGTGATGACTGGCCTTTGGCCAAAATCTGGAGACACCAAGTCACACAAGCACCACCCTTCTGAAACACTGCAGTTCTCAGGAGGACTTCTCAGTCTAAAACCGTGCCCCTTGCAGGCCAAGCACTTGCTTCCTTCATGTTTTCTCACTGTAATGTCAACACATTATCTCTCTAAGTGGCAATTTTCACCAGGGAAATTTTGGAATTGAAATAACCACTTTGAGAAACTTTTGCCATGAACAAGATTGTCCATTTGAGAGATTCCTTACAACAAAAAGGGCAGAAAAACCACACGAAGAGCTTGTTTTATTTTTTTTTTAATATTTATTTATTTATTTACTTGGCTGCACCAGGTCTTAGTTGCGGTACTCAGGATCTTTGTTGAGGCCTGCAGGATCTTTAGTTGCGGCATGTGGGATCTAGTTCCCTGACCAGGGATGGAACCCCGGCCCCCTGCATTGAGAGCCCTGAGTCTTAACCGCTGGTCCACCAGAGGAGTCCCGAGCTTGCTTGTTTTATCTGTCTCAAGGAGAGAGATCATTTTGTTTAACATAGGAGACACCCTCCTCTTCATTTCTGTATTTGGGGATTAAGAAGTGCTGATTTTTTAATAGTATGCCTTGATAAAACTGTCAAGGGCCTGAATTATTGTTTAAATCAGCTGTAATAACTCTCTTTTGAGTATGTTTATGTCAAATCGCATTTTCCTGCAGCCAAAATTCTTCCCTTCTCCTTTCATAGGGAAATGTAACTAGCCTTTTACAGTGATAATTTCATATTCATCTGAAGCCACTACAAAACCCTTATCAAAATGGACAACAAATGAAGGAATTTCTATATAGCTTTCCATTACTTGTGTAAACAAAGAATGCTGCCTACCATTCCAGTTCTATAAGGATTAAGTCATTAGCCGTTGCAATCACTCACCTACGAGTATACCCTGAAAGGAATTCAGGGGGAAACATTCTATGTTTTGGATATATGGGCCCCTAGGTAGTTAAGATGCATATCTAAAGAAGAATTTCAATGACCCCAGATTCTTGCATCTTCCCATATATAGATAAGCACTAAAATCCTTAACTGAGATATGGTGTGTGTGTGTGTGTGTGTGTGTGTGTGTGTGTGTGTGTGTGTGTGAGTGAGAAAGAGAGAGAGAGAGATATGGGGTGTGTGTGTGTGTGTGTGTGTGTGTGTGAGAGAGAGATATGGGGTGTGTGTGTGTGTGTGTGTGTGTGTGTGTGAGAGAGAGAGAGAGAGATATGGGGTGTGTGTGTGTGTGTGTGTGTGTGTGTGTGTGTGTGTGATTAGCAGTAATCTTTTGCCAAGATGCATGCTTGAGTACATGTATTTCCCAGCCAAAAAAATTATACATTTACTAGTTCCTCCCCTACCTCTTTGAAGCAGTTCCCATTTCTCGGAAACACTGAATAAAACTCAACTGACAGCTCTTATGTTGTGTGTTTTTTCTCCAATTGACACTTGAGATCACTATAAGAAGAGTGGAGGTTAACAAAAATGCTTCATGATAATAGCCACAATAGCAGAGAAAAATTGGCCTTGACACTGAACCAACATTGATGGGGTAACTTTAAGGGTCTTGCTGAGATGGTTCCCTTGCATGTCACACCTCATAACAATCATGACAAAGACTGAAAAGGTAGGGTGTGGATAGAAACCAATAGCTCGAGGCCCTTTTGAACACCTCCAAAGGGCTATGAGCAAGTTCTGGCTGTGGTTTATTTTCCAGGTGAACTGAGTTTTTCCTACTGGTCAGAGAGTTATCACTGTAAAGGTAGGGAAACTGCTTGCCTTTGTATTCCCGACTCAACTTACCTCTCCAGTAGCAGGGACAGGCATTGCACTTATTTAAAGAACTCTGTTATTTAAAAACTCTGTAAAGTTTTAACTTCTCAGAAACTCTACAGCCATTATCACCTATAATCTTCAGAAAAAGTGGAGAGACCTAATGGAATTTGGAAAGTAAAATCAACAAACTTCTAACCCTAACCCTCAAACTTCCAGGGACTAAAGTATTGCCATTAGCCTTGATGGCAATAAGCTCTAACCCCTCTGGGGACCACCTATAGTTAGCTACTTCTGAGGTAATAACAGACTACCCTAAGTGTTTTGTAATTGCACCTCAAATCCTAGATTCTACCCTCTTACAGGCCAATATGACTTCATACTACTAGAGACTCGTGTGATGCCTCCAGATGTCCCCATAACAGGTTCAAGCTGCATTTCCAAAAAAGTCTGCATGATCAAAGGGAAAGCTGCCCTTGAGCCTCAGCGGAAAAGACCTTATTAATAGGCTTCAAACTGAGGATTCTTAGGAATTCTCCAGAAGCTGATGACTGCAGATTTGGATGGCTTCTGCTCAAGGTGACAGAACAAGATTAATTTTCTGATTCTTCAGCACCTTTTTTTCTTTTTACTTCACTATTAATCTTGACTATTACTGTACCTTGACACCTTCTAGTAACCAAGTAAAATATCTCTCACCCTGTTACTTTTGACCCGCTATGGATTCCCTCTGTCACTTAGGGGAAAAACGAAACTATCTTGTGTGTTTTCTCAGACTACAGCTACTATGAATTTGATTGCTGGATCTCGATCTCTCTCTCTCACTCTCTCTCTCATGCAGACTCACACGCCTACCTCAAACTGACAAAAATGCAATAGCTCTTCTTTTAAATACCTCAGAAGGTAGCTTTCTTTCTATAGGTCCTCTCACATTTCCCTTAAAAAAAAAATCCCAAACCTCGATCTTGTAAAAATTGGCTGTTGGCCTCAGAGAATGCTTCTGCTGAAGTCGCTGCAACCCTATCAGCAAGACCCAGCCCATCAGGAATGGGAGCTAACAGTTGGGGCAGTTTGTTCTCTTCAAACACACTTTAGCCTGTTTTGCTGCTACTGTTTAACTCCACTCAAGAAATCCACTCTAGAGGACTTCCTTGGTGGTGCAATGGTTAAGAATCCGCCTTCCAATGCAGGGGACACAGGTTCGAGCCCTGGTCCGGGAAGATCTCACATGTCGAGGAGCAACTAAGCCTGTGCGCCACAACTACTGAGCCTGCACTCCAGAGCCTGCAAGCCACAACTACTGAAGCCTGCGTGCCACAACTACTGAAGCCCGTGCACCTAGAGCCCATGCTCCACAACAAGAGAAGCCACCGCAATGAGAAGCCCACACACTGCAATAAAAAGTAGACCCCGCTCGCCGCAAATAGAGAAAGCCTGCACACAGCAACAAAGACCCAACACAGCCAAAAATAAATAAATAAAAATAAATAAATTTATAAAAAAAATAGTTCACACCATCCATGAAAACCTTCAAGTAACACCCATAATTAGGATGGATAATGTGTTGTCCCGGAAATCATGTTGCAAGTGACCTCTGAAACTCTATACACCGTAAATAAGACTATAAATCCCAGCTTTGCCATTTTCAGGCAGTATAACCATGGGCAAGTTGCTTTACCTTTTTGTGCTTTCAGTTTCCTCATATGTATAATGAGCGTAAGGAAAGGAAGGTTCCTCTGTCACCTCCGAAGTGATCACTGGCATATCTGAAGTGATCACAGGCTTGCAGGTAATCTGATGACACTGCAGATCCCCTGGAGATGGCCCCGATCGGTCAGTTCCAGAGGTTGGCCCTAAATGGGCTCCTTGAGATGGTTGCCAGGTCCCAACATCAGAGCGTAGATCTCTAAAGGTGTATCCCTGGGGAAGGCAGCCCTCCCACCCCCCTGGAGGACCTGGGATGGTAGGGGTGGAGCTATGAGGGCTGTCCTGCCCAGCCAGGTCCTGTTATCCAACTGCCACTAAGAGAACAGGGGAAATGAGAACACTCAGACCAGCAACTCAGAGTAAGGTATGCACCCAACTCTTCTGTCTTACTTTCTCTCCCACTTCTCTTTTTCTTTCTCTGCCCCTCAGCTTCTCTCTTTTTTCTTTGCTATCTCTGTCTCTCCCAATATGTCTCTATCTCCTCACTTTCATTCCCTCTTTTCCCTGTCTTTTTTTTAATGTGTACTGCTTTTTCTCTTGGTATCTGTTTCTCTGCATCTCCATTTCTCCTTTGATGTCTCTGTAAACTGGCTATCTGTCTCTTTCCCTATCTTTTCTCTCTGTCTTTGATTTCCCCTCGTCTCTCTCCCCAGCCTCTCAGGGTCTCTGCCTGAGGAAGTGGACAAAGGGATTTCCCCACTCCACTGTCAGGGCTGGAACCTCTTGCTCTTCTCTGATTCTGTCCACCTCTCTAACCCTCCTCATCCACCAAATATCTTCCCTTCCCCACCGCGTGCAGACAGGTGGATGGCAAACTCCAGGACTCAGGGAGGGTGAGAGTCACCAGCCAGAGAAATCAAAGCAGAGAGATGAGGAAGAAGAGCTGAGAGACAGATCAAGACATAGAGGCAGAGTAGGGGCTCAGGCGAGGAGGGAGACCGGAAGGAAGAACCTGAGGGAGAGCCACTGAAATCCTTATGAGAGAGAAAGAGAGAGAATGCAGTTTGGGCATCTCTCTGCCTCTCTGAGGCCAGTGAGCTGGAGGGTAAGTGGGCAGGCAGCCTGAGGAGGCCTGGCCTGACAACCCTTGTCGGTTCAGCCCCTCAAACCAGCTCAGAACTCTACACCGCCACCTCGCCTTCTCTCCCGCCTTGGCCTCCACTTTGACGCTGAGGGTCTTCCCACCTGCATTTCTGACCCTCAAACAGCTCCTTCTTGCTCCTCTTCCTGTCTCTGTCCTTTCTCCTCATCTCTGTCTCTTTTCCTTTATTTCTTGTATGTCTCTCTGCCTCTCTTTCTATGTGTCCATTAGTGTCTCTATGTCCCTGTGTATGTCCCTCAATTCCTATTTCTCTCGCCATCTGTTTCACTCTTGCCTTCTCCGTCTCCTGCCTTTTCTGGGTCTCTGCAATCCCCCCCACCCCCGGTGGAAACCATCCGGGGTCTGACCCCACATTCCCTTCTTCTGGGAAGAGCAGCAGGCCCGCGGTCAGGTCAGGGGGCGGGGCCTGAGGACTCGCCCTGGACCCAACTCCCCCCGCAACTCCGGAGACCTGCACGACACCGGACGCCCCAGCCCCACCTAGGAGCCGGGTGACGCCGCGGCAGCTAGGCTCCCACGAAGCCCCACCACCACTCGATGCCGCTCTACAACTCTCAGCCGAAGCCCAGTCCTCCGCTACTAAACCCAGTACTGGTCCCGCCCGGCCCAGCCAGCAGCCCCAGGAGCCAGAGCACAAGGCCCTGAACTTCACCATGAACCGTTCCACGGCCCCACGGCTCCAGCAGCCTTCCAGACCCGGAGACCTTGAGCGGGGTCCCAAAAGTGGGAGGGCGGGGCGCCCGAGCATTTGAGGTTCCCGAAGCGGCGGGACCTTAAGGAGCAGGAGAGGGCGGGGTCTGAAGACGGGAAGAGGTAGGGTCTAGAGGCTTCTGAGGGCGGGAAACCTGGGCCTGCAGGAGGCTTAGAGGGCAGGGCTGAAAGATAGGGAGGGGGTGACCTGGGGGCGGGGCCTGGAGACAAAGGGTCTGTGAACAGCACAGCAGCCTGAGGTGGGCAGAACCTGAGGGCTCAAGGAAGGAAAAGGCTCAGGAGAGCTAGCGGGCCTATGTTTGATAGGAGCAGGGTGGGGCCTGGAAACGCAGCGGGGTTGGGGCCTGGAGGTGAGGAAGGGCGCGGCCTAGGTGTACCGAATGGGCGGGACCAAAGGAAGTGGCCTGGAAATACAAGGGTTGCAGCCTGGGATACCCAGGGTCTGACTGGCATCCCGGTCCTACACAGGCAAGTGTGTTGCTGCTGCTGGCGTGGCCATGGAGTCGGCAAGTTCGAGGCCAGGGCCCTGCTGGGGCACTGAGAGAGCTGTGTGCACGGGGCCTGCTACGTGCGCCTGGCACTGAGTCCATCAAGCAGCGTTGCAGTTCTACTACCTCCGAGGACCACTAGGACCTCGTTGGGGCCTTCGGAGGCCTGAGAACTCCGCATTTGCACCCCCAGGGAGCGAGTTTGTATGAGAGGGCATTTCCACCTCTTTGCAATGGCTTGCATAAAAGGGACAGTTGGTGTGTCTCCCATGAGGCCACCTGCACCCCCGTGGAGGCGTCTGCCCCACACATGTAGGTGTTTGCATGCAAGAGACAGTGTTTGGAGCCGATGTCCATCCGAGAAAATCTCTCTCCCATAACCCCCACTCCACCCCCAAAACGAAACCTCATCCAGTACCCTTAAATACTGACAACCCTGAGCATCGCAGAGCAGAAATCTCTCTGTAGTGCAGAAGAGAAGATTAAGGGTACCGTCTTCAAGGAAGCTGGGTCTCCCCGACCCCTACTTCCATCCCAGGTCCCTGGTGAGGCCACATGGAAGGGGAATTAACTTCACAAACGGGGTGACTGGTATTCAGAAAGACAGAGTTCACTGTGAGGTCAGATTTCCCAGTCTTTGCAATGGGGACATGGGGGAGAGGGGTCAGAGGTGCCGCATGCTGAACCACCCCTCTACCCCAGCAATCCTGTGTTCACTCATTTCTTTCCCAAGCCTGTTCCTCTTCTGTCTGCTTGTGATTCAACACTTGGCCCCCTTATTCATGTACTATTCACATCTGGATTCATTCCCCCTCCTACACATTCATCCCACAAACCTTTACTAGAGCCCACTCTCTGTGGGACTCCAAATCCTAGGGCTCCCAAGTCCCTGAAGAGGGCTCTACCCCTTGTCCTAGTGAGCAGCTCCAATGGGTGGCTCAAGGAGTACATACATAGGCATTTCAAAACTGGCTTTAAATACTGATCAGGGTGCCATGCAAAGGGACTGGGGTGAGAGCTTGTTACATATGAGTGGGGGCTGGGGTGCCTGAGAGAGAAGGGACCCACCCATCAGGGCAGCTGGGGTGCCCCACCCCCAACCTGGGATAAGGGAACAGAGTAGAGGCCCTCTCTGGAGGGTCCCAGGGCCAACCGGGAGCCAGCCCTCCCTTCGAGGTAGATCATCGCGGAGGGAACCAAGGAGGAGCTCCCACGGTGGCGATGACAGGCGGTCACTTCCTCAGTGGTATTGCTGATAGCTGGGGTAGCCTGGGGCTGGGGTACCCTCCTTAGGGGGCAGCTGGCTGGGGTCCTCCAGGAATGGGGGTGCTGGAGCAGGGAGAATTGGATAAAGATGAGTGGAGGAGGCAAGGCAGAGCATTTCCCACCTCTCCCTGGCCAGCTTCACCAGGAACTCACCATTGCGGAACTGCTGGGCAGTGTAGCGAGTGAGGAGGATGCCAACACCCTCGATGAGGGCCAACAGAATGCCTCCCATCATTGCTGAGCCCACCATGGCCAATGGGCCACCTGGAGGAATGAGGAGGCACAGGGAGACAGGTGAGAGCAGGCAGAACAGGGTGGAAGGGGCTGGGGCCTGGGGATGGGGCACTCACTGCGGGCAGCCAGCACAGCCCCAGTCAATGCTCCACTGGTGATGGAGTTCCAGGGATCTTCCTTGCCCCGCAGCCGCACCAGACCGCAGTCGATGGTGGAGAACAGGCCCCCCCACACTGCGAAGCTACCTGTTGAGGGACCACAGCCTAATTAGTGTTTGTGGGGAATCCCCAGAATATACGGCTCAGGGTCCAGGGACTCCCAAGGCTTGAATGCTCTGGCAAAGAACGGGGGGAAAAACCCAGAGGCAAAGGCAGATGGCAAACTCCTAGGGGAGAGCCCCCATCTGTCTCTGTGGTAGCTCCTTCAATCTGTCTGTAATTGCCATCGGCACTCCTTTCACCTTCACAGGGGGCTGACAAGTATTTTACGGGCAGATTTATCTGCTTCTATATGGCTTTTTTCTTGGCCCCGCCATGCACTCATTCCTCTCAGTTCTCTGACCAGGGATTGAACCTGGGTGATGGCAATGAAAGCCCGGAATCCTAACCACCAGGCCACCAGGGAACTCCCTTCTATATGGCTTTTAACAGAGCAACTTTGATCTTTGTAACTACCACACAGAACTGGAATTCTGACCTTGGTTTCAGGGAGAAGGAAAGGGGTTAGCAAAGCCAGTTAACAATACAATAGTTAAAATGTTTACTCAAGTCTTACTGTGTGCCAGGACCTGATCTACACACTGCATGTTACTTGACTTCTGAAAATTTATATTAGTTAATACTATCAAAGCGCTTAACAGAGCAACCAGCACTTAGTAAGTACTACCTAAGTTACATAAATTACAGAACTTATTGTTTTGTCATCCCCATGTTGCAGATGAGGTTCAGAGAGGTTAAGCCACTAGCCCAAGATCACACAGCAGGGAAGAGCCAGGGCCTGGATTTAAACTCCAGAACTCACCCATATGAAATTGCTGGGAAACGTCACTCCCCCAGGAAGTCCCAGGCAGAGGTGGGACTAGAATCTGGACCCCCAACTTGCAGTCTAGACTCAAAGGAGCAACCAGCTCAACTCTGTTATCACATCTGTCTCCCCAAACCTCTCACCTCCAATCTGAGGGGCTCGGATCCTCACAGCGTTGACACTGCCTCTCATTCGGTGCCGAATTCCCTGGAGGAAAGTGAGGAGGAAGGGAATCAGAGCCCGGTTGAGGCCACTGGCAGACAAGGTTTCTAGCTTTTAAGAGAGGGATGGGGGCAGGAAACCTGGAGGGGTATCAGGGGTAGAGATGTGGGGAAGGGGCCAAGAACTAGGGGGCTGGGGAGCACCCCAATATAGGTGCTCTAAGAGCTGGGATGAGAAATCATTCATTCATTCATTACTTAGCACCTATGTGCCAGGCACCATGCTGTGTGCAGGGATACAGCAGTAAACAAGGTAGACCTGGCCCCTACGCTCTCAGAGCTCACATTATAGTGGGGGAGACAGATCCTAAATAAGGGTACAGATAAGACAGCTTCAGACAGCAATAAGAACGCTAGAGGAAATAGGAAAAAGAGCTATGACAGTGGCTGAAGGGTCAGGAAAGACCTCTTTAAGGAGGGGGGCATTTATGCTGAGACCTTGAGGATAAGAGGGAGAAACCTGGACAAAGATCCAGGAAAGAGAGCTCCAGGAGATGAGGGGAGGGACAGGGCTAGACAGAGAAATTACAGAGACCTTGACAAATGCATGGCATTTAAAGTCATGACATTTGATGAGGTCTCCCAGGAAGGGGAGGGGGGTTGTCAGAGATAGAGAGTGAGAGAGAGAGGGAATAGATTACGTTAAATTAAAAGCATTTTCTCAGCTTTAAGGCTGTCCTCCTCCTGCCAATTAAACTCCTGTCACTTCCCTCTATCCAGGCTTCCAACCCAGAATCTGCCTCTAGGTAAAATCTGACTGGCTTTGCACACACACATTTAGGTTTTGGTGATGACCCTTTTGACATCACAGCATTTCCACAGAGGAGCTCCAGTTGGGTGGGGGGTGAGGGGCAGAGGTCATGTTTGCAGTTCCTCCAAACTTCCAGATCCTGGAGCCAGGCCTGGCATATAGTAGGTGAGCAGGCACCAGAATGAATAAGTGCATGTGACTGGCAGCTCCAAGCAGTTTTCAGAACAGTATCCCATGTGGGCAGGGCAGGACCCCCGCGCCACCCAGGGAAGGCCAGGACTCACGACAGGGGCATTGCGGAAGCCCTTAATGGCCTGGAAGACTCCACCGCCGATAACACCCATAGTGAAGGCGCCACCGCAATCATCCACAATTCGCCATGGGCTGCAAGCGGGAAGGGGAGGATGGGGTTAATGTGAGCCCTCCCTCTTGCCATGTCACAATGACTCTTTCCAACTGGGAGAGACTAAGTCACCCAAATGGGAAGCAGAATTTCAGATAATAGATTATTCTCCCCCTCATTTAAGCAAGAAATAGTGCGAAGGAGGGAAAATATTAGTCTTTGCCCTGTCCGCCCCTCCCCTTCGCAGCCAACCAAGAAATCAACCGCTTTACTACTATCAATGATTAAATGAATTGATAACAAGCAAAGAGTTGGCAAGTTTAAATAAGCGCTACAGAAGTGTTAAGCTAGCACTGTTACTAAAGCAGAACGGGCTCGCACCCCCCTTTCCCACAATGAGCACGTCCAACCAAGCCACGCCCTCTTTTTTTTTTTAAACCCGTACAACTGGGAAAAACCAATCGCAGACCGGGGGGATGATCCAGCACCGCTCAATACCGCACCACCCCCTCGGCTGGAATGGATTCGACCAGCGTGTCTTTTCGTTAACAAAGAGAGACTGGGAGGTACGAAGGCAAGGGAAACGTGGAGTGGTTCGTCCTTGCACCGCACCTTCTCCTTTAGGCACACAGTTGTGGCCCCTCTTAACGGAGCCCGAGTAGGAGGAAGGGGAGGGGAGCAGAAGGAGACAACAAACGTCTAAGAGTCTCCGGAGTCTGGGACGTGGCGCTGTGTGGCCGATGCCTCCCCCGCCCGCCTCCCACCGCTGGCCGTGGCGCCCCAGCAACAGTCCCGAGGCCTGCGCCCCTCGCCGTACCAAGGCTCCCGAGCGTACTCCTCCATGGCGCCGGCGTCCGGCCGCGCAGTCTGACTAAACCGCGGGCGGGCCACGCCCCCACCGTAAATGCACACAGGCGTTCGAGCTTTCCACCTATTCCAGGGCAATGATTGGGTCGTTTCACCAGAAGAAGTCAGACCAAGGGGCACTCTCATTGGCCAGCCAAGTTTGTGTCATCCTTTCGCCGCAGCCTGAGCTTAGCCCAGTTTCCTCCAGGCTCGGAGGGAGAGGACCTCGTTCTGGGGTTTGGGAGAAGAGAGTCGTGTAGTCCTGGCACTCATAGAAGCGACGAGAGAGAGACGGCCAGTCTGTCAGCTTTCCACTACCCGCGTGACTGTATTGGTAATGTCGGGGTGGGCGCATTTTTTGGAGCTGGAGGTGTTGCACTCTGCTCCCCCATCCCAGCGCCTTGGTTCCTTCCACCCGGTAGTCTTCGGGGGAAGTTGGGTGAGCCCATTTCTGGGGCGAGGGGCAGCCGCGTTTGGCCCCTGTGGCAGTGGGCGGAGCCTGGGCCTGGGAGAGGAACCCGGTCCTGGAGCACCCGGCCCGGGAGAGGAGGGTTGGTGAGAGTTTTGGTGATATTGCCATTTATCCCTTCCACCTTTTAGCGTAGGGTCTGTCGCCCAGCTCCTAGTGTAGGTGGGGGTCCAGATGAGTACTTGCTGAGGGGAGGCGCTTGGTTACAAGATCAGATTCAGTCCTCATCTGAGCTGTTTTTTGGTCTGTCTGTTCTTCCCTAGGTCTGTCTGCTATCCGCTATGCCGCTGCCCGTTGCGCTGCAGACCCGCTTGGCCAAGAGAGGCATTCTCAAACATCTGGAGCCCGGTGAGAGAGCTAAGAGCAGATAGGCCTACCAATGTGGCAGGCTTGACAGGCACTTTGTTGTTGATACTGCCACTTGATACCTAGCATGGACCTACTTCGCACCAAGCAGTGGGGTGGCAGGCATTTCATTGTTAACAATGCGTATTCCTGACACCCATTCCTACCGTATGAGGAGGCGGGTGGGGACGGGGAATAGACATTTCATCCTTAATAATACTGACAGTTGACGTGTATTTTTGGGTCTTCTATATCCCAAGTTTAATCCATCCATCAATCCCTGGAAGTGGTTACAAATTATCTAATAGTAAGGATAGTAACAGTTGACAGAAGCTGACATCTACCGCAGCCTCCTGTGGGCCAAGCACAGTGGCAGGATGCTAATACTTTGCTCTTTACCATACTAATAGATAACATTATTTTAGACCTACTGTGGAGCCAGGCACTGTGCTGGTGATATATACCTTATTGTTCACCGTATCAATAGCTGACATGTATTTTGGGTCTACTTGAAGTGTCATACACATTATGGTGAACAGTATATAAAATAATGATAGGATCTATCATTTCAGCCTACTGTGCTGCTGTTGCTAGTATTTCTACCTTATTGTAAGTAATAGCAAAAGCTGGCATCTAGTTTGGGCTAGGGTGTTCCAGGTACTGGAAAACTCATCTTATTTTCACTTTATTGATAAGTGACATCTATTACAAGCCTGTTGTGTGCCAAGCATAGATCTTTGGTTAATAATACTGATAATGATCATTGATATGACATTTACTTTAAGGCTGTTGGTACCAGGCCCTGTGCTGATTGTATATATCTTACTAACAATACCGATGATTATAGCTGACATCTATTTTGGGCCTGTTGTGTGACAGGCACTCTGCTGTTGCTGACATATACATTTCATTGTTAGCTATAGGTGAAATCTATGATAGACCTATGGAGGTCCAGGTACTCATACACCTTTTTCATTCTGTTGATAGTAACTGACAACAGTTGTAGGCCTCAGGAACTGAATAGATTCAGAGAAGCGTTTGGATAAATCCCTTGCTATCCAAACTTGCTAGTCAATATACCGGAGTCAGAAACCTCATATTCGCCAAGCCAGATAAGTTCAGGTAACATTATGTCATATCTGAACCCAGAAACAGAACAGATTTGGGTAAATTTTTTGGTAAATCCTAATATTCAGATACTTGGATTTGGAATGTGAGCAATATTTTTTAGGGCACTTGAGACCTGGCACACACACGTGGTCCATGTGAATGTGAGTGTGTCTCCCCAGGCCCTGACTGCAGGATGGGGATCCCTCTGGTCCTTACTGCTGTCCTCCTTTCCTCCTTGTCCTGCCAGAACCGGAGGAAGAGATCATTGCCGAGGACTATGATGATGATCCTGTGGACTATGAGGCTACCCGGTTGGAGGGCCTGCCACCAAGCTGGTACAAGGTGTTTGACCCTTCCTGGTGAGTCTGGGGATGCAGCGGGGTGGGCTGGGGGCAAATGGGGGCCACAAAGGAAGACATCTGGGGGTCCCTCCCTGTAGGGTCCTGGCATGGGGCAGGTACAGGCAGAGATCGGGGAGACGAGAGTTGAGGCTACAAGGAGAGGATATCTGTGCTGACATTCCTTCTCTCCCTCCCTCCCTCCACTGCCCTGCAGCGGGCTCCCTTACTACTGGAATGTGGACACAGACCTTGTGTCCTGGCTGTCCCCACATGATCCCAACTCCGTTGTTTCCAAATCTGCCAAGAAGCTCAGGAGCAGTAATGCAGGTGAGTTGGCAGATACAAGGGTGCCTCGAGTGTTCTTGCAGTTCTCCAGGAGGGGTCAGGTAAAAGACCAGGGCGGGTAAGACCAGGCAGACCCAGCCCCAGGCAAAGGAGGCTGTTGAAGGCAGAGGCTGCTGGGTCCTGAGGTGGGAGGCGGAAGGTCACAAGGCTTTCGTGTCCCCAGATGCTGAGGAGAAGTTGGATCGGAGCCATGAGAAATCGGACCGGGGCCACGAGAAATCGGACCGAGGTCACGAGAAGTCGGAACGCGGCCATGAGAAGTCAGAACGGAGCCATGAGAAGTCTGACAGAGACCGGGAGCGTGGTTATGACAAGGTGGACAGAGAGAGAGAGCGGGACAGGGATCGGGACCGGGACCGCGGGTATGACAAGGTGGACCGGGAAGAGGGCAAAGAACGGCGCCACCATCGCCGGGAGGAGCTGGCTCCCTACCCCAAGAGCAAGAAGGGTAAGCTGGGGTGAGGCAACGGGGGCACCAGGGGGGCACAGTGTAAGGAAGCCCTCGCTTGGCTTCACACGAGTGCCTGAGCCTGGGGCCTGGCAGCCTCAGGCTCCATTTCTTCTGGGGATGGGAGAGCTCGGTGATCGGGGACTCCTTGTGCCCCCGTTGAAGACCCCACTCTGCCACCTACTTCCGCAGTGGCAAGCCGGAAGGATGAAGAATTAGACCCCATGGACCCCAGTTCGTACTCAGATGCACCCCGGTAACTGACCACCCCTCGAGAGCCCTTCCTTTTTCCCCTTGACTCACTGCACCGCTGACTGTTCCTTTCTTCCTGTCTCCTTTCCCCCTTTGTCAGTTGTGGGTGGGTGGGAGGTGCCTGCCACAGTACACATATTATACATTCCCGCCCCCGCCCCTTGTCACCCCCAGGGGCACGTGGTCAACAGGACTCCCCAAGCGGAATGAGGCCAAGACGGGTGCAGACACGACAGCAGCCGGGCCCCTCTTCCAGCAGCGCCCTTACCCATCCCCGGGGGCTGTGCTCCGGGCCAATGCCGAGGCCTCCCGAACCAAGCAGCAGGACTGAACCTTCCCCAGCCCGGCCCACCCTGGGGTTCTTAATAAAAGCTTTTCGGTGGATCATGCCCACGAGACCTGAGTGCTTCCTTCTCTCACACTTTTGAGACTTCCCAACCCAAGCCAGCAAGATGCAAAACACATTTTATTTACAAAAACTCACCTAAGAAATAGTGTAGGGGTAGCAGGGGCATGGGGGTGGTTGGGTCCTGTCTGGGCCAGAGTTTAGTCATGTCAGCCCTGCGTGGGAGAGGGGGTGTGGGGACAGGGGGTTCGGCGTCTACCCCCCCCCCACCAGTACTGATCAGAGCGTTTGGTCCTGGCTGGACCAGGGCAAGAAGGGAGAGTGAGGCCAGGCCAGCGTCTTCAATCCCAGCGGCTAGGAACCCTTCACCTTGGTGAGCAACCTGTGGTGGGAACGGGGAGGAAAGAAAAACACAGAAAGCTGGGGTGGGCTGGCAGGTGGACGTCCTGAGCAAGCAAGGATGACTAGGGAGGCTGGTAGTCCCCAGGGTTAGTAACAGAGCCCATGTGGAGAGAGCGGGTACCCTGGGTCAGAAAGCTACACGTGGACTAAATAAATACAATATCTTTATTTGGCATTGGGTATCCTGACATTTGTTCATTACAGTTCCTTAAAAAAACAAACCAAAAAATCAGAACAAATTAATCAAAAATAAAGATCCAACGGCCCTATGTACATATAGCAAAGACAGCCCAGGCATTATGCGCGCACGCACGTGCGCGCGCACACACACACACACACACACACACACACACACACACACCCATATACACCCTGGGAGACAGTTAAGGGGTCAATAAGCTTTGGGGAGTGCAGGGGGCAGGTTCCACATTTCAGCAATTTAAAGACACCCCTCCCCATGAAGGGTGCCTCGTACAGCCAGTGGGGTATCATGAGTGTGGCTGGCAGCTTTATTTTTCCTCTCAGGGTATCTTAGAAAATAACCCTGCATCCAGCAACTGACAGTGTCTTAGATTCCATGAGATTAGGCCACTTCAAGGACCTCCCTTCTCCATTTTTCCCACACCCTGGATCATTCATCTGATTACACCACAAACCCCCAAATCGCAAACAAATGGCCCCTACTGCACCCTCCCCTTGAATGGGCTGATGCAAAAATCTCAGCTGTCGCCCCCCTTCCTCTCTCTCTGGGTGCTCACAAGAGGCCCATTTTCAAGTCCCTGTGTTAGGGAAGCTGCCCCAAGGCCACAAAAAGAGCTACTAATATGATCCAGTGTGGTTGTCAGGGAGGAGAGAAGGCCTCAAGCTATCAGAATCGGAACCCCACACATAGGCATCAGTCATTACTAAGGAGTTGTAGGATTTTTGTCCAATTTGTCCCTACAAAGGTGGAGGGATTGCTGGGAGGGACTCTCCCAGGCATGAGACACAGGACGCCTCTGGCTGAGGGGGGCAGACAAAAAAAGCCTTGAATAACAACACCCCCAACCCGGTCCCCAAAGAGGTTAGACTGAGACAGAGGAGGCAGCTCTAAAAACCCCTGGCTACAAGGAAGGGTTCACGTGATGCCCTGCCCTAGTCCCACAGGCTTCCAGAATTCTCGAGAACCTGGAAGAAAAGACCCTTCCAACCCCATGGGAGCCAGGCCCCGGTGGCAACTTGGGTCCTGCAGATGCCCAACACCCTCCACCCAGTGTCCCTCCCTGTCTCCCCCCACCGCCACCGCCAGCCCTCACTTCACCAGCACTGACTTTGGCAGAAAGGGCTCCGTGCTGACGTCTCCACGGTGGGAAGACAGCTGCGGTGGCGGTGGCTGCCCCGGAGGCTGCTGGTGAGTGCAGGGCCCAGAGGTGGAGGCAGACGCGGAAGCTATGGCTTTGGCTGCACCTCGGGGCAGGCTGTAGAGGTAGACGGCACCGATGACCAGCCCTGCACCAAGGGCAAACAAAGGGTCCACGTGGAAGCCAAAGAGGCGGATGGAGGCAACAGTGGACAGCACAATGGACAAGGAGGTGGCAAAGCCCTTGAGGATATTGTCGGCATACTTGACGACAACAGCCACCAGTAGCCCGCCGAAGGCCTGGTTGAGCACCACGCCCCAGACAGCAGGCGTGTACCCGAAAAAGAAGCCGCGGTGGGCTACAGCGGTGCCCTCGGCCCACCAGAGCCCCACCAGGCCCAGGGCTGTGCCGAAGAGGCCCAGCTGCAGGTTGCGCAGCCACACGGAGCCTGAGCTGCCTTTGAGGATCTTCTCAAAGTAGACACCTGCAAATCCCGAGGACAGACAGGACGCCACGACAGCTGCTAGGCCCGCCCCAGGGTTCTGATCCAGAGGCCGCGGGCTCCCACCGCCGGCTTGCTGTGCCTGGACAATGGCGACTCCGGTGAAGAGGAGCAGCAGGGAGGCCCACTGCAGCCGGGAAAGGCTGCGGTTCAGCATAAGCACGGAGAACAGTGCCGTGGTCAGGATCTTCAGCTGGTACGTGACCTGCGAGTGGCATGTGGAAGACACTGAGGGCTGCTTCCGACCCCCAACATGTACATGTGGGGGACGGCACCCACTGTGGGCCCCCAGGCACAATGGAGCGACAGGGTGGGGTAGATAACCATAAAAACAGCAAAAATATCCAGCCACTGGCCACTGACTGAGATGCCGCTAAATAGCTCTGAGGCGCCTCCCAGAAAGCACACAGGAGGATGGCTGTGCAAGGACGTCCTGGGCCACACCCAAGTCCACATCCCAACCCCATGTCCTAGCTGTGTGACGAGGGACAAAGCACTTGCCCTGTCTGAGCCCTGACATACCATCTGTAAATACGACTGATGTATGTGAAGCACCTCACACAGCAGGTAATGAATGAATGGTAAACATCCTGATGAGGGAGGTCTTGATAAGGATGTGTTGATACAAATGAATCAGCCATGAAATGACGTCAGTAAACATTTACATAGAGCTTACTATGTGCCAGGTGTGGGTCTAAGCACTTCACATGAATTCGTTTAATCCTCACATATGAAGTGTGTTATTGTAATGTCCAATTTAAAGATGAGATGGAGAGGTTACGTGACTTGCCCAATATCACACAGCTGGAAAGTAGCAGAGCTGGGATTTGAACCCAGGCAGCCTGGCCCCAGAATCCAGGCTCTTTAACCATCTTAAAGGTTGCTTGTAAATAGCCTAAAGCTTATCCATCACCAACCAAAGGCTCTTCCCAGATATTACTTCTTTTAGTCATCTCAGTGAGTAGCTACTATTACCATTTCCATTCCCAGTTCTCACAGATGAGGAAACCGAGGTTGAGGAAGATCCAAGGACATTCTGGAGGAAACACAGCCCCCGCTCTCTGCAGCCCTCCCTCCCCAACATCCTATATCCCCCACCCCAGCCAGTTCCTGGGCTTGGGGCTCACCTGGAAAGTGGCAGCTGGCAGGTTGGAGATGGCAACATACTGGAGGTTATTCTGCAAGGTGTAGATGAGAGAGGGCACTGCGAGCTTGAGTGTGTCCACATACTGCACCAGGACAGCCTCGTGGAGGAAAAGAACCAGGTGCTTCACGTTACCTAGGTGGAGGGAGGAGAGCCCTGTTTAGCGCTGACTTCTAAAGATGGGGATCCTCTAAAGGACAGGACTGGGCCTGGTCCTGTGTCTCCCCACCATACTCCAACTCCCTGAGGGCTAGAATGAGGTCTGCACTCTCGGTTTCTCTAGAGTACAAACATGTCTCCAGCAAGCCTTTCGGATACTCAGTCTGAGAATCACAGACCATATTTCACTCATCTTAGAGCCCACCTCCCTGGCACAAAGTCCCAGGGCAAGCACTCAGTACAGTTTGTGCAATGAAATAATCAGCACTAACTAGGAGCTTGTGAAGTAGAAGCTCTAGGAGTGTGGGTGGAAAGCTGTTTACCAAGCAGAGGGAAAGTTTTAGACTCAGCTTTTATTTTTTTTAAAGATTTTTTTGATGTGGACCATTTTTAAAGTCTTCATTGAATTTGTACAATATTGCTTCTGTTTTACATTTTGGTTTTTTGGCCGCGAGCCATGTGTGATCTTAGCTCCCTGACCAGGGATCGAACGAACCCACGCCCCCTGCATTGGAAGGCGAAGCCTTAACTACTGGACTGCCAGGGAAGTTCCTTAGACTCAACTTTTAGACTTTTCCTAGTTCCTTCCTAGCCTGAGAGCTGCCTGAGGGCAGGGGCCATCTTCCACTTGGCCGCCTCCTTCTGTCAGCCCCACACACACCAAGCATTTGCCCCTGTCACATGGAAGAATGCAGGCTTGACTCTAAAGCAGAAAGTCTGGTTGGGACCTGCTCCAATCAATAAATGAGAATAATTTCCTATATAATAAGACCTTTGCAAATCTCACCCCACTTTTTTGCAGTTCATCTTTTAAGACTCATCTGACTTCTTAAAAGAAGTCCCTCCTCAGGGAAAACCCCACAACCACTGCACAAGGTTACTGCAGGAACTCCTGCTGATGCTCATTCACAAAACCCTGCCCTTTCCCTTCATGGCATTAATCCCAGGAGTAACTATCAACCTCTAACCCTTTACCCAAATTCCCTGGGCCCAGGGGTTTGGGTGTTCAAGAATGTCCAGGTGTTAGAAAGGTAACACGGCATATATGCTATACATTTCACATAACACACACAACGTATATGGCGCTGCACACCATAATCAAGCACATTCATATTTCTGCAGTGACCCGTGGACACATTCACACCAAATGAGAAAACTAAAAAAATAAAACGGGGGGGGCGTTGCTGAAATTGTAGATAAGAGATGAAAGCTGTGATTAACCTGTAGCTATTTGTTTCTCCCCATCTAAAATATCAGCCCCCTGAGGGCAAGATGCACGTCTGCATCGCTAACATGTCCACCTCCACAGCCAGAACATGGCCTGCCACACAGTGTTCACTCAAACCGTCTCAGACTCAATCTAGAACAGAGCAGATGAGTTCCTAAACTGCTGCCTCCCAGGGCCCTGGAGCTAATGAGTGGGTGAGAATGCTTTCTTCAGTGTAAATACCTAGGGCAGAGCTGCATGCGAGGCCTTTATAGAGAAATGACTGGGCAACATTTTAAAGAAGGCCTTTGGGGAGGTGTTTAAGTTAGTAAATAAATTCAACTTATAGGAAATATAGAGGACAGAAGAACATGTTAAATGAGACCAGTGGGAGGCACTCAGCAAAATCCAGGCTACCTGAAGTCTACAAGACAAACAACCTTATGTCTTTGAGAAATTAACTGCAGAGAGAAAAAAAAACAGTTGGAGGGGAAACTAGAGGCTAGCCGACCTAGAAGACACCAACCAATTACAAAGCACTGACTTTATATAAACCTGATTCAAACAAAATTTTTAAAACTTTTATGACATTTGAGAAATCATTACGAATTTGAACACTGACTGGATATTTGATTATTTGATTAACTTAAAAAATTATTGTTAATTTTTTGATGTATGATTTCTAGCAGTCATGACTGATTGAAGTCATTAGTTTAAATGTACCGAAATATTTACTCAAGATAATAAGAGGGAATTTACTTCAAAATAATACTTCATGTGGGACATACTTCAATATAACAAGGTGGGGCTTCCCCGGTGGCGTAGTGGTTGAGAGTCCGCCTGCCGATGCAGGGGACACGGGTTCGTGCCCCGGTCCGGGAAGATCCCACATGCCGCGGAGCGGCTGGACCCGTGAGCAATGGCCGCTGAGCCTGCGCGTCCGGAGGCTGTGCTCCGCAACGGGAGAGGCCACAACAGTGAGAGGCCTGCGTACCGCAAAAAAAAAAAAATTAAAAAAAAATATATATCAAGGTGCAGGAGTAGGTAAACAGACACATAGATTGGTAGTGAGTGGATAATCACTGATGCTGTTTAATGGCAGAGTGGCCACGAGTTGATCATTGTTGAATCTCGGTGATGGGACATGGATATTTTACCATTTTATTATTTTCTCTGATTTTGTGTTTGAAATTCTCCATAATGAAAAGTTAGAGAGAAATCAATAAATCATCATGTAAGGGTCACCTGCTACCTTATGGGCACAGACTGTCTCATTCCTTCAGTGTTTACTGGCCAGCTCCTGGGGAGTTAGGGGTATAAACATGTGGATGCAGCTACTCATAGCTGGAGGTACAAGGCAGCCAAGCCACACTTACACAGTCCCCAGGCATTTTCATAGACACAGAGATAATCCCCCAACCAAACCCTCCACGTGGGAGCGGGTACACACACACACACACACACACACACACACTGCCACCCACCGACTCCAATGCAGCCCCCCTCCCTGCAGCCCCTCTCCCTGGCTCATACCCCTCTTCTGTGCGAAGAGCAGCAGCAGGCAAGTGAGACCTTTGAGCACTTCAGCCATGACCACAGCAGTGGTGGCAAAGAAGCGGTCCCCAGGCAATGTGCGGGCATAGCGGATGCTGAGGATGAGGGAGGCATTCTGGACCACCAGCACAGCTAGGGATATGTATTTGAGGCGCCGGTGAGCTGTGGGGAATGGAAGGAGTAAGGGGGAAGAAGGGGTCAAAAGCTGCTGTGGCATAACCACACTACCACCCTCCCCTCTCCTTTCTCAACCAGGATCCTCCTAGCCACCGCTACTTCCTCCTTCTGCCTGCCTATCCTGACCCAACGTGAGTCTCATCCCTGCCAGCTTGATGAGAGCCAGAAAGGAAAGGGCAGGAAGAGCCAGAAAGGGAGAAGTGGGCCTCTCCCTGTCCAGCCCATACCTGGAATCCTTGCTGATGTGTCAGGAAATGGGTGGGGCAGGTCCTGGACACCCACCTCAGCCCTCTCTCTCCCTCCCCTGAGTGAGAAGCAACCCTGCCCTGGGCAGAATACCAACTGCATCCTCGACATTTATTGAGTGCTTACTGCGTGCCTATCATTGGGATAAGGGATTTATATGGATCACCTCAACAGACCCCTACATGGCTCTGATCTCTGAATGAACTATCAGTGTTCCCATTTTATGGATGAACAACCAAATATTTATATGAAATGATGGTTCTATTTAGTGAATGATTGTCTCATGTGAAAAACGATACCCTAATACAAGGAATGAGACCACTGTATATAAGGCATGTCCATCCCTTAAGGAACGTTCTCTCATCTAAATTATTCCATTCCCTTACACTCAGAATGGTCTCTCCAACCCTTCCCGCCTATGATGACTGATTCCTCCCTGCCCCAGAATGGTCTAACAAATATAAGAAATGATTCCCTCACTGTCCAAAGGATTGAATCCCATGTAGTAAATGGTTACTCCACTAAGAATGGTCTGGGTCCCTTAACGATATAAGGAAATATTTCCCTATACACCAATCATCCTCCCACCACCGCATACCCCCACCCAAGGAATTATCCCTTGTCCTGCTCACACTCACAATGAACTCTCCCCGTTATAAGGAATGGCCTGGCACCCTCAGAACGTCCTTTCTCCGCCATATAAGGAAGGCCCCTCCCACTGCAACATACAATGAACTATCTCCATCAGGAAGGGACCCCTAGAATGGTCTTCTCCCCATATAATGGACATCCCTATCCTCAAAACATTCTAAGTCATATAAGGAAGAACCTGCCCCACCCTAACTCACAATACCCCTGTCCCTTTACAAGGAAGAAACCACCTCCCTCAGAACAGCTCCTCCCTTCTGTAAGGAAGAACTCTCCCGCTCTCAGAATGGTCTCTCCCTTGTATAAGGACGGACCCCCACACACACTCAGAATGGTCTTAGTGGTCTTAGCCTCCCCAAAAGGAAACACCCGCCTCCAACTCAGAATGGTCTCTACTCCCCATTTGCAGAAGGGACCTCCCCATCACCCTCAGAATGGTCTCTTCCGCGCCCCCAAAACACACGTCCTCCTCTCACCCTCCCACTCCCCACACATAGGTTGGTCCGTACGGGATGCTCCCTCTCGCCTCAGTGAGGAACCTTTCTGACCCCCCCGCGATCCCACCCCCCGGCCCGCCGCCGACTGCTCAGCCACAGCCTGTCTCACCCGCAGTCGTGGTCCCAGGCTCCAACATCCCTGCAGAGACCACCCCCGGCCCGGCCGCCGCGGGGGAACCGCCGGACCCCACCGCTGCCATGTTGGCATCTGCCTGGCCCGTCCCCTCGGCAACAGTAAGCCACTTCCGTGTCCGTTACTTCCGCTTCCGGGACCCTGGGGTGGGGATGGGGCGAGCGAGAAGCTTCCCAGAGCGGTAGCTCTCCTCGTTCGCTCCTGAACGCTAGTTTAAGAGAGGTCTCAGGATTTCCAAATTCCGTTGAGATCCGGAGGCAGGGCACGCAGCCGGCTCAGTCTCCCACCGTCTTTACAGAGCCTCTTTAGCCCACTCCCGTTACTAAACCCGCCCTCATCTTCTTTGACCCCGCTTTCCATATCGCCCGCCCATTCTGTCTCCTCGTCTCTTTGGTTCCGGTGTCTGTCTCCTGTCTCGGCTCTTTATTGCCACCGTCTGATGGCACCGCCCTTTCTGCATCAAAACTCCTGGGTCCTTCCGGGTTGGACTGAAGTTCTTTTCCCTTCTGCCGGCGAGGCCAACCCCCGCCCCCTGGAGAGACAGCGGGCATCTGGGAGGGAAGTGAGACTTTGAGGGAACAGGGCAGGTGAGGGTCAGGCAGGTAAGCGAGCAGATAAAGGCAGGGCAGTTAAGGATATACTAGTGAAATGGCACAGGAGAGTTCAGACTGAGAAGAGAGGACAAGTGAGTCACCATTAAGAATGGAAAAGTGAGAAGTGGGTAGGTAAGCCAGTAGGTGAGAGGTTTACAGGTTAGTTGTTTTTTGTTGTTTTTTGCCACGCTGCCTGGCTTGCATGATCTTAGTTCCTCGACCAGGGATTGAACCTGGGCCACCGCAGTTAGGACTAGCACCTAGTCCTAACCACTGGACCGCCAGGAAATTCCCTAGGTTAGCTGTTGAAAGCAGGGCAAGAGAAGGTACAACTGAGGTCCGGACAAGTGCAACTATGATAAAATAGGGCAGGGCAGGTAAGTCAAGAGTTGAGGAAGTTGAAGTGAGCGGGATGAACAGGTAAGAAGACAAGGAAGAGGTGAAAAAGGTAGAGGCAAAACAGGTGACTCCACCTTGGACGTTATTAGAAAACAAGGAAGGGCTAGGAAGATTCCCGTCAGGGCTCAACCCCCACCCTGCCCTCACCAAGCCCCAGAAAGGGCTTTTCTTCTCCCATGGGGAAGGTATTTCCTCCCCTGGGGTTGGGGGAAAGGAGTTTTTTCTGCCTCTGAGCTGACCATCTTTGATTTGGGAGTGTGTCCCAGACATCTTCAATGTCTATGGTATCTCCAAAGCAGCCCTTCTGCACATACGGGGTGCTACATAAGAGCTGAGGGGAAAATCAAGTTTTTCTTTCACCTTAAATGAACCCATAAAAGATCTTCAGGATGGCACCACAAGACTGAGGCTTCCCGTGGGCAGAGAGGTCCAATCCATCTCCCTCTTGGCTCAGCATTCAGTAGATGCTCCACGAATGCCTCACCACATCTACAAATGGCCAGTCGCTTCTGATTCTATTACATTTATTAAATAGTGGGTTTCCACACATGGCTTTTTAAATAATCCAGGCGGGGGAGAAGGAAGAGGAAGATACAGTTGGAGCTCTCCTTCCCCAATACATTAAGTATTTACATTTCAGCAACTGGACAACCCTGGCTCAGAAGGAGGCAGCAAGAATCAAAAAAAGGTGGAGGGTGGGGCCCTAGGAGAACAAACAACAAGACATTTCCCTCACCCCATCCCCCCAAAAACCATCCACCCCATCCTAGTGGACTCTAGTAGTGTCCATCTCCCATCCCCTCCCAAATCATGAAAGTGGGGTTTCTCCTCACCAGAATAAGAGCACTTGGGATAACAGAGTAGGGTCCCCTCACACACACACACAAAAGCCCTGGGACAACAATAGGGCTTACCTCCCCCAGAATAAACAACCCTGGGCTGAGGTAGGCAAGCAGCTTGACTGAATATGGGACCCTAGGCTAGGGGAAAGTGTCCCTTTGCTAAAATAAGAGCCGCTGGGGTATTGGAAGGAAAGCACCCTTGCCCAAGTCAGAGCATTTAAACTAAGTTTGTGTGGTGGTAGCAGGAGGTGCCAGTGTAGGGGTTACTGCTCATCAGAATAAGAGCCCTGCAGGCTCAGAATGTAATTTCAACCAAATAAACACCCTTAGCAAAACAAGAAGCAAAGAAGGACCCCCTCCAGAATAACAGAGCATACGTTCTGGGAGGAAGGCTCCTTAGCAGGATTGGGATAGGGACTAGGTAAACTTGGCTTATGTCTTCTGACACCTGATCCCCAATCTCTGACCCTAGTAACACTGGATTTTTAATGACCTGTAAAACCAGATCAACAGATGTCCATCTATCCCTGTGGCGTGGCCATGGGATGGCTATTCCAACTAATGGGGGCCCTGGCCAGGACTAGGGCAGTAGGGACCAGGCCAAAGGGGTGGAACTCCCTTTGGGAGTGTTGAGGGATGCATCCTCAGCTGGTGTCTGCATCCAGGGGTCCAGCAGGATCTCCTCCAGTGTGGGTCGGGCAGAGGGTTTGGGGGCCAGGCACCGGCGGATTAGGGCACAACAGTCTGCAGATCAGAAGCACACAGGAGATTAGCAGTGAGTTGGGGGCACCAATCCCTGGGAGGGATGAAGTCTGGTGGGCTAGGGTGGGTGGGGCCTCACCTGGGGAGACGTGGGCAGGGAAGTGGAGCTCAGCCTCCAGAATCTCCTGGTCTCTCTCAAAGGGAATGTCCCCACATACCATGTCATAGAGGAGGATACCCAGTGACCAGACAGTGGCTGGGAGTGCGTGGTACTGATGACGAGAGATCCACTCCGGGGGGCTGTACACCCTTGTCCCTGCACATAAGCCACAGGTTAGACCATTCTCTGATAATGCCCTTCTCCCATCCCACCCTCCCCAGGAAGTATGGTTGCTTCACTAGAATTAAGAGAACTCACTGTATAAGCAGGGTCCCCTCACCAGAATAGAAGCTCAATGGAATAAAAGCACTTAAAAGGTACAGTAGGACCTCCTTACCAGAAAAAGAAGACTCAGGATAATAGCAGGATCCCATCATCAGAATAAGAGCCCAGAACAAGATCAGGGCACTGTCAGAAGATGGACTTATTAGAGAGCAAGGCTTGAAAGCCCCTAAAATTAAAACTCAAGAACCTTATAAAGGTGTACTATAGATCAAGGGTTACAGGATACCCCAGCACTGGAGGTCAAATGTCAAGAGGCCAAAAAGATAAAAGGTGAAAACTCCCCCCACAGAGATTTAGGGAAGCCTTACCATCAAAGTCAGTGTAGGGTTCATCATGAAGCAGGGCGCCAGAACCAAAATCAATGAGTTTGGCACAGCCCCGGCGGAGGTCCATCAGGATGTTCTCATCCTTGATGTCACGATGGACAACTCCACGGGCATGGCAGTGCCGAACAGCTGCCACTACCTGGGCAAAGAGACAGCGGCTTCGGCCTTCACCCAACGGGCCCTGCTCTGTGATGTAGTCAAAGAGATCCTGGGCAGGCAGAGGCCGCTCAAGGACCAGCATGAAGCCCTCTGGTGTCTCGAACCAGTCAAGCAGGCGGATCACACCAGGGTGTCCACCACCTGCACCCACCTTCCATAGCAGTGCCACTTCCAGTGGGCATGTGACTGAGTCTGACTGGTGGGGGGGAAGCAGGGAGAGAAAAGAGAATACAGACATCAGGCTAGCAGCTTTGAGGCTGACTTCTCGCCTGAACTTAAATCATAGCTCCTCAGCCTCCTGACTGTGTGGCCTTGAGCAACCTGCTTCCTTCCCTGGGCCTCAGTTCTCTCATCTTAAGGGCTTAAACTCACATAGCCATTGGGAAGGTGATTCAAGCTTAAGGCTATGGGGTGGGGAGGGATAAATTGGGAGATTGGGATTGACATGTTAGCACTACTATATGTAAAATAGGTAACTAATACGGACCTACTGTGTAGCACAGGGAACTCTACTCAATACTCTGTAATGACCTATATTGGGAAAGAATCTAAAAAAAGTAAAAGTGGATATATGTATATTTATAACTGATTCACTTTGCTGTACAGCAGAAACTAACACAATATTGTGAATCAACTATATTCCAATAAAATTTAATTTTAAAAAAGCCAAAGCCTTTGCACATCTGGCATGTAATAGGAGCTCAGTTCATTTTTGTTTTTGTTTTTGGCTGTGCCACTTGCAGGATCCTAGTTCCCCAACCAGGGACTGAACCTGGGCCACAGCAGTGAAAATGCCAAATCTCAACCAGTGGACCACCAGGGAATTCCCTCAGGAAATGTTTGAGGAATAAATGAAGGTGGTTCTTAACAAAAGGCCTTCAGCAGAAGCAAGTGATAAACACTATTATGTAGTAATTTATCTGTTTTGTCCACTGACATCTGTAAAGAGACTAGAATAGTACCTTACACACAGTGTTGCTTGATAAATGTTAAAAATGTTTTAAATAGATAAAAGCACTTTATAGCATAGAATCTGACGCAGTTAGCACTCAATAAATACTATTATTGTGTGATGGTTTGTCTGCTTTGTTCATTGCCATAGCTCAAACACTAGAACAATGCTTGGTAACAGGGCAGAGCTCAATACATAGTTGTTAAATAGGTGAAAGCAATTAGTAGAAAAGGACTAGCACAAAAAGAGCTCTCAATAAATGTAATATTTTGCCAAGTGCCTAGAATTGTACCTGGCACGTTCTAGGTGCTAATATACAGTTGTTAAATAGCTAAAAGTGATTAACTGCAAAGGAACTGGCACAAAGTAAGAACTCAATAGTGTCATTATGTGGTATTTTGTCACTGTCACCAAGCATCTAGAACCGTGTTGAATGAAAATACTTAGTGGAAATTGGAACACAGTAAGCTTTTATGATGAAGCAAAGTCTGAGGCATACAGTCGGTACTCAATAAAAGGCATACATGTTACTGGTCACAAAACCCGCCCCACTCTCGAAGCCCTGCGCGGGCACACGGACTGCCAGAAGCAGCCTTCCTGCCTGAGCTGGGGCCCTCTGCCGGCCAGTGCACTGACTTGCACAGCCGCAGACAGGTTTTCTCACGGTGATGAAAATTCCGCTACTGCGCAGGGGCACCTTCTCCCTCTGGGTCCCACAGCCTGCTCAGGCGCAGTTTCCCCAGAGCCCGCCAGGGGGCGCTCCCGCCCCTACAACTTGCCCAGACCCGCCCTGTTGTCCATTAGCGCTCTAAAGGCAGAAGAGAAGCAGCCACCGTCACCATGGCAACCAATGACCTCTGCCCCTCTTTCCTCACCAGCATGCCCTGCGGGCAGCCCCTGAGGCAATGTTTAGAGGCTGAGAAAGGAGGGTGGGAGGGGAGAATCCAGGGCTCTAGGGGAACTGGGGTGAGTCAGAACTGTATGGAGGTGTGGATATCACCACAGGGGAGTAAACATGGGCTGGTAGGAGTATTCTCACCGTTACAGGGCCCAAGGAGTTATACAAACCATAGAAAGGCGAAATCCATCGTCAGAGATGGCGTCGCCAGGTCAAAAAGGACTGCAAAGATACTCACCCAGGGGGACCAGCCCAGCACGCGATTCCGGGGGATCACTTTGATGGCCACCTGAAGAAGCGGGCTGAGGTGAGGGAGCCAGCACATGACCCTCAGACCTCTCCCGGTCTGGACCCTCACCCTAGTCTTTCTGGTCCCAACCAACCACTCCACACCACAACCCCAAATGAGCTGGTGCTTCTCCCCTGCCCTCCAAGTCTCCAAAACCAAGTACACCTCTCCCACCATCTTTGGCCCTGGGCTCTTCCTTCTCAAGGCTTCAGGACCCCTCACTCCACGTGACGAGTTCTGAATTTCCTAACACCCCAAGCCCTCGATCTTCCCATCCAGCCCCAGGACACCCCAACCCTGTAGGGGGGGTCCTGGTCCTCACGGCTCCACCCTGGACACCTGCCTCCAAAATCCCAAAAATCTCAACTCTAGGTCCCCACCTTCCCACATATATACACCTCTCCTGGATCGCAAGGTCTAGAGTCCTCACGACCCGCCACTCTCCAGTCTCACTCCCTGGACTTCCAGAATCCTTGCCCTGAAACACCCCCTTCCCACACATACCCACCTGGACCGCCACACACACACACACACAGGCGCGCGCGCGCACGCACACACACACACACACACACACACACAGGCGCGCACTCAAGACACCCTCAGCAACCCGGATCCCGGCCCTCATGACCCTACCACTCGCACACTGTAGGCTCACTCCCTGCTCAATTAGCATCCCAGCCCCGGGGCTCCCGCCGCTGCCACACACACCTGGCCCTCCCAAGACCCTCGTGGTGGATACCTGGAGTCGGTCTGTGACGCGATGTCCTGCGAAGACGGTGCCAAAGCCCCCCTTACCCAGGAGGGGGCCGAGTCGGTACTCGGCCTCGAACGCTTCCCGATCCTTGCCTCCTACGCAGGCGGAGGCGAGGAAGTCAGGGTGGCGGCGTGCTGAGGCCGGCCGCGACCCTCTCCCCCTCCCCCCGCGCCGCCCTCAACCACTTCAGCCCGCCCGGCCTGGTCGCGCGGTAGGGGAGCCTCTCTCACCTGGCGGCGGCGTGGGGGTCATGGGGGCCCCCGGGAGCCCCTGCAGAGGCTTAGTCAACATGGAGGAGGAGCTGCGCAGATTGAGCCCGCTGAGCCCGCAAGGCGTGGACGCCCGGGGCAGCGAGGCCGGGGAACCAGGACTGGGGGGCGCCAGGATGGAAGGTAAGGAAACTGGTGGCCCAGAAGAGCCGGCAAACAGCGCAACCTTAAGATTCGCCGCGCGCGCCAGCCCCGACGCTACTGAGACAGGGCACTAGCTTCCCGAGAGAGTCGCCCCGGGCGACGGCCCCGCCCACTTGGCTTTGATCAATCCGGACGCAGCACCTGCTGTACCCCAGCCAATCGGAGCCAGCCCTTATTTGCATGCCACCCTAACGTTTCAAGTACTCCCTTATGCAAATACATGCCCGGATCTTCCGCGGGGGCGGGGTCTGCATGCAAATGAGGGGGCGCGTGCGAAGAGGAAACTGGTTTTGGGAATCCCTTTTGCAGCAAGCGCGTTTGTTTTGGTTGTTGCGCGGAGTTGTTTTTATATATGTGTCTGTATGTGTATATATAAACTTAAAAAAAAACCTGCACCGCCTCCTTTCCTAGGAAGTTGGTTGGCCGCCGCTGCCTCGAGATTAGCGCGGAGATAACGCCAGGCCTTCTAAGGGTTCTAAGAATCCCGGCCTGTGGTTATCCAGGACCCTGTCTCCGGAAGGGTGCTCCTCAAACCAGGACCAGAGCCCTCTAGGCGCCCGGCGGCCTCCGCCCGGAAACTGAAGCCGGGGATCCTGGAAGAACCTGTTCAGCCGTCAGGGAGGGCTAACCTCCCTGACAACCACCTCAGGGGAAGCGCTGGTCCAAGGCACCGTTCCCATGCCTGGAGGCCACGGCCTGTGCGGTGTTTGTGGAACCCTTAACGTAGACAGACCTGGCTAGACCCAGCCATGAACCCAGTCAGCAGGTCTAGAATCTGGAATGGCGGGGGGGGGGGTTCTTGGGGTTGGGAGCAAGCCAGAGTAGTGGTGGCTTGGGGTGTGCTTCTGGATGAGAGAGACGGGGCTACGAGGGCTCGGGGAGGTAGTAAAATACCCTCAGTCACAAATTTGGGAAAAATAGGCCTCATGCTGCAAATGGACAGACATGCACTCCAAAGACACACACACAGAAGCAGCATGTGAGAAATACACAAACACATACGGCCAGACACATTCACATGAACTTGTCCTAGACACACATGTACATATGTACTGTCACACAGAGGCTGAAATCTACTGTCAGGCAGGCATGCTGCCAGAAAATTATGTCCCAGAATGACACCAGAGATGCACTGTTACAGAAAGGCACTCCAGATAGATTCACATAGACCTACACTGCCATGTGACAAAGACACAGAAATGTCCTGTCAGACATACCGCCAGAACTTGTCACAAAGATACTGGCACCATCAGACATACAGTGTCACAGAAAGACTTGTACTGTCCCAGAAATGAGACCCAGAGTCTGTCACAGGAAGACACACAGATGCTCAAGACACACATGCACTGCTCCAAAGGCAGACATATACTTATGTGATAGAGCCACAGATAGGCAGTGTCACAAAAACAGACATGGATTGACCCAGTCACAGTCACAGACACACACACACACACACACACACACCAGCAGACATGCAGTGTTGTCACTGAAACTGTCCAGAAATAGCTACCCAGAATCTGTCACAGGAATACAAACGGACATCCACCCTATCAGAAAGAAACCACAGATGCCCTGTCACAGACAGACCCACACAGACATGCACTTGTCTCAGAAACAGACACAAACTGTCAGAGATAGAGTCCCACACTCAGTCACCATCTGACACACCTGGAACTAAGCCCTTGTCACACACACTAGAGAAAGACACTGTGAGATGCACAGAGACTTGGACTCACCACAGTCTCACACACACACACAAACACCCAAAAAGCAAATACACACATGTACTCTCCCTTATTCATCCAACATTTATTAGGGGTCTACTTAAGCCTGCAAGGCCCTAGAGGGGGTGCAGATATTAAGAGATACACAGATAAGTCAGGCATCATAGCCCTTGCCCAGGAAGTTGACAGTACAGTTACTGGGAAAGGAGTAAAGACATATTTGTAGATAGAGGTGAGAACGTGGACAGGGTCACACAGGACTTCTCAGGAGACCCTCTACCCATCTTGAAAGACAAGGTTGGAGGCTTGGGACAGAGGAAAGGCAAATTCCAGGCAGAGGCCAAGGAAAACTGGACAGAGCGGCAAGATGAAGTAGGCAGGGGCCAAAATGGGCCAAATGGTGCAGAAATTTCAACATTAGGATAATAAATAATACCTGCTAACATTTGAGCTCTCAGAACGTGGCAGGCACTGCGCCGTCATACATTATGTTGACCATATACACTCTCTCAATGCTCACAACCAGAGAGAGCATGAGGTAGTAGACATTAATCACCCCTGTCCCACACATGGGACACTTGAAACTCAGAGAGCCTGTGATTTGACCAAGGCCACATAGTTAGAAAAAGCCGAGGTTTCAAACCAACTCTCCACACATGTGCTTAACCAGTGGATTCCACAGAGACACCCTGCAGACAGCCATACCCTCACCTGCAGAACTGGACACACATCCTTCCACAAGAACCCCATTATTGAGGGACATCAAAGACAACTGACAAAACCTGAGGGCCAGCCATCCTTCTCTGCCTTGGCTTCACCTAGTCTAGGAAGGGCAAGGACAGAAGTGTCCAGAGAACTGGGGAACATGAACAAAAAAAGGTTTAGCTATTCCTCGGTTTCTAAAACCAAGTGTGGGGAGGTCCCCTCTGGTCGCTTCCACTAAACTCATGTTGCTATGAAGCAACCGTTGTGGCTGACCAAAGCATTTCCTAATCAAACAATCACAAGGAAAGAGCAAACATATTGGGGCGAGAGGCAGGCAGAGAAGTTGGAAGTTCAGTCCCTGCCTTTAAGCTCACAGTTCTCTGCTCCCATCACACCCCAGGAAATAGAGTGGGCAGGCTACATCCTGTGCCAATAGTGAGGCAAGGACGATGGGCAAAGACAGAGCTTTCTTGGTGGTAACAGGTCCAAAAGCTGGTTTAGTAACCAGTGAATCAAATATGAACAAACTCTGGGCCCCCAGAGAGACCCCAAGGGAGAGCATACGGCCCTTAGAGGTCAAGCCAAGGTCTGTGCCATCACCGCCTCTGATCAGAGGCTCACCCACCCCCTGTCCCACACAGAACAGAGGCGCTCAGGGGAAACTGACATTTGGTTTTATTGTGCCAAGGACATTACAGATGGCGGATCTTGCTGACACCTGCAGGGCATGGGTGCCCCATCTGCCAAGGCTGCTCCCACCCCCCACACTCAAATCCTGGGCGGTGGCCATAACCCTCAAAGGTGCCCCCCACCCCGAGATTCCAAAATGACTGGTGGTGGTGGTGGAAGCATAAGGAATGCAGCAAGGTCAGAGTCTCATTGTCCAAAGCCCACTTGACACCTGCCCCCCCTTGCCCTCCCACCCCACCCTGGCTCACACTAGACCCTGCCCGCCTCCACAGAGCTGGAGGCCAGGGACATCAATCACATCTTCGTGCCCCGTGGCCTGCCTGCCCCCAAACCAGAGAGATGCCACTTTCATAGAGCCAGTGCTGTTGTCTACATCACTTTTTGATTGGTTGATTTTATAAGATAAAAGTAACGTTTTAATAAAGAAAAAGTTCAACATTGAAGGCTCAGACATTCTTGGGGTACTGGGAAGGGGATTTTCCCACTTCTTCCTCCCACCTCCCCGGCATCATTTGTGGTGGGGTGACAAGTTTCTGATCTTGGAAGGAATCGGGGACAAGGAGACTTTCCTCTGTCTGAATGTCTCTCCTCAGGGGCTGCCTGGCTGCCAGTTGGTTTGTCTCTGTGTGCCTCTCGCCTACCTTCAGCACCCTTGCCCGAGTCCCCTGTGGAATGCAGGGATGGTGCTGTGCAGGGGGCAACAGGGCACATCAGCTGGCGAAGAGACAGGTGATGATGGTGGTGGCAGCGATGAGAGGGCGCGCAGGGTGGGCTAGCCGGAGGGAAGTGGGGAGGAGTGAAAGGAGGGGAGAGAGGGAAGAAGGAAGAAGGCAAGAGGGAAGAAAGCCAAAGAAGGTGGGGTGGCACCAGAGGGCAGGAGTGTGGGGGTTGGGAGATGGTCTCCAGTCTCTGGGTCTCCATCAACTCTTGTCTGGGGGTGGGTCTCTGTGCACTTTGTTTTTCTTCATACTGTCTAGGTATTCCTGTTGGGACACTGCCAGCACCGACGCTAGGATCTCATCATCATCCCAGTCGTTCAGGCCTGCTGGGCAAGAGGAAGGGAGAAAGGATGACAGAGCACTTTAAAGCCTGCCTTCTCCTTGCCCTCTGCTGATCCCTGGCTCTGGAGAGATCCCATTCAGGCCCCCATCACTCTTTTCTCTAAGGAGAAGACTCCTCTGGGCCTACAAAACCCCACTCAGATCCGCCTCTGGGACAGACTCTTGGACCTGAAAAATTCTCTTTTCCTGGGGAGATGGCCAGAGGCCCAAGAAGCCCCCTTTGCAGGACAAGCTGGTTCTGCCATCTCTCCCCAACTCCCAGCTGGCCCCTGGACCATAGACAGAGGAGGCTTACCAAAGGCAGAGGGGGACATCTGCTGAATGAGGGCCCGGCACTCCAGAGTAGGGTAGAGGGACACGAGGGGAGAAGTAGCCCGGTCGGCCCCTGTCGAAAACTGGCTGCTCGTACCTGGGGCAGATGGACAGTCAGAGGCAGGGCTCAGGACCTAGGCAGGACCTCCTGACCCCTGCATGCTCCCTATCAGCAAGTCACTGACCTGGTGCACAGGGTGAAGGAGGTTTGGCAAGAGCTAAGACAGTGCCTGGGGAAGGAGGCTTGATGCCCAGCTCGGCATGCAGCTCAGGGTGCTCGGGTGACGAGGCTGAACTCCGCTGCCTTGGGGACCGGCTGGTCCACTCCTCCAGACCACTGGAGGCTGCTGCTGTGGCAGAGCTGCACGTGGCGCTGGCTTTCCGGGGCTGCAGTGAGCAAGGATGAGGAGGTAAAGACCAACACCAGTCGCAACCCTCCTCTGCCCCATTCCCAAAGGGCTCGCTCCCTCCCAGGATCCTGGCTATGATATAGCTTCTACATAGGCCACCACCATTCCTGTTCACACAATGGACCACAGGATGAAGGTAAGCTCTTTTAAAGCCCCTCTCACACCCTTACAGCCAATCTGACAGGAAACCTGTTACCTCCACCTTCAAAATAGATCCAGAATCTATCCCCTTCTCACCCCCTCCCTTGCCAGCACTGTCGTCAGTCACCAGAACTGCTATGGTAGCCTTCTCCTTTTTGGTCCCCTGCTTTCACCCTTGCCCCCTAGACTCCATTCTACACTCAGCAGTCAGGAGGATCCTGTTAAATCCTAAGTCAGATCCCACTCTTTCTCTGCTCACAACCCTCTCATGGCTTCTGCCTCATTCAGAAAAAAAGCCAAAGTTCTCACCACAGCCCACAAGCCCCTTCCAATCTGGCCCCACCGCCTTCCGACTCCATCTACTACTACATTCTCTTCTGCCACAATGGCCTCCAGGCTGCTTCTGAATCACACCTGGTGTGCACTTACTTCAGGGCCTTTGCTCTAGCTGGCCCTCTGCCTTCCCTGGCATAAGCACTTAATCCCCTCACCTCTGCAAGCTTTTGCTCAAATCTCACCTGCTCTGAGGCCAACCCTGACCATGCTATTTAATACTGTGAACTCTCAGCCCCACTCAGTCCTACTCATCCCCTTTATCCTGCTCTACATCTTTCATGCATACCACCTCTCAATTAATTTATTCATTATGTTTATTTTGTTCCACTCTGCATAAATGTAAGTACCACAAGTACAGGGATCTGGGACTGCCCGGCTCACCAATGTACCCCTATACACTGAGAACAGTGCCTGCAATAAATATTTGTTCAACGAATTACTCAGCTCTTGCCAATGTCTATTAATCACTCTAAACTCCTTGTGATTCCTCAAATGCCTGGCTGTCATGCCCCACTCCCCGCCCTAAAAATTCAACCTTTCTGTGTGGAGACTGACCAGAGCCCTCACCTTCACTGGTCTCCCAGCCAGGGTCAAGGGTCCCACTGATGCATGTGTTTCCCTTAACAGACAGAATCACTGAGGGTGGAGTGGGCCAGACCTGATTTTACATCCTCAGCACACAGCCTGCCACACAAGAACATTCAGCAAGAGCCTGTCCCTCTGAAACTATCCATGAACCCTGCATGTCACCATCAGTGGCTGCCCTCCCTCACTCCTTAAAAGAGCTAGTTCTGCACAAGCGTTGAGAGTTCTAAGGCACAATGCCAAGACTAAGGCCAAGATAAGGGACAGACGGGGCTGGGAGCTTCCTTCTCTCCCAGATGCCAAAACTGCTTAGTTTTTTTCTGCCTGTTTGTGGGCAGAACGTGGGAATTAACAGGTTCTTAGCCAGGCTAGTGACAGACCCCAGGACCCACCTGGCTGGGGCCACGGACTTGGCGAGCCTGTTTCTCCTGATCCCTCAGCCACTGCAGGTAGGACTCCCGAGCCACCTGCTCCTCAATGGCCTCATTTGTGGCCTCCCAGTCTGTGGCCCGCTTCTTGTCTTCCAGCATCTGCTGTTCAATCCACGACTCCTCCGATGTTTTTATGGCATTCTTCATCAGGGACTGCTCTGCAAACTGCAAGGAGTGGGGGAGGAACAGTGATGTGGGCTGACACTCTGAACTCTGGCCAAGAGCCAGAACTGGCTCAGGGAGGTGGGCCCACAGGCCCGCAAGAGAGGAGGCACAAAGGCAGGTACTCTTACTAAGCAACCCCCTGGGCAGGCTGCCTATTCATCAGGGGCTGGGGGAAGGCAGGTTTGGGTTGTGGGACGTGTCATTCCAAACTCCTATACTCAGAAGCTCTGCTCCCAACCCCAAGACACCTCAACTGAAGTACTAAGTCTGGGGCAGTCAGGTGTTCTCCAGCCAGGGCTAGAATTTAAAGAAGCCTCACCCAGTGACGACTCAGTTGTTGAGGCCTTCCTCACCTATGCCCAGATGGGACAAGGAGAAAAGATCACCCGAGAAGTGAGCTCTGTGTGCACAGGGTAGAGGGACTATTGGGGCATTTAACTGGACAAGAGAACAGTGTCAGCATGGTGTGAGGTGCTATGAGTTGTGGAACACTGTGTGAGAGTGTTCTCTGTCAGGCTGTGAGACATAACAGATTTTTAAAAACGGAATAATGAAAAGTATCAGTGCATATCCCAGGGAATAAATGTGAAGTATTGCTCAGTGAAACTTATTTTAATGCACATATACACACCACACACCAATGTGTGCATGCACTAAGTAATGATGTAAAATGTAATTTTTTACCCATGGATAACAGTCCAAAAAGAATGTAAAACTCTGTTAGAATAAGCCAATTAAAAAATGGGGAAAAAATCTAAACATACAACTTCAAAGAAGATATAAAGATATACTCATGGCAAATAAGCCCATGAAAAGATGCTCAACACCATTTGTCATTAGGAACTGCAAATTAAAAATAACAAGGTACCCATCAGTTAAAGATATCAGTAAGAACTATAGCTTCATGTAGATATGGATGGTTACATATAGAAATATTTCTAGATAAGTGTATACACACAGGTTAGTATATACACATATACTTCCTTGTTTTGTCAGCTGAAAGGGCCTAGAAACAAGGATACCCCAATAGCAAGGAGCAGATGCTGGTTTCTAATAACATTCTCCAATAAAAGGAACTAGGACTCCTTGGAGAAATGGCTGGTTCTAGGAATGGGGCAGGAAATATACAAGGTGAGCCTGGAGCACCTTGCAGTGCCAGAAAGTAAGTATTCAAAACAAAATAAAACAGGGACTTCCCTGGTGGCGCAGTGGTTAAGAATCGCCTGCCAATGCAGGAGACACGGGTTCAAGCCCTGCTCTGGGAAGATCCCACACGCCGTGGGGCAACTAAGCCCGTGCGCCACAGCTGCTGAGCCTGCGAACCACAACTACTGAGCTTGCGTGCCACAACTACTGAAGCCTGTGTGCCTAGAGCCCGTGCTCCGCAACAAGAGAAGCCACTGCAGTGAGAAGCCCGTGCACTGTTCACGAAGAGAAGCCCCCGCTCGCCGCAACTAGAGAAAGCCCGCGTGCAGCAACGAAGACCCAACACAGCCAAAAATAAATAAATTAATTAATTAATTAAAATAAATAAATAAATAAAAGAAAAACGAACAAACCAAGAAACACCCCGCGCTCCCAAAACACACCACCACAATGATGGGGGTATGTCAGAGACGCAGGAACCAACAAAAGGAGCTCCCAATAGCCAAAATTGGAAAAATTTGAGCATCAAATAAAAATACTATTGGATTATAACCCAAAGTGTAAAAGTATTAAAGATATACCCATCAGTCCACAATGATACAAATGATTGAATAAATTAATAATGGAGGATAAGAGACAAATCTCCCTTGCAGAAGAATTCCAAATAATTTATGTAGATACTCTGCTCTCAAGAAGATGGAGTGTATACTCTTTTTTTTTTTTGGCTGTGTTGTGCGGCTTGTGGGATCTTAGTTCCCCAACCAGGGATTGAAGCCGGGCTCTCGGCAGTTAAAGCACGAGTCCTAACCACTGGACTGCCAGGGAATTCCCTAACCCCACTTTTTTTTTTGCGGTACGCAGGCCTCTCACTGTTGTGGTCTCTCCCATTGCGGACCACAGGCTCCGGAAGCGCAGGCTCCGCGGCCATGGCCCACGGGCCCAGCCGCTCCGCGGCATGTGGGATCTTCCCAGACCGGGGCACGAACCCGTGTCCCCTGCATCGGCAGGCGGACTCTCAACCACTGCGCCACCAGGGAAGCCCCCTAACCCCACTTCTTAAGTGTGGGCTGTAAATGACTTCCTTCCAAACAGTACAGCATGGAAAAGGGGGTGGTGTGGGGGAAGACTAATTTTACAGTGGAGAAAACTTGATAAACGCTACTTCTGCCAGATGATCAAGGTCGACATCAACAGTTATAAATCACGTTCAGGGCTTCCCAGGTGGCGCAGTGGTTGAGAGTCCACCTGCCGACGCAGGGGACACGGGTTCGTGACCCGGTCCGGGAAGATCCCACATGCCGCGGAGCGGCTGGACCCGTGAGCCATGGCCGCTGAGCCTGCGCGTCCGGAGCCTGTGCTCCGCAACGGGAGAGGCCACGACAGTGAGAGGCCCGCGTACCGCAAAAAAAAAAAAAAAAAAAAAAAAAAAAAAAAAAAAATCACGTTCACAGTATACACTGTTGATATGATGTGATGAGAATGGCACTTTACCACTGTGATCCTCCTCCCTAAAACCCACAGCCCCAGTCTAATCATGAGAAAAACATCAGACAAATTCCGAAAGAGAAACATCCTACAATATAGCTGACCAGTACTCCTCAAAACTGTCAATGTCATCAAAAACATGAAAGTGTGAGAAGCCATCACAGACAGGGGAGCCTAAGGAGATATTATGACTTTAGTTAATAATGATGTGTCAATATTGGTTCATATATTGTAACAAATGTATCACAGTCATCTGATATGTGAATAATAGCAAAAATGTGTGCAAGGGGGAGCAGGGTATATGGGAACTCTTTACTATCTTCTCAATTTTTCTGTAAATCTAAAACTATTCTAAACAAGTCTACTAAAAAAAAAACTTAGGGCACTCACATTTTTAACAAAAGGAAAAAGAAAAGATACATATGATCAAACCACAGAAAGTCACGGATGAATCTTAAGTGTACAGTGTTACTTGAAAGAAGCCATTGGAAAAACTACATACTGTTATGATTCCAATTATATGACATTCTAGAAAAGGCAAAACTATAGAGTCTGTAAACAGATCAAAAACAAGGAAATTCAGAAAAACTGTCACAGAAATATGGTCTTTAGTTAATATATCAATATTGGTTCATTAAGTATGACAAATACACTATGCTAATACGTTAATCATAGGAGGGTATATGGGAATTCTATAATCACAATAATTACATAAATCTAAAACTGTTCTGAGATTAAAAATTTAAAAAACAAAACCAAAAAACCTTTATGCTAGAGGGTGTGTTGGTGTTAGGGTGTGTTTCCTAAAATGAGGCAGGAGCACTTTCTGTTTGTAGGAAGTGAAACCTGAATAGAAGATACCAAAATCCCCAGCAGACAACTGTTTATGAGACAGAGAATCAGAATCTGTCACTGTGTGCTGAGAAAATGTACTGCCACCTTCTGAGCACCTATTAGGCACCAGGCCCAGTGTTAGGCACTTTCTGTATCGGCCAAGCTACCAAGTCAAATTACTTGTACAATCTGCCTTAGGTCCCAAGCCAGTAAGTTGTGGGGCCAGGCCTACACTCCAAGTCTCTGTGACCACAGTTGTCTGTACCTGCTGAGGTTCGGAGGAGGATCCATGTGGGTGCCAAGACACCCAGACCAAGCCCTGGCTCACAGTTCCCAAGTGTGACTCCATATCCCCAAATGCCAACCCTTAACAGGCACAAAAGATGGGTGAACCAGCTCAGACAGGCAAACCAAGACCACAGAATGAGCCCTGAGAGATCACCTTGGGTAACTTCCTAACTTCACAGAGGTGAGACCTTACGGGCGACTCAGAGAGGGGACAGGATATTTTTGTGGGCTAGGGGCAAAACTGAAACTCCAACAGAGATTTCTGGTCTCTATATCCAGCATCCATTCTGGGCATGGGGACCTGCTTACCCCCGGTTTGAATGATGGCAGGCCCAGCCCCACGCCAATGGTGGCCTTGTTAGGATTCACCACTGAATTGTAGTGGATATTCCGATGGTAGCTGACACGGATGGGTTCATCCTCATTTTGATGGATCCCATGGAATGTGTTGATGGGTTCTGCAGAGAAAGAGAAGGAGGGAGCATCCACAATGGGCTGGGTGGGGCAGGCTCGGACCAGGCGTGATCAGTAGCTCACCAACACCACAGAAGTACCTGTGCTGTACTGGTACACCTCCACGGGCCGGTTGTACATCTCTGCCATGGCCTGCATCTCAATGTGGTTGCCATGGCAGTTGTTTTTCCGCTTCCGGTTGATGTAGGTGGTAAAGTCCTCTGTGACATAGTTAGAGAAGTAGTCGGCATTCTTCATCTGCAGAATAGATCAGAGGAGCAAGCTCTATGTGGAGAAGAGATCCTCCCACTCTGCCCCCGCCCCAAGGTCTCTGCAAAGTCTCACCAGATAGTCCATGCAGTGCTTTCGCACAACCTCATGCATGTCCTGGTCTCCATACACCTGGTCAGCTGTGGGGACAGAAGGAGAGGCTGGGGTCAGAGCTGCCACCAAAGAAGAGTTCTGAGTCACAGAACCATCCTTGGGGGTGGAGGGCTGGGGGCCAGGGAAATGCCCTTTCCTACCCTAAGGCATGGAGAGTTCTTGGCCTTGTGGGCTGGAATAGGGTCATGAAAATAGAGGCAGGCAGGGACAGTCTTTAAGAACAAGAGTACAGGTAAGAGGGACACAACCACAGGCCTCTTGAGCAGATGACTTTGTCAACAAACATTTTAAATCCCTAAGTGGCCTTAAGCACCTTCAATTCCACATACACCCCCTTCACTTTTCACATGAGGAAACTGAGGCTCGGGGAGTTTGTGGCTTGACCAAGGTCACACAGAAGTCAAGTCTGTGACAGATTCAATTCTATAATTCAGTTTCCTGACTCTCAGGAGTCAGTATGGCCTTTATAAGGTTAAAAAAAAAGGAAAGGAAAGGAAAAGAAAAACAACTGGGCTCTAAGCCCAATTCTGCTAGGTACTAGTGAGCAAAATGACCAGAGGCAAATGACCCAAGTGTTCTGACCTTCATATGCCTCACGTGTAACATGGGATGGAGCTGGATGCCTTCCTGGCAGGGCTCTCGTGGGATTAATGAGATAATAGGTGTGAAGTGACTAGCACTGGGTTTGGGACAGAGCAGTCACTCAGAGCCCCCTTTCCTGTAGTGGGGCCTGAACGTGCAGTACTGTGAAGGTGATAGAGGTGAGTAAAATCCTGCCCCTATCTGCAAGAAGCATGTATTCTATAAGAGAGATAAGACACATATGCACCTAACTTAAGCTTAATTCAGGAAAGGCAGCCTGTGGCCCAAATGGTCCAGGCATTATAGGGTTTTGGTCACAATAAGAACTAGGCTCCCTCTGCCTCACTTAAGGATGTTCAAACATGCTGTTCCCTTTTCAAGACATTATTTCCATCCTCCTTGTCTGCCTACTTATCAAATATCAATGTATTCTTAAAACAGTTCCCCACCCTCCAGAGCACCTCTTATCACCAGATTTATCAAAGGTGCGTACAGACTTCATCTGCCTGATCACACTGGGTTCCCACTGAGGGCAGAGGGCAGTTCACATCCAAGTCCACCCCCAGCTCAGAGCCTGATGCAGTGCAAGAAATTGGGAACAGTTTGCTGAGTGGATGGGAAGGCTGCGGGAGCCAGGGAGCCTTCTCCCTGAGAAATTAAAGTGGGCTTGAAGATGAGGCACGCCTTATGTCCACTGGCTAAGACGAAGAGGGAATTTCCCTTTGTCTCCCCAGACCGTTGCTCTGACGGGATCTCCCTGGGGCACTGGGGCAGGGGCAGGGGCAGGTCCTGCAGGGAACACTGCAGAGTTCTTCCATGACAGCCAGTCTACCTCTGTGAAGAATCGCTAGAAGAACGCCTTCGCTGCCCTCCCCTTCCTTCCCTGGAGGGTTATGTGAGATAAGGAGAAAAAGGCCGCTGTGAGATAGAAAACGGGGCCCATGCCTGTCTCACGTCCTCCTGGAGGTGCAGAGACCTGAGAGGGATGGGGAGTGGGGGCTGTGAAGGCGCGAAGGGGTAGTCCCTTCACCGATGTAAACAAGGATGTGGGTTCTGCGGCCACACTCTCCCCTGCCCCACCCCCCAGCAGCACTTCCAGCAAGTCACATGCCCTGTGCACAGGCTGGGGGCCCCCTGTCGCTGCCTTTCTTAGAAGCCAGGACCACAGAACCCGCTGTGGCTGCCGGAGCTGCCCGAGGAGCTATTTCTGTAGAATAAACTTGGGGTGCCAAAGAGGCAGTGCTGTCAGCAGCTGCAGTAAACAGGAACTGAGACAGGAGTGAAGGGGTTAAAAAATAGGGGTTGGTCTATCAGGCTCAGGGAGGTGGCTGAGATGTTCCTAGGGAAGGGTCAACAGGCATTTCCAGGCCTGGGAGGTAGATCTACCCGACCTAGATGCCAGATGCAAGAAGTTGGGGGAAAGAGGGGAGACTGTAGACAGGGAAGGGAGTTGGGGGAGAACCTTCCCATGAGGGTCCCCCCATTGCCCTGTCACTGACTCCTTTGCCTGACAGAAAGGCTCTTCTGCCTCCTAGCTATGTGGCACTGGAAAAGGCCTTTAACCAAGCTATGTGGCACTGGAAAAGGCCTTTAACCACTCTGGGCTGCAATGTCCTTATCCATAAAGTGGGGGAGATAACTCCTCTTCCTCTCATGGGGCGTTAAGACTACGGGGATGGTCTGCCGAACACCTAAAGCATACTAGGTGTTCAAGAGCCAGGGCTCCTGTTTGTCATAAGGAGGACGATGACTCCTTCAGATAGCCAGCCACCCACAAGTCAGCTAGAATGTCACCGGAACCACTTATTAAGCCCTTCCTCATTTCTGTTGCACTTCATCAGCCAGAGGAAAGCCCCAAACTCAAAGTCTAGGTTGTCCCTCCTCATGAAGGCAGAACTGGTTCTCTACCTTTGCTGAATCCAAAGGTCCACAAGCCTACATTCTGTGCCTATAGTTCAAATCTTCAGCAACCAAACAGGCCTCACAAAATGGGTTCCTTACATGTGGGCAAAGTATGACCTTCTCTACTTATCTATAAAATGTAAAATACCACCTTCTCTACGGTACATGTATTTAATCACAGCTTTTGGGGGGGGGAACCCACCTCACTGGTTATAAGATGTACCCTAGTTTGGGGATCATCAACATGTAAGAAAATGTGCATCTCTGAACCAAGGAAACAGAGCAACAGTACCTTGCCAATGAGGGAGAGTAGAAGGATCTTTTGAATGACATAAGGCAGGAAAAACACCCAGTGCAGGGCTAAGAACACAGAAATCCTCACTCAGGAGATGCTTGTCTGATTTTGCCAGCCCTACCTCTGTCCTCCAGAAAGCCCTCCTCCTCCCGAGAAGGTGGCACATGGAACCAGGGGCTGAGCTGGATTTCCCTGTGGAGTCTAAGGTGGAGGGAAAGGGCCCAATGGTCCTGCAGAGGTAGGGGAATTCACAGCACTTGTTTTGATAGAAACCGAAACTCCTCCTCTTGCTGACACTGCACTTGGCAATCTGCACCTGCTCTCCCCTCCCGGAGTCCAGCTGAAAGGGGGTCCCCACTACCTCACCTCTGTCCCCAACCCAAATAGGGCTCAGAAATCCTCAGTACAATACTACAGTTGGTTCCACCAAGGCCTTTTCACATTCTAACTCATTCCATTCTTACCCAAAAAAACCCTACTTTCCACAGGACAGATACTGAGGTACAGAAATGTGGCATAGTTGGCCCAAGGTCACACATTTGGGAGGTTGAAGGAGAGGCCAGGCTTTCAAGGTGTAACTGGTAACTTCAAGCACTGACGCCCCAGGTGACATTACCACCACTCCCAATCCAGCTATCACCTTAGCCACCTGACTCTCTAGGCCAGGCCTGATCCTGACTGCCTCAGTTTCCCCACCAGCACAAGCAGGAATCAGCTGGAACGCAGGAAAGGCCTGAAAGTGGGCAGAGATTACAGATATCAGGGGCTGTACCCCTCACTAGGGCCACAGAGGTCAGCATGAACTTTCCCTCCCCACACCCTACTTCTGTCCTTTCTCTGAGCATACAGAGACACCAGCATAGAAATGCATATGTGCATGCACACAACCAGCAGATCCTGCCAAAGATGTTCCCTGAGGCCAAATACCCACACAACAACCCTCACAACTGCAGAGAACTATCGCATCCAACAAGTAGATGCCCTTGCCACCAACCAGGAAAGACTGAAGGCTGGACAAGATATGAGGCTGTACAAACTGAGGACCCCTCCACACCTCCTTCCTAGCCTTTGCCACGGGGCCTGATGGAAGCGGGGAATAGCCAATAGCTCTAACAGACTTGTCTCAACCTCCCTCCCCTGCTGCCTGGGGGAAGGTCCCCCAAAATGTAGTCACTGTTTTTTGAGGAATTATGTGGAAGAGCAAGACAGGAGAGCCTGGACTCTCTAAAGAGTTTAAGGGGAACTTCATTAGAGGTCCAGTGATTAAGACTCCATGCTGCCACTGCAGGGGGCATGGGTTCAATCCCTGGTCGGGGAACTAAGATCCCACATACTGCATGGTGCAGCCAAAAATAATAGTAATAAATTTTTTAAAAAAATAAATAAAGAGTTTAAGTACAAGGCCCTACAATTTGTTTTAGAGGCACCTGGGGATTACCTCCCTACCAGGCTGCTGCCTGCCTGCCTGCCTACCTGCCTGCTGGAAGAGCCACAGCGAGTTCCACTGAGGACAGAAAAGGAAGCTTGGTGTGTGCAGGGAAATCTAAAAACAAACCACACGAATGTGTGTACAAAGCAGTAGGGGGAGACAGGACCTGCTCTATTCCCTGCTTCTCTCCTGGCCCAGTGGGAACCCTGGCCCCACTGAGGGGATGAACCAAAAATAAGGCCTCACCTGCCTGTCAAGCAGCTGTGGTGCATACCTGGCCTGTGGCCCCAGCTACCCCAACTGGCACACCCTCAGCGGGGGAGACAGCAGAACTCAGCCCTCTCAATAGCCTGGTCTCTGAGATGCCTGCTCCTCTACTCAAGAATGCCCATTGCAGGACTTCCCTGGTGGTCCAGTGGTTAAGAATCTGCCTTCCAATGCAAGGGACGTGAGTTTGATCCCTGGTAGGGGAACTAAGATCCCACATGCCGCAGGGCAGCCTGCATGCCACAAATAGAGAGCCTGCGCACCACAACGAAAGATCCCGTGCGCTGCAACTAAGACCCGATGCAGCCACAAATAAATAAATAGATAGATAGATAGATAGATAAATAAAATGCCCACTGCAAAGATGGGAACACTGAAGGAGGCAGGGCAGAGAGAGGTCAACAGAAGCTGGTGTACATGGTGGCCCATGGGATTCTTCTCCTTCTGGCCTGGTTCAACCTCAAACACCAATGTTCTGATACTGGCTGTGTGACCTAGATAATAAGGCCCTGACTTTCTCTTAAGGCCTATTTCCCTTTTATAGAAGAGTCAAAATTGATCTAAGATCCATTCCTCCAATGCTGATAGTCCATGTTCCAAGACTAAAAGGTCCAGAGCAGTGGGCCTCGCTAATGTTTCTGGGCCCCATCACTGTAACGTGCACAGTCCCAGCTGTATCCCCAAGGCCCACGCAGACACACGCACATGTGGCTGCCACTCTGCCCACAGAGGCTGAGGCCGAGGCCAAGGCCAAGACCAGGGCCAGGGCCAGGGCCAGAGGTTTTTGCTGAGTCAAAGCCATATAGAGAGAGGGAGGGAAGAGAGATGCAGACTCACGTTTCCAGGAGGAGGTTATCTGAGCATAGCAGGGGCAGGGTGGACCACAGGATACCTCTGGGACCCAGGCTCCCAATTCCACTCCACCCAAGCCTGTGCCAATGCTCATGAGTTCCCAACAGGTGGTTGTGGAAAAGAGAACTGGGCACAAGCAGTGGATATTGGTTCACACTGGGGACACCCAGACCTCAGAGGTAAAACAGAGGGTAGAAACCCACCTGCCTCAGGATTCCTAAGAGTAGAGGACCACAGGTTCCTAGCTGGAAGAAGTAAGACCCAGAGAGGTCAAGGAATAAAGCCAAGGTCACCCAGTCAGTTGACAGCTAAGCTAAGAAGCTAGGGCTTCCCTAGGGTCATAGAAAGAATGTGTCCTTTGGACACCTCTTGGTTCCCATGCAGTTCTGCCACTAATGACCCTGAGCATGTCACTTCCCTTTCCTGAGCCTCAATCTTCTCACCTGTCTCATTGGATAATGATCGCAATTTTGCAGGTGAACCTGAAGCACCCTGAGGAATGCCTAGCAATCACTCGGGGTCAAGGAACGACAGAGTGGTCTCTATGTTGGTCCCCCCTCCAATTCCAGCCCTCAGTTACGTGGTCCTTCTACTATTCAATATGTGGCAGCCTGTAGCCCTTCTCACCAGAGCCTAGGGTAACTACCACCTGTCCCTGTCCCAAGCTAGGCTGGAAGCAAAGGGGCAGCAGAAAGCTTGAGGATAAAGTCCCCTTCCCAGGCACATGTCCTGTGCACTCTGCCCCAGGGAAACCTCAAGGTGAGGCCTAGAGACCCGGGGATCATGTACTTCTCAGGGAGAGACCGTGGGGCTTCTGAGGTTTTACGAAGAAAACCCAAGGGCAGCCCAGTCAGAGGAAATGTGTAGCCATAGTGCTGATAGGGAAAGGCCTTCAACCTGTCATGGTCAGCTCTTCCTGTAAACTTAGGCCCCTTACTGGAAGGCCCCAATGAGGGGGAAGGGTCAGAAGGTGTTTGGGGAGAACAGCTAGATGGACACACACTTAAATTTTGTTCTTGACATGGGTTACTGCCAAGCCAGGTCCTCACCAGGCCCAAGGTCTGCCTCAAAGACCACCCAAGATCCAGATGCCCAGCTGCATTCTCTGACCCTCACTCCACCAGCAGCCTTGCTTAGCCCACATTCAACCTAAGGTCTCGGCACAGGCCTAACACCTCATGGGCCCCCACGTCTTCTTTCTTTGCCTTCCTTTGGTCCAAGATGCCCCCAAACCTAGCTCTTTCTCTAGGAAACATCCCAGGGAGAACATGGACTTGAGCCACAGGGATAGGAAGGTTGGAGTTTTCCCAGCCCAGCAGATTCCATTGCCTGAACCTCTTCTGCTTGGTAGAATAGGGAGGCAACCAGTCACCCCACCTAACTTTCTTTCACCCACTCAAACATTTGTGGCTCTGAGGCACCACTAATAATAGCACTCAAGCTTTATCAATGTTACTGTTCCATGAGAGTCTACCAAGTCAGGCACTAAAGGGATTTACTAAAGTAATCTCATTTAACCATTATAACACGACATCTTTTAGCCTCATGGTACACAGGTACCTGAGATACAGAAAACAGGCTCAGGGAAAAAAGAGGGGCTTGCCCAGGGGCACACCAAGAATCAGTGGTAGAGCCAGAAGTGGAGCCTGAGTCAGTCCAGCCCACCAACAGACATGATGGGTCTGCACAGACTAAGAGAATAGCAGACCCAGAAGGGATTCAATGAGCCCTTCAGAATCAACACCATTCACAGATGGGAAAATGGAAGTTATGAGTCAGGGGAAGAACTAGAAGAAAGGGCTTCTGACTCCCAGCTCAAAGCTCCTATTGGAGGGCACTTTTCCTTGGGAGATATCAGAGCTCCAAAGGGAGGATCAGATCACACTCCCAGCTTCCTTTGGACACCAGCACAGGACCTCACAATTGCTTGTTGAGTCAGAGATTCAGAGCCAGAGAAGCTTCAAAGATCTAGCTCAGACTGGATAGTAGATGGTATTAAGGAATTATTAATTTTGTTAGGTATGATAATGGCATTTTTGTTATGTTAAAAGAGAAAGAGAGGGCCCTTATCTGTCAGAGAAACATACAGAAATATTTACAAATGAGATGATCCATGATGGGGTTTTGCTTTAAAAATACTCATTTCAGAAGAGTAAAAAAGAGTGGGTGGGGTAGTGATGAAACAAGCCTGGCAATATGTTAACGATTATTTTGAAGATGAATGATGGGTACATGAGGGTTCACTATTCTTCTTTCGTGTAAGTTTAAAAAAAGTTCTATGATTCCAGGGCGACAGCTTTGTGCTGCAGTTAAGAGGCCTCAGACTAACCTAACCCAGACTCCGACTCCCGACTGTTCTATGTATTTCTGACCCTAGGTAAGTCATTCCCTATTTCTGAGATGTTTTTCTCATCTAACAACTGGAAGCAATAGTCCTACACTTACCTAGCTTGGAGGAGAATTAAAAGGGTTTCCTGTAGTGTCTGACAGAGAAATCTGTCCCTAAGTAATGTTACTTTCTTTATCACTATTATTGCTGTTATTACTCTCATACCACCATACTGCCTCATGACTGAGAGCTAGAGGCCAGACACTAACTTGAGGCTGGGGCCTGGAGTCCCTAAAAGATCAGCTAACTCTGCCCCCAACCCTGTCACACGGGTTACTCCTGACAACTGGGACACAGCTCAGGGGCAGCCCTAGGCCCTTGAAGGCTGAGGCAGAGACTCACCTACAGCCCGGAAGAGACAGGCGCCGTCCTCCTTCATCTGCTTGATGATGAAGCCCTTCTTGTCTCGCAGGGCCTTTTCAAACCAGTGCTCCTGCTGGAGGGAAGAGGTGGGGGTCAGCAACAGGAAAGGCCTGTACCCTCGCCCCAGGGCCCTGCCCCTGAGCTCGCAAGGGGCCCAGATGATTGGCTGAGAGGACAATGGGCAGGGTCCAGTTCTCTGCCCTGCTTGACAACTCTATGTGCATGTGAAGCAGGAGGAGACCCTTTCTTTTAGGGAATCAGTCACTGTGTGAGCAGACTTGCTCCCAGAGGGGCCTCAGCTGCCCTAAGGGCAGAAGCCCCATCTGTATTCTGACCACTGCTGACCATGCTGAGAATCCAGTGTTGGGCCTTCCCCTAGGCAGCCAGAGGCCCAGACCCAGCAAGTGCCTGGGGGGGAAAACCTGGCTTTACCTCGAGAAGTTTCACCTGGGGACCCCCTCTAGTCACTTAGGGTAGGGGAGATGTTTAGGAGGGAGTGACTGGCAAGAGTCTAGTTCCTGAGCTCCACATACAGCTAGGGAATTCCAAGATATACTGTATAAGGCAAAACATATGCAAAGTATGATGTCACTTGTGATAGAACACATTTAACATATATATATGCATATGTATACAAACACACATGCACACAAAGTTGGGAAGACTTTACACAACAAAATATTATCCCTAAATGTTGGTATTACAGATGATTTTACTTCACCACCTCCTTTATAAAAAGAGGTATACAATACCTTACCCAAAATTCCAAACTTCTAAAAGCTTTTAAAATCAAGTCTTTATCTAACTCATTTAGCATCACAATCCGACCTGAGTTGACAAGAACCCATTTATTCCACCTAGAGGCGAATATTCAAACATTTCTATGCAGAAACATTCAGGTGTTTGACTATGACGGGAGGTGTTACATAATACACAGTACACATACCAGGTGACTTTCCTAAATTCTGAAATTTTTCTGAATTCCAAAGTACAGCTGGCTCTAAAGGTGTGGGGTTAAGTGAATCTGTACAAGTGTGTATTTTCAGATGTTTTTAAAAAAAATAATGGAGAGGGACTTCCTGGTGATCCAGCGGTTGAGATTCCACGCTTCCACTGCAGGGGGCACGGGTTCAATCCCTGGCCAGGGAACTAAGATCCGGCATGCCGCCTGGCGTGGCTAAAAATAAATGAATGAATGAATAAATAAATAAATAAATAAATAAAGGAGAGATGAATAGGCGGAACATATAGGATGTTTAGGGCAGTGAAACATACTGTTACATACTGTTTAGGGCAGTGAAACATACTGTTACATACTGTTACATACTGTAACAGTGGTTACATCATTATACATTTATCCAAACCCATAGAATGTACAACACTAAGAGCAAACCCTAATGTAAACTATGGGCTTTGGGTGATTATGATGTGTCCATGTAGGTCCAATGATTGTAACAAATGTATCACTTTGGTGGGGGACACTGATTATGGGGGTGGCTCTGAATGTGGGGGGGCAGGGGGTATATGGGAACTCCCTGTACCTCCTGCTCAATTTTGCTGTGAACCTAAAACTGCTCTAAAAAATAAATCTATTAAAAAATAATGTCCGTGTCACTTAAAACACGTTTTCCATCTCAAAACAAAACGAACCAGAAGCAGCAGATCTTTCCCAGCCTCCTCGCGCCATCTGCTGGCCACCAGAAGAAGCCAGCCTGAGCCCGCATCAGGTCTAGGGACCAGAAATCCCAAGGCTGCTGCTCCTTGGGGACACGACCCAGCCTAGGGATTTACAGGATCTGGGCTAATGCCAATGAGACAGAGGAGGTCACCTCTCTGCAGGCCATTTTTAGCCAGCTAGGTGAGAGAAATTCCTGGCAAAGTAGGAAACACAGGGTTTAGAGGCTAAAAAGCTCTGGGTTCCAACCCCAGCTCTGTCACTCACTTGTTGCATGAGTTCAGGTAAGCTACCTGAACTCTCCAAGCCTCAGCCTATCAAACGGGGGATATGTGATCTGTCCGACAGCTGTCAAGAGGTTCAGAGGGGCTTCAGGACCTGAAAAGGCTTTCTAAACAACATACCATGCACTGGTGAGGTGGTCATCAGTAACAGAAGAAGGGGCAAGACCAGCACAGACAGAGATGACATACAACTGAGAGGCCCTCAGAAAGTCCCAGGTGAGTGGCTAGACAGGAGGGGATGAAGAGAGGGTGACAAGGGAATAGCCAGTAGCCCCACCATCAGGGCCCGCACGCCAGGAAGGTGTGGCTGGCTTTCCAGAGATGACAAAGGCACCTGGAAGCTCTTAATGGGCTTCCACAGCACAAACTCTTGTTTGGGTACAACATTCCAGCAGTCCAGGTGTCCCTCCTGCCCTGAGGCTGTCACATTGGACTGGCCTACTCCAGCCAGTTCCCCTATCCCTGACCTGCAGGGTCAGCCATCTCCCAGCACCATGGCGCCTGCCCTAGTCAGGGGTCTTCAGCAGGGAAGCTGCAACTATGACTACAACCCCAGACTGGACAGAAGAAGTAGTTCTAAAAAAGCAGGGCACACAGCAACCTCCTGTCCTCAAGGATGGGGGGAAAAGAGATCGAGAGGGGACAGGGGATCAAAGAGGACGAGAGTGGCTCCTACTTACTCATCAAACAAAGGTTTACCAACCAGCTACTAAGTCAGACCCTGGGCTGGCAATGAGGACAGAAAAATGAATCAAATTTGGTCTCAACCTCGATAAATTCATGAACTGCTAGAGGGGTGGGGAAACAGGCAATGTCCACACTGAAGTGTGAGCAAGGGCTTTGAAAGAGGTGAACACAGGTGTGCTGTGAAACAGAGGAAGGGACCTGGCCAGTCATTAAGGCTGGCACTTGAGAGGAGGTGCCACCTGGGTAAAGGAGTAAAACACCAAGACCTCCAGAAATGCTTGTTAATTGGATAAGAGATCACTTCTGTCACTCCAGGGATGCCAGAGGCCCAGCAATGAGTTCAGCAGAGCTAAAGTCCTGGATAGGACTAGGCAAGTAAGCAGGGCAGCGCCAAGAAAAAAGATGAATTCATATTAGCCGAATGCCTGCCCATGCCAGGTGCCAGATGCAAAAGGTGACCTCATTTAACTGTCCTTACCACAGCTCAGGTGGCAGAAAGCATTATCTTCATTTTACAAAGGCAGAAAGGAACTGGGGTTCGGGCACCAGCAAAGCCTAGCGTAAAGGCAACAAGAGAAGCCTCATGAGTCACAGCATGGAGATGTACCTGGCAGCCCATTTGGGAAAATCCTGATTTGTCCTTAAAAATGAAGAAGGCCTGAGCATTCCCCTTGCACAAGCAAGGCTTTGGTACTGGGGCAGCCAGACTAGCATCTGGGCCTGGAACTGGAGGCCAGACCACTAGCCACCCACTGCCTTTGGCACCAGCAGCCTTTAAAGCAGGCTCTGGCTGAAACCCCTTCTCTCTCTCCCTCTGCGGGGAGAAAACAGGGAGGTCATGGTCCTGGGCTCCAAAAAGAGCTTAGAGTCCCAAGAGCTCAGAGCACAGTCTTTTCCTTTCCCCAGCTGGATAGGAGCCTCCAAAGTGCCAACTTGAGAGTCGTTTAGGAAAATGGCCCAGGAAGGAAGGTCTGGCGGAAGTGAAAGGTGGGAGCTGGCCCAGGCATAAGCTACATCAATGTCCAGGCCTAAGAAAGTCAAATCCAGACCCTGGGACTTCCCTGGCGGTCCAGTGATTAAGATTTTGTGCTTCCACTGCAGGGTTCGATCCCTGGTTGGGGAACTAAGATCCCACATGCCGTGCAGCGCAGTCCAAAAATTAAATTAAAAATAAATAAAATAAAATAAAAATACAAAAAGTCCAGACCCTGAATCTTCCAAGCCCACTGCTGAACCTGTGGCTGACTCCCTCCACATCTCTGAGCCTCCACAAAGGGGTTGGGCAAAGCTCTCTGACACCAGGAGATCCAAGGTACAAGACTGCAACCTACTGGTCCAAAGGCACAACAGAAGTTGAAGCAGGCTGTGGGACCCAACTGACTGAGGTTTCAATCCAACTCCACTAATTATTAGCCATGTGATGAACTGCTCTGAGCCACAGTTTTCCAATCTGTGAAATGGGATAACAAGCCTCCCAATAATAGGGATACTGGGAAGACTCAAATATTATAGGACTTTGCCCAGTATGAGAGCACTTAATGAGTTCCCTTCCTCGCCCTGGAAGGGAAACAAGAACACCCCTGTAGAAGGCTGAATAATGACCACCCAAAGACATCAGGCCCTAATCCCTGGAACCTGTAAATGCTACAGGAAGAGGATCTTTGCAAATGTGGTTAAGAATCTTGCGATGGGGAGATTATCCTGGAGTATCAGGGTAGGACCTAAATGCAATCACGAGTGTCCTTAGAACAGCAGAGGAAGACCTGATACAGACAGAGGAGGAGACCACCCATACACAGAGGAGAAGCAGGCAGAGGTCAGAGTGATGCGGTCAAAAACCAAGGAATGGGAGTAGCCATCAGAAGCTGGAAGAGGACTGGATTCTCCCATAGAGCCTGTGGAGTGAGTGTGGCCCTGCCAACACCTTGATTTGGGCCCAGTGAAACTGATTTCGGACTTCTGGCCTCCGGAACTGTGAGAGAATAAATTTCTGTTGTTTTAAACCACCCAGTTTGTGGTAATTTGTCACAGCAACCACAGGAAACAAATACAACCTCCTTGTAGCACTCCCTTGTGTGAGCTGTGAGGCAACGTGGCAATGCTCACATCCCACAAGATCCACCCTGTTTGCATCCCCCCAGGGAAAGGGTTAGAATTAAGGCTGCAGGGGCCTGGAATCCCCCCTCCCAGCCTGGGAAGCTGCTGACTCTGTCTATTGATGAATGAGTTGCCACTGAAACGGGGAGGAGGCAGGGGGAGATGGCAGCAGCAGTGGCAGCTCATGGACAGATGTCTTCCCAGAACCCACGGCCAAGAGGTTTTTAGTATTCTGGGCTACACAGCTCTGTCCCAGCAAGCCTGGTGCCAAGACCACCCCTCTCTCCCCCAAAATACCCAGGAACACTGGCTCTGCTCCACGGGCTAAACATAGGCAACCCATCCAATGAGAAACAGACAGACACACTGCTAAGGACTAACACAAGCTCTCCAGGGCAGAGGAATCGGAAAAGAGCAAAAGGCCCCAAACCTACTGCCAGGCCACTGGGGTAGGGGGGTGAGGGGGATTAAAAAATGAAGATTCTATTATTCTGCAACAAAAAGAAACAAAGTCCTGATGCATGCTACAACATGGATGAACCTTGAAAACATTATGCTAAGTGAAAGAACGAAGTCACAAAGGACTGCATGTTGTATGATTCCATTTATATGAAATATCCAGAAAAGACAAATCAATCAAAACAAAAAGTAGATTAGTGGTTGTCAGAGGCCGAGAGGGGATAAGGGGATGGGAGATGATGATGATGCAGGGTTTCCTTCTGAGGTGAAAAAAATGTTCTAAAATTGATTGACTGTGGTGATGGATGTACAACTCTGTGACTACACTAAAAGTCACTGAATTGTACACTTTGAACTGGTGAAATGCATGATGTGTGAATTATATCTCAAGAAAGCTGTTAAAAACACACACACAGGGGGTTTCCCTGGTGGCGCAGTGGTTAAGAATCCGCCTGCCAATGCAGGGGACATGGGTTTGAGCCCTGGTCCGGGAAGATCCCACACGCCACGGAGCAACTAAGCCTGTGCGGCCACAACTACTGAGCCCGTGTGCCACAACTACTGAAGCCTGCGTGCCTAGAGCCTGTGCTCCGCAACAAGAGAAGCCACTGCAATGAGAAGCCCGTGCACTGCAACGAAGAGTACCCCCACTCACTGCAACTAGAGAAAGCCCACACGCAGCAACAAAGACCCAACACAGCCAAAAATAAATTAAAAAAACAAACAAACAAAAAAAACACAAACACACACATAGGGACTTCCCTGGCGGTCCAGCGGTTAAGACTCCATGCTTACACTGCAAGGGGTGCAGGTTCAATCCCTGGTCAGGGAACTAAGATCCCACATCCTGAGTGGTGAAGCCAAAAAATAAAAACAACAACAAGAGAAAACAAAAAACACACACACAAAGGCCTACAGCAGTGGCTGGTGAGAGGGAAGCTGGTAACTGCTTGAAACTTCATAGCATACTCCCAAAGCCAAGGGGTCCCACTCAAAACTTTCACAATGGATGGGGGGAGTAGAGAGCAGAGAATTAAAGAGATTACAACTAGCTTCAAAGCAATGAGTACAACTTCCCTCCCCACCACTACCCATTTTATGGATGGAGAAACTGAGGCCCAGAAAAAGGAACTACCAAAAGATACAGGACTCAAACCCAGACCACCCAGGCAGAGACCACTTCCTGCTATACCACTCTGCCTCCTCACCAGAGGAATCAGCAGGTTCCTAGAAGCCAAATGAAGGGTTTTTGCCAACAAAGATCAGTTGTTGCAAAGGCTCCTAGGAAGAACCCAGATGATCCTGGGGAAACTTCAAGAGAAGAATCAGCCAAGGTCCAAGGTGGGCCAGGTCAGGTATTCAGACACTCAATAACCTTGGGCATGGGTGGACTTTTGGCAGCTAAGCAGGAGATCCTGGGATTTGAACTCAGGCCTGCCAGCTCCAAAGCCTAAACTTTTTCTACACATAACCCTACCTCCAAACCATCCAAGAGGTCTCCCAACAGGCAACCCCCGAGCTTATTCACCACAGCATAGCTGGCCACAAAAATCACTGTCTGCCAACCCTGAGCCTCACACTGACCAGGCGACTTGTCCTGACCACCAAGCTTGGATGGTTGAGAGGGAACACAGAGGCAGGGGAGAGAGGAGAGGAACCCAGTTCTGCCTCGAAAGACACCTACTGTTCCCTGTCACCTCCAGGCCCAAAGGGCTTTGGTGTAGCTCCCTAAAATCCCAAAGCTAAACAATACCTCACCAGCTCCTTACCTGACCAAAGAGAAAACTGTGGCCCAGAGAGCACAGGCAGAACTATTCTGCTTCATCCAGAAAAGCCCCATCAGAGCCAGGGTGGGAACCCAGGCATCCTGGCTTCAGTGTCAGGTCCACCCTCTCCCACCACTTCAGCACACGGGCCCCCTTCACAAAATGCTCTGTGGCGTCCTCAAGCTCAGGACGCTCTCAAGCCATTCTTTTCAGAGGGGAGACTCTCGGCAAGGCAGCCATACCTGGGAAAGGAAACCCCTGACAACACCACCTTCCTAGCACTGGGGCCCCCAGGGTGTCAAAAGGGCTCCTAAAGGCAGTAGATACAGTAACAGCACCAGGACAGACAATAAGTCTGAGTAGTCACAAGGACCAGATTCACCATCTGGGCTCCCTCTCAACAACTCCCCTCTTTCCCAAGGATCTAATTGGCCTCCGGGTTACAAATGCCCCCAGTGACGGTTCAGGACTAAGCCTAGGGCTGCAGGAAGAATCTCCCCTCTTTTCATCCCCAAGTTCAACCAGGTGAAGCAAAAAGAAGCATCTTCTTCCTCCCTTTGTCCCAAGAAGTGGGAGGACATGAAGCCTCTCCTCCGTCATTGGGAAGGGAAGGTATCATGCAACCACAGAGCTTTACTTCCATGTTCTTATGGGAACAATTACAAGGGAGGGACTCCTAGCCCAGGAGATGCAAAGGGGATGTAAGGAGGTGTCTTTCTAGTCACCATGGCAGCACATGACTTTCTCTCTGTTCCTGGGACTCCTCGTTTCTGTGGAGAAGGAAAGGCACACTTTACTGCAACCAGTGAGAAGAAATAACTCCTGGTCCTCACCCTGGCAGATGATTTATCCTGCCTGGAGAAGTAGTAATGCATGGAAAGGGAACAAGAACAGGAGCTCAAAACCAGGCCCTGGCCCTGGCCCCCGTGAAGTACACAAAGATTTACCTGAACCAAGAGGGAGAGGAATGTGGGTGGAGAATTTCCTGCAGTGGGGATGTCCCAAACCCCTTCCCTGTCTCTGGGAAGAAAAAAGCTTATTGAAAGAAATTCAGGAAGCTCAGAATATTTCCCTGATCCAGGAAATTAGAAGCATAGCTGGGTCAGGGAGAGACTCAACACATCTCCTAGCTCTTGAGGGTAGGCCTCAGTCCTCATGTCCCCAGTACCTGACACCTTTCTCACAGAAAGTAAGGAGAACTTCCTAGCCTGAGCAGGCTCAGGTAGGGAGTTCTTATGACTGTGAAAAGCATCCAGGTCCTTCTGTCCAATGGGGGAGGCCTCAGGCCACATTGGGGAGGACTTCTCGTCCCTCTCCCTGGTGAGAAAGGATTGCCTGGTTGGGGGAGAAGGGAGGGGAGGAGGAGCCTCATACCCAAGGGGGGAGCTCAAGCCCCTCCCTAAGGTGAAGGATCTCTTGTCCCAGAGGGGAAGCTCAGGCCCCTGCGAGGAGGCTCAGACTCTTTCCCCCAGAATCCCACCTTACCCATGTCCCCAAGAGTAATGAGCAGCCCGCAGGACTTAGTTCAAAGTGGAAGGGGGGCTTAGGCTCAAGTCCCCAAGGCATGAAATCTTATGCCCCCAAAAGGCCTCTAAAACTGGGGTACACGTATGCTGAGAGAAAGTTCAAACTCATGAGGGGAGATGCGGAACCCTATTCCCCAGGGACTCTACCCATGCCCCAAGGGAAGGGTCTCAGGGCTCAAATCTGGTCAGGGGAGACCTCCTGCTCCTGAGGAGTACCTTAAGTTCCTTGAGGGGGAAGCTTGGACCTCACCTCTAGAGACACACTGGCCACTGGGGTATGTATGCATCTCTTGTCCTTGAGGGAAAGCTCAAGAGCCCTTGGCACAGTGTCTCAGATGCCCAAAGAGAATTCTCAGACCACTCCCTGAGGAGAAAAGTCCCCTAAAGACCTCTGTGGAGGGCTATCAGTCTCCTGAAGAGGCTTCAGACCCAGTCTCTGAAAGCCCCAGTCCATAAGCAGGGGCAATCCTAGGTTCCAGTATCCGAAACAGTGAGTCCTATTTTCTTGAAGAAAGGTTCAGGCCTGGTGCTGGGGGGGCGGGTGTCTAGACCTTAAAAATAGCTTAAGCTCCTAGAGAGAAATTCAGACTCTTGTCTCCAAAGAGGTCTCAGACCTCTTTGAGAAAGCACAGACCCTTGTCACTTAGAAGGGGATGAATCTCATGTACCCTAGTAGACTTTCTGGTCCCAGGGTGTTGGTTTTGACCCTTGTTCCCATAGGGAAGGGGATCTTAGGGGGGTATGTATGTGTGTGTGTCAGGCCCTTGACTTCTAGAAGAGGGAGTCTCAGACCCCACTGCTGCATGGTCCTGTGCTGTATCCCCCTGAGAAAGAGAAGGGGGTTGTCCTATATAGAGTGTCTCAGACCCCTGAAACGGTTTTGGTATCTTGGGGACACTCATATCTCTGAGATCTCCACCTTACTTGTATTCCCTGGAGAAGAAGCCTTAAACTCTTATCCCAGAGGAGAAGAAATCTCAAGTCACTGAACACAGACCAAGGTCCTCTGGAGAGTCGTGAGACTCCCCTCTCAGGAGGCATTCCATCTTGCCTGTCTCTCCTGGGGAGTTCCTACCTATTGGCCCTACACGAAGAGGTCCCTGGGCCCAGAATGACAACTACGGCCCTAGGAGACATCACAGACCCCACTTTTAAGTCCTCCATCTTATCTGGGGCCTCTAACCCCAAGTCCTTGGCGGGGGAAATAGGGTCTCTCACACCCCCACTACCAGAGAAAAGAGTGCCAGTCTCAGAGAGAAGACAAAGGCCCCTTGGAGCGATCTCAAATAGCCTTCCTTGGGTCCCTACGCAGTCTGGGCATCCCGTCCACCACACCCAGTCACCCGTCACCCCCCGCCCATACCTGCTCGACGGTGGCGGGGTCCATGGCCTCGATGCGCGCTGCAGCCGCTTCATACTCATCCTCACTGTTGTAACCTGCGCCGACCTCCTCCCGCTCAGGACTGGCCCCGCCAACCGCGCCAACCCCAGGGGCTTGACGCCGCCGCTTGCTGTGACCCGGCCCAGAGCAGCAGCCGCCCACGCCCACGGCACTGCCCACGCCCACCACCACGCCCGCCGCGCCCACGCCCGTTGCTGTAGCACCCAACGCGTCACCGGGACCGCCGCCGGGACCGCCGGGGCCCCCGCAAGGAGGAGGAGAGGCCTGCTGTGGCCGGGGTCCCGCCACGGCGCCAGGCTGCACGGCCAGCGCCCAGCGATGGAGGGCACCCGGTGGCCCCGGGAGCGGGCCCTGAGGCGGTGGCGAGGCTCGAGGACGGGTGCCGACTCCCGAGTCACGGTCACGATCGCTGCCACCCACACCCGTGCCGCCGCCGCCCACGCCTACACCCCCGCCGCGGCGAGGCGCCGGGGGCAGCGGCCCGGGCGGCGGCGGCTCGTTGGCGGGGTCGGCGTCGGGAGGCGGTGGTTTCTTTTTGGGGAGAATAGTCATGGCGGCACCGCCGAGTACCCCCCACCAAACTCGGCGCGGGGCACGCCGGGAGAGGACCCGGATGAGGGGGGCTACAGTGGTGCGCGAAGCACGACGGGATCGCCGGGCCCCGGATAAAGAGATCGAGGCACCGGTTTTCGAACGTCGGCGGCGCGCGGGTCACGCGGCCGGAGAACCCGGATGTGAAGTCCAAGATGAAGGCACCGCGGCGAGCTTGTCGTAGCCTTCTCTCCAAGCCCAGCAAGTTTATTGCTATGCTCGTTCCGGCCTTCGGCTTCAAAGGAAACAGAACCAAAACAAGCACCTCTTCGCCCCGCCCCCTCGCAGGTTCTTGAACTACCGGGTGGGGCCCGGGGCGTTGCGCAGGCGCGCCGGGGCACAGCCCCGCCTCTCGCTCGGAAGTACGTGGGCAAAATCTTCGCCGCCGCCACAACAATTGAGGGCACCAACCAATCGAAGCGGTTGCGTGGGTCCTCGATGATGCCCACGAGCCAATCAGAAGCGAACGATCGCCCTCCCCTGCCCTCTGTCTCAGATTTCAGTCAAAGTCGGCACCCTTGTTCCTTGCCTTTCCTCTTCGTCCCGTCGTGCTCTTGTCTCCCCGAGGCTCTGACTCGCAGGCGGGGGCACTGCAACAGGACAGCGTGGTCTGCCCCGTGCACGAGGTTTTAAATCGCCTCCCTTCCGGGCTTCCAACTTGGCCCCAGTCAGCCGGACTGACTGGAAAATATCAACACTCCCAGAGGTTAGCTAGCCGCTGAAGCATCACTTCCGTTTCCACCCACCAGAAATCCGCCTCCGGTAGAGAGGCGGGCACAGCTTCACCCTGGCAACAGGCCGGGTTCTGCAGTGATTGGTTAAGACATGCCACCACTCAAGTCGAACGGGCCAACCTTGGGACAGACATGCACCATTGGGACAGTGGGTGTTTGGGAAGCAGACACGCCCACTCTGGCACCGGCGCACCGCTGCCCTCATGTTGACCTCCCCGCCCCTGTGGCTAGCGCGCAGGCGCGGCACAGCCTTTCCCCACCCCCACAAGTCCCCCCAATGGTGTTTACCTGAATCGAGCAAAGTTTGTAAACCAGCTCTGTCAGCAACCAGCGTCTCGCAATAAGGTTGGTAAAATTCCTGCTACTGAACGGATGGAGAGCTACAAGCTAATCCTAGCTGTGCCCCTTCTGAGTGATATCTGGCAAGTCATTTAACACCCACCCCATCCTCAATTTCTACTTCTCTGTAAAATGGCAATGATAATCCCAATTTAAGGATCAGAAGTTAATGCTTGCAAAGCGTCTGGTGCTGTGCCTGGCATCTAGTAAGTGCTCAATAAATTAGTCTGCACTGCAGTGCAGTGGAAAGAATCCCAGGCTTTGGAGTCAGGAAGACCTCAGTCCCAGGCACGGTGGACCATTACCAACTGTATGACCTTGAGGAGGTCATTGTGTCTCAAATTTGAGGTTACCCATGTGTAAAACGGGAATGATAATGCCTGCCCAGACTACCTCAGGGAGTAGTTATGGAGTTGAGATGAGCTCATGAACCGAGAAGTTGTTGTGAGAGGTGAGGGCTCCCTGCCAGTCTTAAGAGCCAAGCCATATACAGGCCATCAGAAAGCTCTTCTGAGTGCCACCTAAACGTCTCCCTTCAGATGCCAACCCTAGTTGAAGTTCTTTCCTGAAGGGTGTTGGTAATAAACAGACTATGGTGGTGTTTTCTGCTCTTGAGACTTAATGGGAGGAGAAGACTCACGTTTACTGGGCTTACTGTGTTTAGGACACTGTGCCAAATGCCTGTGTACATTATCACATTGAATCTTCTCAGGACCATCTCACTTGATCCATGTATCCCACTCCCTACTCAATATTTGTCCAGCACTACACATCTAAAACTGAACTTATGATAATAATTGTAGTTAACCTTCACCAAGTACTTACTATGTGCCTGTTACTGTGTGCTCAACAGCTTTGATGTTCCCTTTGACAGTGAATGAATGGCACCCCCTCCAGCCTTTGCCCAAGGCAGAAACCTGGGAGTCAACCCTGACTGCTCCCTCTTCCTCAACTCCCACATACCTGTCAATCCTAAATCTTGCCAGTCCTATCTCTGAAATCTCTTGACCTTCCAACTCTTACTGCCACTATCCCGTCTAAGCCACTATCACCTGCCAACTCGGCAACTGCAAAAGCCTCCTCACTGTTCTTCCTCCCTCCAGGACTGGTTCTCTATAACCCACTCCCCACAGCCAGAATAATCCTTCTGAAATACAAAACTAGCGATGACTTTCCTGTTTATAAGCCTTCAGAGGTCCCCATTATCCTTAGGATGAAGTCCACATCTGTATCATAGCTTCAAAGGCCTTTTGTGATCTGGCCTACTTCTACATCCTCACCCTCGTCACAGTCTCACACTCTCCTCACTAGCTGTGCTGAACCCCTTCAGTTTCCCAAGGCCCTGAGCTGGCGCTCTAACCTCCAGGCCATTGCACATGCTGTTCCCTCTGCCTAAAACATTTTCACTCTTTTGTCTTTTGCCTGGCTAACTTCAGCTCATTGTTCGGCCAGGTTAGGTTCTCTTGCCATCTATATGCTTCTGTAATCCACTAATCTTGGTTCTACTACACTATATTGTAATTGCTTAATTGCCTTCCATGCTCACCTCTGTAGATCAGAGATGATGTCTACTTTGCCCATTTTTGTACCCCTAGGGCTAGCACATGATATGCAGTTAATAAATATTTGGTGAATGGATGAATGATTATTTCACAGATTAGCAACCTGAGGCAAGAGAAGATAAGTGATTCTCTCACCCAGGGACTGGAATCCAGGTCAACCTGAATCCAAGGTCTGTCTTCTCTGTGCTCCACAGAGCTCAGTTACACTAGTCTAGTATATCCAGTAGTCCAGAAGAGAGAATACAGGTAGGGGACATCCACAGGGAAGGGGAATTCGCCAAACTGAGAGATGCTTTTCATCAGGGTTCAGTTCAGAGCTGTTTGCTGTCAGGAAGCCTGGGTTCAAGTCTCCTCTAACCAAGCGTGTGCTGCTTTGGGTCTCAGTTTCCCCATCTGTGAGTGAGGGGGCTAGAGCAGATTATGTCCATGGGGCATGTCTCAGGACCTCCTAGCCTACGTCACTGGCTGCAGATTCACCTCTTCGACCACCCTCTTTCATTTCTCCTAGATCCCCATCTTCCAAAACACACCAGCAACCATCCACCTCCCATACCTTTCCCCTAACAGCCCTTCTGCTAGTTAAAAGGAATTGAAATTGGAGTATTTTCAACCCCTCCAGCCCAACCCAGCCCCCAAACCCACAGAGCCAGGAGGTGCTCATCCTTGTCTCTCCTCTCAGGTTTTATTGACTGATGGAAACTACATCTTTGTCAGCCACCAGCTCCACAGGGACAGTGCTGGGGACAGGGAACCTGAGATGATGCCAGATTTCAGCCTGAGAGCAGACAGAGTTCCTGAAGGTGACCGAAGAGGGAGAAGAGAGAGGGATATGTGAAAAGGCATTGTGGGGGAGGAGGAGGAGATCAAGAAGTTCCTCCTGCCTCCTCCAGCTCCCAGAGCTCAGGAACAACCCAGGCCTCAGCCCCTGCCACTTCTGGACTCCTGCCCAAGAACATGGAATCAGCCCATGATCTCCAAACACAGCCCAGCTCTCGCCAGCTGCCAGGCTTTTATCTCAGCCAGTCCAGACTCCAGCCCAACCCAGGAAGGAAGCAAGCCAGAGAAGAGAGAAGGAGGAGTAGTTAGAGGTGGCCCCTATGATTAGGGCAGATGTAAATATTGCAGCAAACTGGGCAGAGGCTTTGCATAATGTCACGGCAGCAGCTGCTATTGCTAGAGTTTGCTGGGGGCCCAGTGGAGGACGGGGTTGCGGGGGACCCATTTCCAGCAGCCAGGGAAGGGGGGTGGTGTTTGTGCTATCTGTGTGTGTTGGGAAAGGCAGCCTGACCCCTGAACCAAGGTCACTGCTGAGGCCACAGCCCATGAAGCCTGTGGTTGCATTCCAAGCTTCGGAATTTGAGAGTTGTTGGGCCCGGTGGAGGGTGGGGACTTCTTCTAGAGGCCAGATCAGAAGTGAGGGTTCTCTTCTATGAACCCCCAAACCTCCACAGCTCAGCCAGAGAGAAGAGGAAGTTTCACCTCTTCTTCTTGGGCCAGAACTCCTGAGGGGAGGAGCATGCAGGAGGCCCGCTTGGGTAGAGGGGCCAGTCCCAGTGTGCTGGGGCAAGGAGGCTAGGGGCCTGAGGAAGCCCAGTGCTTCACCTCCCACAGGGAAAACTGTCTGGGGTGGGGGAAGTTTCCCTTTCCCTGGCTATTTCCCCACCAGGTGGGCCATTCCATGAAACTCCATTGCATAGTTCTCAGTGGGGGGCAGAAGGGGTCCCCAGGCTGCCCTTCTCTGCGTCCCCAAAATATGGCTTTGGAAGGGAGCCCCCAGGAATTGGGAGAGCGCTCTGGATGGGCAGGCCCGTCCCTCATAGGGAAGAGATCTTGACAGTCTCGGGAAGGAGGCAAGGGGTACCCAGGCTGGAGTTCCTGAGGGTGCTGCTGGCCCCACTGCCACCACCGCCAGGGGAGGAAGGTTGGCTCTCATCTGGGGTGTTGGCAGGAGGGGTGGGGATACTGATGATGGCAGCCACGAAGTCCCGGCTGTCGCAGTTCAAGTCAAGGCTGTCATGGGGCTTGGCATTGAGGCTTGAGCGGCTGTGGATAAGGGTGGGAAGATGGAAGGTTCTTTAAAAGTTATTTTAATACTTGCCACGGCGATCATGACATTTACTGAGTGCCTACTAGGTCCCTGGCACTGTGCTAAATGCTTCCCCTGCACCCTTAATTATGGTGGTGCAGAGTGAGGGCTCTGGAGTCAAATAGTCCTGATGCCACCTCAACCACTCTAAACCTCTCTTCTCTCATCTGTAGCATGGGAATAACAATGTTTTCTTCCTCACAGAGATGTTGTGGAGATTAAATAAGATAATAAATGATACAAAATGCTCAGAGTAGTGTCTGCAACATAATGAGCACACACATAAAAGTGTTATCTATTGTGCTTACTCCTTGCAGTGCCAGAGTCCTCACAACAGTCTACTGTAAGATCTACACAATCTGGTCCTTTCTGTTCCTTTCTGATTTTACCTCCTACCACTCTCCCCCTCACTCACTCCACTCTACTTACAGAAGCTTCCTGGCTGTGTCTCTAACATGCAGACCCATTCCTGCCTCAGGGCCTTTGCACAGGCTGTTTGCTCTGCCTGGAAAGCTCTCCCTCTAGGTATCCACGTGGCTCATTCCCTCTCCTTCTTCAGATCTCAGCTCAGATGTCACCTCAGCAAAACCTTCCCGACCACACTGTTAAAACTGCATCACACCCTGTTCTACACTCTCTATCCCCCATCCCTGATTTATTTTTCTCCTTGGCACTTAACACACTGCATCATCTGTGTATTTGTTTTTTAACTGTCTCATCTCACTAGAATAGAAGTTCCATAAGGTCAGGATTTCTGTCTGTTCTATTCACTGCCAAAACTGAACTAAACTCCTAAACTAAAGTGAATTCCAAAATGCCCCAAATTGTGCCTAGCATACAGGAGATGCTCAATAAATGTTTATTGAAAGTACAAATGAAAAATGAGGAGTTCCAGACAAGATAAGCCCAAGCTTCCAGCATGGAGGAGTTTGGGTTTGAGCTTGACTTGCTAGGAGGCCTGGAGTCATGAAATCTCAGACCCCTTGGTCCAAGCTCTGAGCTTCCCCGGGAGAGGGGTTGCACAGCAGGTCAGCATGCTTACCTCTGAGGGGCAGGGCTCCTCTGCAGCCCTGCCAGCGTGTCCAGCTCCTGCATGCTGCCATGGCTGACCGAGGCAGTGGAGTTGGCAAGGCGGATGGCACGGCGCTTGGCTCTGCGGGGGCAGCAAGAGGATAGCAGGCTGCCAGGCCCCACTGGCTGGGAGGACACGGAAGTGCTGCGGCTGGTGCGGCCACCCAGCGAGACAGCGCCCAGGGCCTCACTGAAGGTTAGCTCATCCGTGAACTCATGGCACTGTGGGCAGAAGGGAGGCATGGTCACAGGGCACCACAAGGAAGCTGACCTCACCCCCAAGCTTTTGCTTAGGCCATTCCTTCCTTTCTGTAAGTCGCTCTCTCTTCCCTTCCCTTGCCCATCCTTCAAGGCTCAGCTCTACTGGGGCCTCTTCCGGGAAGCCCTGTGTGATTTCCACAATTAGTAGTGAGCCTCCCATCCCAGGAGGGAGCTGGCTTGCTGGCAAAGGGACCCCCTTCATTCTGCCACACCACCTCTCATTAGGCCTCACCGTTGTCTTCTCTAGACAATGCAGCAAGTGGTGATGTTGCTGCTCAAAAGCAGAACGGTTCCTGACACACGGCGCCTGTTCTTCCCCACTGCTGCTGTCCTGGAGTGGATAGAGCAGAGGGATGAGGTCAGCACCTTCCTCCTCCCGTCACTGCTCACCTCCCACCCCAATCCAGGCCCCTCTCCACCTCAAGACCCCCGTTCTGCTTGTACTGCAGGAAGGCGTTGGTGGTACCACTCTTTGCCAACCGGATCCTTGCCAAGCGCACCTTCTACAGAGAGAGGAGGAGATAGAAGGTCAGGTAGGCAAACATAAGAGTAGACTGGCTTGGGGTGTGGGGAATAGGAGGTACTCAGATGGAAGGCGCAGTTACCTGCTGTGCTCGGCGCTTGTCAGCACGCTGGTTCTGGTGGTAGATGCGGCTAAAGTTGGACACAATGACTGGCACAGGCAGAGCAATGACCAAGACGCCACTGAGTGAACAGATGGATCCGAAAATCTTGCCAGCAATGGTGCTGGGCACCATGTCTCCGTAGCTGGGGCCGGGGGAGGTAAGCCAAGGTCAAGAAAAATACCCACCCACCCCTCAGTCCCCGACTGCATCCCATCCAACTTGACTCACTCTGCGACCCTGGCCAGGCACTCAAACTCTCTGGTCTCAGTTTCTTGCTCTGCAAAAATTGGGGAATGACCTCTCTGGCCACCAGTGGGGGTCAAATGAGAAATGGGCCCTCAGCCCCTACTATCTGCTGCCCCCATCCAAGCCATGCACCGGGCATCTGAGTCAGCTGGAAATCTATTAATACCAAGCATAGGGGGGAAGGAGGAAGTCAGAGGCAGTAAATATAGCCTCCCGGAGAGAGAGTCCCACCACCACAAACCAGCTAAGGGGCTCTGAGTCCTGGGAGCAGTGCTCTGTTGGTTTTGCTTGTGTCTGTCTTACCTTCTCTAGGTAGCACCCCATCTTATTCCCCCAGGGGAAGCCTTGAAACTGTCCTCATATTAAAAAATAGGGGGGGAGCCTTGAAACTCCTCCCTCCCTTCCTCCATACCACCCCCCCTCCCATGGAGATGGAGCAGAGCCAATCTTACCAACTTGTTTGGTTGGGGGTGGGGGGAGTGAAGCTCAGCAAGGTTCCATAACTGATTTGCTCAAAATCACACAGCATACTCTTGTTCTAACCACAGGACCAATCAGATCCCCTCCAAAGAAACGCAGCCTCTGCAGTCTTCAGCTTCTAGGCCTTTGCCCCCACCCCCTCCCCCAGGATGCCTCTTCCTTATTTCTTTACTTTGACTCATTTAAAAGTCTCTCCAACTTGGCCATTTCTGGCTCTGTGATGTATCATCTCTGACTGTGTCCTCAACTATGAGACATCCTCCCAGGGTTGTTGTGAGGACTGAATAGGATAAAAGGACATCAAAATACCCAGTTCCAACCTGTTCTCAGTGCTCAGTATTTGTCAATACAATCCTGAAACTCCAACCAGAGTTAATTTCTACTTCTTAGAAACCTCAAATCAATTTTTCTGTTCTACTACTAAGGTCCTGAGTAATCCCAATGTATCCGTTCAACAGATACTGAGCAGCAACTGCATACCTAATCCCAGTGATAGGAATTTAGAAAAGGACCACAGTTATCTGCCCTAGACAGTGTCTTTAAGAACAACATGAGTTTGGTGATTTCATTTGATGCGTTTATCCCATTTCCTCTCAAGGACTGGCAGTAAAAAAAAAAAAAATGATGCCGAAAATATCTTGTTCTGGGGAAACATCAAGGAATCACGGAGCCACAGAGGTAGTGCCCCACACAGCAGATGAATCTAAAGGGTTGGGAGACGTGGGTCCTCAAGATGGAAAAAGGGGTGATAGAAAGCGAATATCTATTTATCCTGCACCAGAAACATTCAGATAACTTTCATAACCATGATGTCACTGAATCCCCTCTGGATGTTGAAGTGATCATCATTTCTCATTTTGCAGAGGGGAAAACTAGCCCAGAGAAAACAAGGTCAACAGAAAGAGTGCAGCTAAGACCATCGTTGAACCCAAGTCTCCTGACCTGAAAATTAAGGCATTGTCAGAGCTGGGAGGGATTTGGAGATTAATCCAACTCCCTCACTTTTTAAAGATGACCAAATTGAAGTTCAAATAGAGAGAGAGAGAGAGATCATTTATCTAACCTTTTTAATTTTACAGAAAAGGTGAGTGTAATTGACTGATCGGGCAGCTCCCCACACAGGGTCTGCACTCACCCAAGTGTGGTCATGGTGACAATGGTATACCAGAAGGCCGCGGGTATGCTAGTAAAGTTGGTCTTGTTTGTGCCCTTCTCGGCATAAAACATAACAGTGGCGAAGATGATGATGGCCATGGTAAGGGAAAAGAGGAGAAAGCCCAGCTCAGAGGCACAGCTCTTGAGTGTGTAGCCCAGAATCCGCAAGCCCTGTGAGTGCCTGGAGAACTTGAAGATACGGAACACCCGGAACACCCGCAGGGTGACAAAGGCGCCCGAGACATCTTCGTTCTTGGGCACGAGGAGCCCGATGTAGTAGGGCAGGATGGCCACCACGTCGATGAGGCTCATTACACTCCGCAGGAAGCGGCAACGGCTAGGGGCCGCGAACAGCCGCAGAAGGTATTCACCTGTGAATATGAGTACACAGGCCGTGTCCATGCAGAAAAAGGCCAGCGGGAAGCGCTCGCCACAGGGCTGCTCCCTCGGGGGCCGCCGTGCAGGGCCGCGGCACGGAATGGTCTCAACCACGTTGGCGATGACCGACACAGCGATGAAAAAGCCGGTAACGTAGTAGAAAACGAGGGCTGCGGTGCTCGTGTGTGGGTTCTCGAAGGCCCGCCAGAGCTGCTGCCGCAGGGAGCTGCCAGCCGGCAGGGATGGGCCGTCCCCGGCCTGCTCGGCCTCCTCGTCCTCCGCCAGGCGCTCGGCGTTCTCCTTCTTGCGGTCCCGGTACTCTTCGAGGCAGCAGTCGCCCACGAGCTCAGGCACCAGGCCATAGAAGGCCAGCTCTTCGTCAAAGGCCTGGATGCACTCCTGCCGTGGGCAGTGCAGTCGGCCCGTGCGGTAGAAGTTGAGCACGTGCCGGAACATGTCTGGGTCGCGATCAAAGAAGTACTCGCCTGAGTCGGCGTCATAGAAGAATTCCTTTTCTGAACTGCCCAGCAGAGTGTCTGGGTAGCGGTCGAGCGTGTTCTTCCAGGTCTCAAAGCGCCGTCCGCTCACGTTCACCACCAGAACCTCATCCCCTCGAGTTGCCTTCACCCCCGGCGCGGGGGGCAGGGGCTGCTGGGCCAGGGGCAGCCAGCCCACCGCGGCCGCCCGTGCAAAAGGCAGCCATGTGGCCACGCCTGCTGCCATCCTGCCGCGCCCCAGGCCCACGGAGACTTGTGGGGGAGGGGTTGGACTTTAGGAGAATGTGGCTGTCTCCAGGATGGTGGAGGCTTGGAGAGGCCCTGGGCCACTCGCACAAGGAAACTGGGGGTGTCTAGAGAGGCCAAGAGGAACCGGGAGGAGGACCTAGAGAGATGGGCAAGGGCTTGGGGGACATGTAGAGGGTCTAAGAGGGACCAGGGCGATGTCTTGAGGGAGTGAGAAGGGGCTAGGGGACATGGAGAGGAGCAGAAGAGGAGCGTCTAGAGGTGCCAAAAAGGATCCGAGGGAGTGTTTAGAGACTGAGATGATTCTAGAGGGGTCAGCACTGCCTGAGAGGTATCTGGGGGTGTCTAGAATGAAGCAAGAAACACTGGGGAGTTGTCCACACTCTCAAGAGTTCTGAGGGAAGGAAGAAGGGACTGGAACCGCTTAGTGGGGTTGGAGAGGGGATCGGGGCATCTGGAGGGGTAGAAATGGAACCAGAGGTGTTTGCAAGAGGCTGAGAGTGTCTGGAGGGGGATTCTGAAGGAACTGAGAGAGGTGAGGAGGGTTGTCCAAACTCTCAAGACTTCTGGGGAGAAGATAAGGGGGTTGGAGCCCCTTCGTGGATCTAGGAAAGGGGGTGGTGCATCTAAGGGGTGGCTACAGAGCCAGGAGTTTGTAAAGAGGCTGAGAGGTGTCTTGGGAGTGCCTAGAGCTGCCAAGAATAGCCTGGGGGTGGGGTGTCCACACTCTACAGGAGTTCTGGGGAAGGAAGGAGAGGTGGGGCCCCCTAGCGGGGCTGGAGAAGGGGGTGGGGTATCTAAAGGGTTAGATGGGGCCAGGTTATTTTTCAGAGGCTGAGAGGTGTCTGGTAGAGAAGGGTATCCAGGGGGGCTGAGAAAGCCTGGTCCACCCTCTCAAGAGTTCAGGGGGTAGGGAAGGAACCTGGAGAACCCCTCAGGGCTGGGACTCAACTGGAAGGAAGTTGGGCATAGCCCCAGAGCATCCAGAGAATCAAAAAAGACTAAGATAAGAGGAAGACGGGGTCCCCCTCAAAATGGGTTGGAGGGCAGGGTGGGGTGTTGAAAGGGAGTTGGGTGTGTCTGCAGGGAGGGGGGCTCCTGGGCCTTACAGGAGCCCAGGAAGGCCGGGATCAGGCTGCGTCCCACTGTTGGGGGCTGGTCTGGGGAAACCACACCCCGAGGGGCTGGTGGTATGTGCTGGGCAGCGGCAGAAGCAGCAGCGGCAGCAGGACGTGAGGAGGAAGAGGAGAAGCCAGGCCTGGGAGAGAAGGCAGCACAGGCAGGAGGAGGGGGCTGGGTCCCTGGAAGGAGGCTTGGAAGGACAAGGTCCAGTAGGACTGTCCCAGGATGGGCTAGGGCCTGGGGGCTGGACCAGGGAAGGACAAGGACAGCACTGTTGGTGGTCCCCTCCCCCTCCCCATAGGGCCGTCCTCACCTGTGTCCCCGCTGCAGCAGCAGCAACAGCGGTGGGGCTGGGGGTACCAAACACCGGAGCTCCTGCCCCACTCTGCAGAGCTGCCCAAGTTCTCCACCTCCTCTGGCTCTCTCTCCCCGCCCCTCTGAGCTTGCCGGGAGATGGAGAGGCAGGGAGGGGCCTCGTGGCTCCCAGAGCCCCCTCCCCTAGGACTGCCTGAGAGGGACCCTGGGGAGACTCCGCCTCCTACAAAGCTGGTTGGGCCTCAGTCGCGTCATCTGGAAAATGGGGGTGGCAGGGAGCTTTGCCAATTCTCCCCACCTCCTTCCTGGACTCCCCCCTCTTCCTGCCCAGATCCTACCCCCTCTGCCCCCAGGGGCCCCCACCCCCACCCGTCTGAATCAGCAGCACTTAGCAGATCCGATCGATGGGGAGGCTTCTGTTAATGGCCCCAGAGCGGGGAGTGCCACGGGGAATGATGCAGCGCTGTGTCCCCTCCCTGCCCCCTAGGCTGAAGAAGGGGGGGTGGGGGAAAACTGGTGGGGGGGTGTTTTTCTAGAGGCCAGGCCCCCAAAGCTGCTCCCCAGTGGTGCTGGAGGGGTTAGAGTCCTGCTCTAACCAAGACTGCTGCCGTGGGACTGGAGCACTGTCCTGTTTGCGGATGTGAAACGTCGTGGAGGGGGGGCGGTAAGGGGAGTACAGATGGGGACAAGCCAGGTCCCACCTCCATAGCAGGTTCTCCCCCAGGCAGGCCCCACTCTGAGGTGCAGTCTCCATCATCTGTCCACATCCAGGAGCCTCAAATCATGCCTCCTCCGCTAGAGGGCTCTGCTCCTGGGTAGCAAGAGCACTGGGTACCAAGTGCCTCAGGCATGGGTGGGTTCAAGCCCCAGCTGTGCCACTGACTTATGTCCTTGAGCAAGTGACTTGCATTGTTTTTCTCTTTGTCGGATGGAGAGTTACCCCAGCTTGATAGTGTCTTTGGGAGCAATAAATGGAGTGATGTGAAAGGGGCATGGCACACAGAGGACGCCTTACCTTTAACAATTAAAGGTGTGTGGTGATGGGGGAGCAGTAATGCAGGGCCAATTTTTGCCTTTCAATGGACTTATCCATCCATGTAATCCTCCATTTGCTCATCACACTCCTGATTTGTCCATTTGCCCATCCCTCCTCCCACCCACCACCCACTTATCCGTCCATTCTCCCCCTCACACAGCCAATTACTCTGTCCTTCCCTCTAGCCACCCATCTGTCCATTTAGTCATTAATCCACCTACCTATTCACTCATTCATTTGTATATTCACCCCATCTACCCCTACCCATATGGATCCCCCACCACCCAACTATCTGTCCATCTATCCATTGCTCTATCATTTATTCACCTACTCTTTACTCTTCCCATTAGCTCATCCATCTATCTGCCCACTCATCCATCCACACATTCCCCTAGCCATCCATCTATCCATTTATACCCCCACCTATCCATCCTCTACCTATCTACCTAGCAATCCATTTGTCCATTTATTCATCCAGTCACCTATCCATCCATTTATTTCCCAACCTATCCATCACCAATCCATGCAACCTTCTACTTATTTATCAATCAGTCCATCCAACCACTTATCCATCCTCCCATGCATCTACTCATCCACACCCACATCCCATACACATTCACCCACATACATATCTGCAGATATTTCTGCTCCATTCAGTTTGAGAGGCTGGTCAACAGTGACTGGAGACAGGCTGGGTGAGGGTGGGGGAAGGAGAGTAAAGTTGCAGCCAGAGACCACCCTCCCAGTTCCAATGGTATAACCTCCCCACCCCCAGCACATCCCTCATGGTTGGAAAGAATCAGAGCAGACAGTCAGTGGGTGGGCCAGTCTGGCCAGATGGTATTTTGGCTGCACAGCTTTTACACACACACACACATGTTGCTAGAACGCTGAACATGGACCGTGCCCCACCCAGCATCCCCAATCCCAAATGCAGAGTAGCCAGGCTTCCAGACATAAATTAAAAAATAAAATAAAATTAAAAAAGAGTTGGTCTCTGGGAGGGAGAGCTCATGCAGAGATGAAGGCAAAGGCCCCTGGGAGCCAGGGCCAAGAAGGAGGAGAATCCCTGCCCCTCCCCTCAGGATTCCCCACTCCCCAGGGGCCTCGGCCCTAAGACAGGGTCACTAACGCCAGCCACCAGGCCTCCAACCCCTTTAATGTCCAGTCTCCCAACCTATCTGATTTTGGCGCTGGCCCCCATTTTCCCACCACAGCCCAAGGGAATGGCGGGTGGGGAAGGGAGGGAGTGGGTGCAGCCTGCAGGTCTTTAGCTGGCTTCTCCCGGCTCTAGGTCTGGGTCGGGGGACCCCACGCACTCCTTGCTGAGCCGCACAATTTCCTGGGACAGAACTTCCATGTCCTAAGAAACAAATGAGCCATCAGGAGTCAGAGAAGGTGGCAGGCGATGGCACCCTCATCAAGCCTTTGTGTCATCCTTCTCATCCCATCAATGCCCAGCTATGTCTAGCCTGAGACAGGAAGGTATTTGGAGCAGCTCCCAGAGCTCCCAGCAGTGGGCTGGGCTCGGAAAAGGTGTGTGTGGTGTGTGTGAGGGGGTGAGGAGTGCCCGGAGCTAGGGATATGGACATGGGAGTGGATCATCTGCTCTGTGTGGTGAGGCTGGAGGACATGACCCCTACCCCTGCCACCTTCTTGTCTCTAAATGGTGAGCTTGCTTCTCAGAGGCAGGGGCCGGACTTGCATCATTTCTGACTTCCCCCAGAGATGGGGAAATACTTGGGTGGCAGGATGGGTGAGTGGACACGTGGGTGGATGCATGGGAGATCCATGGTAGGCAAATAGGTGGAAAAATGAACTGTTCAGAGGACAGATGGAGGACAACAGGTAGGCAAGCAGGTCGCTGGGTGGGTGGGTAAAAGGTAAGACAAGGGGTGACTGATGAGTAGGTAAGAGAGAGTGATGCATCAGGAAATGGGTGCAGGGGACTTCCCTGGTGGTCCAGTGGTTAAGACTCCACGCTCCCAATGCATGGGGCCCGGGTTCGATCCCTGGTCAGGGAACTAGATCCCGCATGCTGCAACTAAAGATCCCACGTGCCGCAAAGACCCGGTGTAGCCAAATATTAAAAAAAAAAAAAAAAAGGAGATGGGTGCAAAGGCATGGGCAGATGATTAGACGGGTAGCAGGGCAGATGGACAAATAGTAGGTGGGTTGATGGGAGAGTGGCTGAATGTGTGTATGAATGGATGAGTGGGTGGGTGCAAGGACAGAGGGAAGAGTGAAAGACTAAACTGATAGTGAGTAGGTTGACTGGAGGATGGGAAGATGAGGGGGAAGGAGTGCTTGGTGAATGGGGTGTGTGGAGAGGGGACTGACAGATGACACAGGGGCTATGTGGCTGGAGAGACAAAGGGGTAGACTGGTAGGCCACACTTGCCTTGTGCAAGTGCATATTCTTGGTGAGCTGTTCCTCCAGCATGTTCTGTAACTTCTTGTTCATCTCCCGAAGGTTCTCGTCGCCTGGCTTCACTAGGTCTCTCAGGACGCTGCCCAGCCCACTACGGTCTGTGTGGCCTGCTGCCACAGACACATCTGCAAGGGCCCAGGCTGAGAATCACCCCCTCGGTCGAGCCGAAGGAGAGACAGAGACAGAGCAGGAAAGAGGGAAACAGAGAGTGGGGGAGAAAAATGGGGGGGGAGAAGCCATCTAATGGAGGAAGCAGAGGCTTTGCCATGTGAGACCTGGCTTCACTTACTAGCTGTGCGGCCCTGAGAAATGGGGTTAGGAACTAACTCATGGAGCTGGAAAAACACATATCTGTATGCAAAGCACAGAGCACACAGTCAGCTCTCAGCAAGCGTCAACTGGTATTATTCTGATTAATGAGGAAAAAACAGGGAGAGGAGAAGATCTGAAAGAAGGGAACAAAAGAAATAAAAATGGGGGATGGAGGAAGGAAGAGGAGAAAGGAGGAAAGGGGAGGAAGAGCGGAGAGAAGGACCCTAAAAGGGATATGCATCCAGAGAATGTAAATTTCCAGAGGTGGAACCATTTAGACAGGCAGTAGGAACAGTGAGACAAGATGAAGGGGGGATGGGGCAGAAAGAAGAGAAGGGAGAGAAAGCAAAGGAAGAGACACAGGGAGGAGAAAGGACAATGGGAATGACGGAGAGACACTAGAGAAAGGAGAGTGGAGAGACGACAGAGACTCAGACAGGAGGGAGGAGCCGAGACAAGAGATGGAATACAGAGCAAGACACACAGGTCCTGGCCTGCCTGGCTCTTCCCTCTAGCACCTGTGGTCTCGGCAGTAACTTTGGTGAGTTCCGTAAGGAGAGGAGAGAAGCCGCAGCTCTGGACACTGGGGAAGGAGGGGGTAGGTGAGGGGCTGGACGAGGGGTGAGGGCTGGGGAGGGGCACTGACCAATCCGGCTGTCCATGACATAGGTCTCGATGATGGCGCTCTTCCGGCAGAGGTCCTCTGCCATGGACGCACTGCTCACCTCCAGGTGCTTCACCTGCAGGGTGGCCCAGCCCACCTCAGGCCCTCAACTGTGCATGTTCACCCATGAGGAGGGGCCTGGCCAGATATTGCCCCACCCCCACCCCCCACTCCTGCCACCCCGGGCTCCTCCCCAAGGGCAGGCCAAGAGGGGACGAGCAGGCAGACAGCACCTTCTCCTCCAGCATCCACTTTTCCTGCTGCGTCTCTGCCAGGCGCTGAAAGAGCTCAGCCACTTCCTCATCTGACAGCTCTGCTGGCCGCGGGGGCTGGGCCTGAGGGCTGCTGGATAAGGACTGCGGGGAAGAAGGCAGAGAGGCCAGCCCAGGCTCAGTGCCGACACCCCAGATAGGATCAGGGGCTGAGAAGGAGAACCAAGCCAGGGTGGGCTTTGCAACTGGGGCTGCAGACAAACTGCAGACAAGCCTCGGCACCCTCAGAGACTCTGGATCCCCCTTTGCCTTTTAAAGGGGGAGACAGGAACCACCACACCATAGCCTTATTGAGACCATGAAGAGAGAGCCTATAACAAATGAGCTCTCACTTCCAGTTGACAGGAAAACTAGGGGAGAGAGAAATGAGCTGAATGATACCACTAGGAAGCCAGCAGGAAAATCCCAAAGGTGGGACATTTTCTTCAGGTCAACTGGGCTGGTCTCTTCTACAGGTTGATGTCATGAAAAAAATGGATCACACTAGATTCAAGAGACTTAAGGCACATAAAGCAACCAGATGCAGCAAATGTGCTCTGAAATTGAATGCTGGTTTCCATAAAACCAGCAATAAAGCACTAGAGAAATCTGACTAAGGTCAAAGTATTCAAAAAGATGAAAATTTACCAAATTGGGAGGGTAGAGATCAACAGGTTACTTGTAGTCTTATTTAGGTTTAAAAAAAAGAGAGAGAGAGGTCTAGAACGGTTATGAACTAAGGATTTATAGTGGTGATCTCTGTATGGTGAAGATGTGATTTCTTTGGATTTTTAAAAAAAATCTTTGCTTGTGTTTTTTAAACTTTTCTACAATGTATACATACTACTTACAGAATGATAAAAAGGTTATTTCCAAATAAAAGTGTCTGGCAAGGAAGCTGACACAGACAACAATAATAATAAGTGATAATTATGAGTTGGAAAAAAGGATCTCCCACATGGATAATGCACCTACTATGAGCCACATATTTTATAGCACCAGGAAAGGTGGAATTAGCCCAAAGATGATGAAACAGAGGGTCAGAGAGAATAATTTGTCCATCCCCCATTTAGCAATCTGAATCCAAGTTGGTGAGCTTGAGGAAAAGTTGACAAGAAAATGTGTGTGCTGGGCCCAGAGTAGAAGATGGCTGCAGGGGAGGGAAAAAGGAGGGCCCAGAATTTGGGTAGAAGCTGGGGCTGTAGGTTCTTCCCTGCCCCTTACCCTGGCTGGAACAGTCGAGCTCTCCTTCTCCCGCAAGATCTCGCGGTAGCTGAAGGAGGAGATGCTACTGCTGTCCCCAGTCTGGGTCCGGCTTGGTGAATTCATCTCTGATAGAACCAGCTCCTCGAGCCCTGGGCAGAGAGGGAAGAGAAATCTGAGCCCCAATCCCCCAGGGTCCCAGGGCACCGACTGGCAAGAAGAGGCAGAAATAGATTTGACAGAGGTGGAGAGAGGCAAAGAGACACTCAGGCATGGGTAACAGTGGAAGCCGACAGTAGGGTAGGGAAAGGCAGAAACCGAAAAAGGAGCTGCCTCTCTAGGCAAACACACACCAGAAGTGAAACAAAGGTGAAGATGGGGAGACAGATGGTGATGTGGACACACATGGGCATAAAGTGGTGAATGCACTCAGACTCAGGGTAAAGACAGCTGAAGAGGGCAGAGGGGCACCCCTATGTGCAGAGAGAAGACCCCAGAGAGACAGCAAGCCAGAGCTGATGATAGAGGCAAACAGAGACCCTGGCTAAGGACACTAGTCAGAGCAGAGACAGAGAGAGAAAAGATGGCGGCAGACTCGTAGCCATGCACCTAAATCTGAATTTCACCTAATGGACGGATAGAATGTATGGCACACAATTTTGAATCTGTTTGTTGATCTGTACACCAATCTGTAACAGAACAGAAATAAAAGTCCTCCCTTATAAAGAGAGGTAACTTCAGGAGACCGAGTGCCTCAGCGAGACATTGATTTGGTAAGAGATACACCCGTTTTTGCCATGTCACTTGAAACACAGCCACTAAGCTTGTGTCTCTGTTCTTGCAGCTGCTTCTGGGTGTCAGGGAGGGGGGCTGACACCACAAGCCAAGGATCTCCAGCAAGAGCAGGATGGCTGTGGAGGGACAGGGAGCACGTTTTCTCTCGTTTGTGATATGGGAGATGCACCAGAGCCATCACTGCATCTTATTTATTTAAACATATGTAAAGGCCATTTCTTTCTTAAAAAAAGTCCAAGGCAACTCAAATTTTTCTGTTGTGTCTTCTGCCTTAAGTGGCAAAAATAACATGGATTTTAGCTGCATAATGATCACACGGTAGTGTTGCTGCCTGATTGTAAGTCTGTCTCCCTAGCTCAACAGGGAGCTCCTAGGGGACTGAGATTTGGGCGGGCCTCCTACCAGGGACCCTGGATGTGAGCGAGAGGGCTCAGTCCATATTTATAGAATGAGAGAATGGATACAAGAGACTTAGAGACTCTGGGTGAGGTGTGGGAGTGTATGAGGGATAGTGGGGAGACAAACAGAGACACAGCCGAGAGAGAAGAGAGACAGAGATAAAGGAACAGGGAGAAGAAAAAGGCAGGAGGAGAAAAGGAGAGAACTAGAAAGAGAAAGCCAGGAGAGAAAGGCAGATACAGAGATGACATGAGGAGGCAGAGAGAGACAGAAACAGAGAAGAGACACAGCAGAAAGGAGAGAGAGACACACAGAGAGAGAGAGATAGAGGAAGGAGGGACTTCCCTGGCGGCGCAGTGGTTAAGAATCCGCCTGCCAATGCAGGGGACACGGGTTCGAGCCCTGGTCCTGGAAGATCCCACAGGCCGTGGGGCAACTAAGCCCATGCACCACAACTACTGAGCCCACGTGCCAAAACTACTGAAGCCTGCGTGCCTAGAGCCCGTGCTCCGCTACAAGAGAAGCCACTGCAATGAGAAGCCCGTGGACCGCAACAAAGAGTAGCCGCCGCTCGCCACAACTAGAGAAAGCCCACGCGCAGCAACGAAGACCCAACGCCGCCAAAAATAAATAAATAAATAAATATATTAAAAAGAAAGAAAGAAAGAAACAGAGGTGGGACAGACGCAGAGAAAGGGTAAAAGACAGACAAAGTGCAAGAGGGACAGAAGACACAGGAGAGCCCTGCAGAGTGAAGTATAGGAAGCAGCCCCAGCCTTCAGACCCAAGCTCTGCCTCCCCACACTTCAGCCTCCCCTGCCATCCGGGCCCCTCACCTGAGCGGCTCTTGCTATTGGTGAGGATGTCCTGCAACCGCTCCTGCAGTTTATCCGCCCGTTTCCGCTCCAGGTGCAGCTGCCGTTTGAGGTCCTTGAGCTGTGGGGAACGGGGGAAAGATAGGGGCTGAGGCCCGGTGGGCCCACAGGTGGGGGAGGCCGCAGGGCAGGAGTGGGCCATGCTTGGACACCTTTCACCATCGTACCGCAGCACTGCCCTTCTTCTCCAGGATTCGCTGCCCATCCACCGTGTCCTTCACCTCCTGTGGGATAGAGAAAGCACAGCTGGTGGGTGCCAGAATGGCTGCATGCAGCGTGCTCCCTCCCTGCCCCATTACTGCATGCTGAGGCCCAGGATGTGTCGAGGGACTAGGAGGGACCAGTGGGTGACCTGCTTCAGGCTGCTGATGGTCTTCAGGTGGCAGTCCCGCTCCTCCTGGGCCTGTTGGAGCTGATCCCGCACACCCTGCAGCTCCTCTTCCTTGCTCTGCAAAGCAGAGGGCAGCTCAGGCCGCAGCTTGGGAAACCTCAGTCCTCCCACCAGAGAGGAATGCCATCATGCAATGGGCACCTTCAGCTCGCCGGCGTGCTGCTCCCGACACTGCTTGAGGGCTTCCTCTTGTTCCTGCTGCTGCTGCTGCAGAGATTCCTACAAGACAAGTCCCAGGTCTGGCCACGGCCCCCCCAGAGGACGTCACACCCCCCAGAGGACATCACACCCAGTGAGCGGTGTGAGGGATTGCAGCAGGGCCCCTGCGTATGCAGAGAAGAAACAGAGTGTCACGTTGAGGGCTGCGCCATTCACATCGAAGCCCAACATCTGCATTTACATCTTACTTTACTTAATAAAACATAACGTAGCGCTTACTGCACACCAGGAATGTTGTAGGGATTTTACATATATTAACTCAGTTTATATAACCCTCCCGTAATACCTAGACAGCCGGTATTATTGTTATCCCTTTTTTTACGGATGTCGAAAAACGGGCCACAGAGAAGTAAATAACTTGCCCAAGGCAAGTTATTTACTTGCCCTGTCTGGGCTAGAAAGCAGCCCAGACAGGATTCAAACCCAGGCAAACAACTGGCTCCAGCATGTGTGCTCTTCACTGCTACGTGACACTGCCTCTTATGTATTACCATGAGTTTTCCAGAAAATGGTAGTAAAAGTTCTGGTTGCATCAAAATTAGAATTATTATATTATAATAATCTTCCGACAGAAGTACAATTTCAGAAGGAAGAGGTGCCTTTTCAAATTTGCACATCTGACATTCTGCCCTACTGATTGATGGCCATGGCCTGATCCCCTCCAGAGGGCTGCTGTTGAGCCAGGGGGCGCTGTGGGGATGCCCAAGTCCAGAGCCTCAGAAAGTTCCAGGGCCTGACCACTTCCAGTCCCCTGCTTTGACATGCATACCCCACAACCAGCCTCTGCACCAACTCACCTCAGCCTCCTTCAAGCGCCGTTCAAACCAGCCCTTGGCTCCATCCATGGAGTGTACCTGAGCTTGAAGTTCTTCCACTGTCTGCTGGAGAGTCTCCAGCTCCCGCGTTCGGGCCTGCAAGAGGGCAGAGCAGCAAGGGCCAGGTGGAGGAGCGGGCGCCTCACTCACGCCATCCCCTGGCCCATCAGCAAGGCTACGCTCCCCAGGTTTTAGACGCAGAGAGGCATTATCATCTGCCCACCCACCTTCTCCTCGCGGATCTGCCCGCGCAGCTCCTCCTCCTGCCGCTTCTTGTCTTCATGTAGCTCACGGAGCTCACGCTCGTAGCGGGCGCGCACCCCCAGCACCTCCTTCTCGTGCCGTAGTCGGACTGCTCCCAGCTCCTCCTTGTGCTGGGACTTCTCCTGCAGCGTCTCCATGGCTAGCTCATCCAGCATGGCCTTCCGCTTCTCAGCACTCTGGCACCCAGGAGAGGGGGGCAGGAGGAGGTCAGTCAACCTCCTCCCCCCACACCAAACAAGGCCCAAGGAACAAGCCGAAGTCCACCTCCTCCCCATCCCGACTGAACGGCTAAGTCACTCACCCGTCCTCATGGAACTGGTCACTTTCTGTGCCCTCCCATTCCCGTGGGCTTGCCCACATCACCTGGCCCCCTGCAGACTGGGCCTCCCCCTGTGGTGTTGCCCACCTTACGAGCCTCCTGTAGTTCCTGGGTCAATTGCTCCTTCTCCTGCCCGAGCTCCTGAAGTTGTTCCAGCAGCCGACTATTGGCTCGCAATGACTCCTAATGTGGGGACAAAAAGGGTGAGTTTGATAAACAGGCCCCAGGAGGTGCTGCGCACCCAGGACATTTCTGGTAGAACATCTCCCTTAACCCTGGTAAAGTGGGTGATGTTCTATTTCTAGATGAGAAACATGGCAGAGGCTGCTAGCTGCTCCCCAGCATTCATTCTCCTGCTATTATTCCGGTTTCTATTGTGGAATCTGAATGGCTATCCTAACTAACTGAAGAGGCTCAGTCTCAAGTGAAATGACTTGGTCTAGGACACACAGGTGCTAATAAGTTCGGGAGTCAGACTGGAACCCAGGTCCACCTGACTCCATGGTCTTCCCACAGCACCTCATGGGAAACTCCACTGAGCCAGGACTAGGGAACTAGGAGGAGACAGGTCAAAGCCAGAGGCGTCACCTGGAGCTGGGAGTTGAGGTCATCTTTCTGTCCCATGAGGTCCTCATACTCAGTCTGCCGCTGCTGCAACTCAGCTGTCAGCCCAGCAGTCTGTTCCCGGAGCGTATTCAGTTCTTGGGTCTTTGCTGTTTGGATCTGGAGAGAGTGGTGGTGATGGAAAGTGGAGTGAAAGGGGCCCCAGGGGCCAGTCACGGGGTGTTCCAGGGAGACAGGGAGAGAGATGGAAGGAGAGCCAGGAGTAGAGAGAGAGTATTTCAAAGAGAAAAGCAGTGAGAGAAAGAGATCAACAGGGGATTGGTAAGTGTGGTATATTCATACAATGAAATAGTACACAGACAAAGTAGAACAGATCAGTGCTACATATGGATAAACCTCACAGATATAACGCTTCAGGAAAGAAGCCAGACATAGATTGGGTGTCTGATTCCATTTACATGAAGTTGAAAAGCAAGCAAAACTAATCTATGTTGCTAAAGGTCAGAGGAGTGGTTACTTCTGGGGAAGCATTGATTGAGAAGGGGTAAAAGGGACCTTCTGGGGTGCTGAAAATGCTCTATATCTTCATCTGGGTGGTGGCTACATGGAGACAGATAAATATACAGACAGGGATAATTCACTGAGTGTACACTTAAGATTAGCACACTTCTTGCAGTTTACTGGAGAGAAACTAGAATGCAAAAAAAAGCAGGGATGGATGTCCAGAGAGAAGAGGGGTGGAAGCCAACAGAAAGGAGAAGCTGAGAATGAAACAGAAACAGAGGCAGGAGAACAGCATGAGGTCCAGACGACGTTGCCCCAATGTGGATCAAAAGCAGAGGGAGATGGGGAGCTGCGGAGGGATCGGCGCAGGCTCCCACGTGTCCTGTACCTGCTCCAGGGCAGCCAGGCTAGTCCTCAAGGCATTGTTCTCAGCCAAAAGTCCTTCCACTTGTTCCTGCGCATCCGCACTCTGGATGGACACCTGGCCCCACCCCCACAACGAGTGAGAGTGGGTCCAGAACAGGAGGACAGGACCTACCCGCAGCCAAGAAAGAAAGGACACACATACACACACCCACGAGAACGACGACCAGGGGAAGCAGGACCCTGGGGCCTTGCCTGCCTGTACAATACCCACTGAGGCTGCCCCCACCCTCACCCCCACCTCCCTGAGCCCGCTCAGTACAATGTACCTGATCTTGTAGGGCTCGCAGAGCTGCCGCATGCTCCAGGAGCTCCCCCTGCCGCTGATCTCTCAGCTCTGCCAAGCTCTGTGGGGACCACGTCAGGGGAGCCCATTCCAGACCTCAGCCTCCCCTGGGGTACATATGACCACACAGACTCCCTCTCTGACCACCTGGCAGCATGCTGCCTAAGTACTTGAGGGCCTTGGACTACCCAGCCATCAGAGATCTCAGGCTCACCCAGACTCTTGGTCATCATCCCCAGGGGCCTCACACACCCCTGTATCCCAGTTCTAAGCACCCCAGAAACCACCTAGGCTCCTGGGGATTTCAAATTCACTCAGTCCCCATCCATACGATGGTCTCACACTCAGCCAGATTCCAGCTCAGAGGCCCCAGGATTCTCAGACACACCCAACCCCCAGGGACTACAGCTTCACCCAGATTCCTGACCCCAACCCCCAGGGGTTTTAGACACAGGCAACCCCCATGTCTCTAGTTCCCAAGTGTCTCAGACCCACCCAAACTCACCACCCCAGATCCTATAGATTTCAAACTGATACAAGTGTGTAGTTTCCAGCTCCTGGTGAGGTCTCAGACTGATACCACACCTGCCACTCCTGTCCCCAGTCTCTGGGGATCTTCACACCCGGTTTTACCCAGACTTCTGTCCCCAGCTCCTAGGGGCTTTAGTTAGACCCACAAGCCATCATAGCCCCCAATCCAAGGGACCTGAGACTCACTCACTCTAAGGGGAAGGCTGGAGGCTTTAAAGTCACCCAGCCGCCAACCCTTAGGAGCCTCAGACCTACCTAGACTTTTGCTCCAGTCGCTCGATGTCTCAGACTCACCAGTTTTTTATTCACAGCCCCCAGGGACCACCAACTCACATGATCCAACTTCCTAGGTGTCTTAAGACCCAAACCAGCCCCCAAGCTCTGAGGGTCTCAAATGCACTCAGACTCCAGGCCCAACTGTCTTACCCTTGAAAGTCTTATATCCACACAGCCCCCATAGGTCTCAAAGTTACCCAACCTCCAGGGAGTTCAGACTCACTCCAAACTCCTGGTCCCAATCCAGTGACCACAGATTTCTCCAGATTCCTGTCTCTAATCCCCTGGAGTTTCAGATTCATCCAAACCTGTGGCACATAGGCCCCTAGTCCTCAGCCCCGCTGAGATCTTTAATTCATGCAGATTCCTAGCCCAACTCCTAGGGCTCTCGGGGTTCCCTAGTTCCCATTTTCCTAGCTCCTAGGGGGCCCAGGACCCATCCAGTCCCTATATTTCCAACACAGGAAATATCAGACTCCCCAACTAGCCTCCGTAGACCTCAGAGCTCCCCGGACTCCCAGCCCTGTCCCTATCCCAGTGATCTCAGAACCCAACCCCTTACCTGATTGGCAGCCTCAAGTTCCTGCTGCAGCTTCTGAGTTCGAGCCAACTGGGCTTTGAGATCAGCTTCCTTCCGCTGTTGTAACTCCTCAATCTTGTTCCTGGGGGTGATTGGTGGGAGGGAGGGGCACATTGACCACAGACTGAGGCCCAGTCTCCCAGCTCTGCCCCTGTGATCTTCGGTTAATCCTGCTGGGCACTGCCCCATTGTCCACCAATATCCCCAACCCTGGTAGTTACCGGCTGTCATTGAATAGTGTCTCCTTTTCTGTCTGCAGACGGCAAAAACTGGGCACAGAAAGACAGACATATATGGGTCCATTCCACAAGTCAATCCCCTCCTTAGTCCCCGCAAACCCCTTCCCCCCAGCTCTGGAAGAAAGAAATTTACCTTTCTTGTTTCTTTTTCAGTTTCTCGGCAAGCTGGAGTGGGGGAGGAGGGTACAGACAAGTGATAAGAATGAGAATAATATTAATAAAGACAAAAATTTACTTCATGTTTACAGACACTTCCTACTAAGTCCTTTATAGAAACTGGAATTTACTTTTGTTACCTCATGGAATCCTCAAAACAGTCCTGAGAAGTGAGCACCACTGGCTTTACAAATGGGAAACTGAGTCTCAGAAGGGTTAAATAATTTGGTTGCGCAGCTGGTCGGCAGCAAAAACATGACCTCTACCCAGCTCCTCAGGCTCCAAAGCCCAACATTTATGCCTCCGACCTATCGACCGATGGCCATGTCATAGAATAGCTAGGCTGGGAGGCCTGGAAAACAGGATCATGATTGGCTGCCTCACCACTGGGTCTCAAGTTCCTAAGGTAAGAGCCAGCAGTCTATAAATGCTTGGATGGATGGACGGATGGGTGGATGGATAGATGAATGAAAAAGCAGAGATCGGAGGACCCAGAAGGATGGGATGGGGCCTGCCATGCACAAGACATAGAAGGACCACATTAGCCCATTTCATATTGAAAGCAAATCTGAGACATAAATGAGAGTCTCTCCATTTCACAGATGACAAAACTGAGGCTTTGAAGAGATACTCTGCCCCTCTACCCTACCAGGGGAAGCATGGCAGGTGGGGAGTGGGTGGGGCAAAGTCCAGGGAAAGCTCGGCAGCCCCACCTTAGCAAGTTCTTCCTGCAGCCTGGATGTTTCAGCCTGCTTCAAGGTCTGCTGGGAAGGATGAGGGAGGGAGTTGTTATCAGCAAGCAGGGAGGTAAGGCCTGTGCCTTTCCCTGCCCTCCTGCCTTCCTAATCCATCAGCCCACAAGATGGTGATGTCACAGATAGCTCCGTGGGACCACAGGCAGAGCTAGGGCATCTGCCTGCCTCCTGGCACCCCAGCCCCAACAGACCCAGATTCACCTCCAAGCCTTGCAGTTGCTCCCAGAGCAGTCTCTTTTCCTCCTTCTCCATTTCCCATTTCAGCTCCACTTCTGCCAATGGCATGGGGGCCAGGACAGGGGAAGCTGGGCCCCCCAAGGGATCCCCTTGATCCTCACTGGCAGCTGGGGACCTCCCAGCCTCTTTCCCGTAGCGCTCCTGCAGGGCTGGTGGGTAGAACAGAGACATATGATGGATGAAGTTGTCTCAGAAGACCCCTGACACACCTCAAATAGAAGGAGAACTGGCCTTCAACCCCTTAGGTAGCAGAAACCCTGCCTCAGTGGCCATAAGCCTACAAAACAAAGGTTCGCCCCCACCTCTCACAAATCTTTTAAGCCCCACCAACCACGGAAATCCTGTCTACCATCAAATCAGCCCAAGATAATTTCCCAAGCCCCACCCCCATCCCCAAGCCCCTCCCACAGCCCTCCAAGGTGATGCCCACCATCCTCCATTTACAGCTGAATCCTCCTATAACCTCTAATCCCCAGCCACATTCTACAAAGTCTCCTTCCTGATCACCAAACTACCACCCACCACCCCACAAGCCCAGCTGCTCTCCACAAGTCCACACATCAGGACACTCACTCCCACACTTTATCAAACTTTCTTTCAGCTTTCATCCCAGACCCCACTGACAACTTGGGCTCAGAATCTTCCTAACACTCCTTCATTCACTTTCTCCATTTAGCAAACACCTCCTTTCTGATGTTCAATCTGCTTATCAGTAACATTTGCTAGGTACCAGGTGCTGAACTAAGCTCAGAAATATATCACCTCTTATCTCTACTACAATTTTCCAGGTGGTAGACATCACTACATGCACTTCGTAGATGACAAAGCTTTGGCTCAGAGAGGTGAAATGCCTTGTCCAAAATCATACACTGGTTCATGGCAGGGCCAAGCCTGATTCTGAAGCCTTTTTCTTCCCCCAGGGAAGACAACACCTTACTCAAGCCCCAAGGTCCCCACATCCCCAGGAGGGTCTCCATGCACCTGCCACGTTCTTCTGCAAGGCTGTGTTCTCTGCCTGCAGTCTCAGCAGCTCCCCATCCACAAGGCTCCCGGCTTGGGTAGCCCCTGCCCTGGCAGCCCCATCCTTCAGTTGCTGGTTCTCCCGCTCCAGCTGTTCCATCTGGCTACAGAGCTGAGCAGGGGACAAGTGAGGTAGCAGAAGAGCAAAGAATCAGAACAACATTTGCTGAAATATACATAGCATTTGGCCCATGTACTTTACAATTCATTTAATTCCCATAACGCCCCTGTGATGTAGAGGCTCTCATTACTCATTATCCCCACTTCACAGATAAGGACACTGAGGCACAGATGTTAAACAACCTCAAACTCAAACACCTGTTAAGTGACAGAGACATGGAAGATGGAGAATACTGAGAACAATTTTCTGCTTGCCCGCTTTCAACCTCACAGTTGCAATCCAAGACCGCAGGCTTCTCTGGAAGTTGCTGGTCCAAGATGTCAGCATCATGGATAGCCCCACTGCCAGCCTTCTTCTGTGGAGGGGTCTGCGTCTGGGAGCCGAGGCACCACAGACAGCTTTCAGAGCATTTCCAGGGTTAGCACTGCCCATGGCTCCCTCTCGTTAGCCCTTGGAGAGCCCGTGGAGAGGAGTACAACGCAAATAAAACTAAGCCAGCCCCCTGCTCAACTCCTGAAGAAAACACAGTTCACACGGCAGACCTGACAAGATCCTATGTCCCCATTTTCAGATGAGAAGACTGAGGCCCACAGAGAATTTTTATTTTATTGCCTGGGATATTTTCTACCCAGAACACCATTCCTTTCATCCAGTTCTTCACATGACTGACTTTTTTGCATCCTTCAGTGCTCTGCTCAAATGTTACCTTTCAAGTAGTATCCCCCAACACAGAAATTCCAATACTCTCTAGCACAGCATTGTTTGCTTCTTTCTTACCTAGCACGAATTGCAATTAAATTTACCTAACATGTTCTTAGTTTTTTAAATCTCTGAAAATGTTTGGATCATAAATTGTGATTCACAATTAAATTTTATTTTGTAACGTAGGTCATAAGCATAGATTCGGAAGCCAGACTGCTTGGATGTGAATTTCTACTCTGCCATTTCACCTTGGCACAAATTACTTCATCTCTAGGGGGCTCAGTTTTCCCCATCTGTCGAATAGGGATAGTAATGATATCTCATCGGTTTGCTGTGAGAATTAAATAAGTGAATAATGTAAAGCACATCAAACAGGACCTGGCACACAGTAAACACTATGTAACTGTCAGCTATCAGTGCTATTATTATTATTTGTTTACTATGTTATCATCTTTTTCCCCATCCCACCCCCAGAATAGAAGCTACCCAAGAGGGAGGACTATTTTGTACTGCTCACAGCTATTTCCAGAACACAGAGCACATAGTGCGGGCTCAATAACTATTTGTTGAAGGAACAATTGAGCTGAAATATCTTGGCAAATAAGTGGTGGAGGCGGGCCTGGAACTCAGGTCTCCCTGTGAGCATTTCTAGCTTCCAGGAGGAGGAGGGGTAGTGCGAAGGAGGTTTTATACCTGGCTCAGTGCCTAGCCCAGGGCAGGTGCTGAGAAACATGAGCTGGGTTTATAGAGGAATAACTGTCCCTGCCTCGCCCAGCAAGAACCATGATACCACTGAGGCCAGAGGCAGGAAGCAGTGAGAAGTGAGGCGATGAGGTCAGCTGTTATGTGAGCACCAGGGGTTCTGAAATTTCGGGGATGAGGACCCACTGGGAGGTGTTGTCTAAAGAAGCAATGTGGTAAGACCTGCGGGTCAGGACAACCGTTATGGCTTGGTCTGGTAAAAGAAGCTAGAAGTGAGGAGACCAGCGAGGAGACTGTGGGAATACAGGTGGTAAGGGCTGAGGCAGGGCAAGGTCACAGGATGGATATAAAACTTTTAAATAGTCAAGAAATATTTTAGAGGGAAAATGAATTAATAAAAGGATACTATCAGTAGCTAACACCTACATAGCTGATACTATGTGCAAGGCTCTGTTCTAAGTGGTTTATAGACATTAACCCATTCAATCCTCACAAAAGCCCTGCCAGGCAGGTGCTGTCATTATCATCTTTTCCATTTTAAATATTTGGGAACCAAGAAACAGGAAGCTTAAGTGACTTGCTCAAGGTTACAGTTAGTAAAAGGCAGAGCCAAGAGTTTAATCTAGGCCTCTGGCTCTTAACTACTACTTACTAAATTGCCTCTGGTATTGTACCTACACAAAGGTTGTGTTTTTGGTTTGTTTTCTTTCTTAAGGTTTTGAGCCCTACATTCTCAGGTAGAGCCTTGGAAATACCTTTTTTGTTGCTGTGAGACTTTTTCCCTTACAACACATGAAAAACTTAGAAAAGGGAAGCAGCTCGAACATCTTTCCATCCCATACTAAGCATAAGAATTTTACCTAAGACCTCCCGACAACCTGGGGCTCCACAGCATCAGCCCCAAAATATACACAAGGAGACTTGAAGCTCAAAGGAAAGGAGTGACTTGGTCAGGAACCAGCTGACCTCATGGCTTGCAGCCTTCTAATCCCAGCACAGTGGGCGGTCCCATCTGTCAAATCACTGCCCCCCAGCAGAGATCGAGGCCCTGTTTCAGCACCATGGACAGTGACCCAGGGCCAGCCTCTGTCCAACCACCCTCAGCTGCCCTCCGGCTTCAGCCCAGGTGGCCCCTACCCCTTGGACCCCCCTCAACTATCCAGGGCACCAGCACCTTGCTGAACTCGGCCATAAGCGTGCTGTTCTGCAAACGGAAGTCCTCCTCCTGGCTGTGCAGCTTTGCCTGCAGCATCTCATTTTCACTCAGCAGCCCCTCGACTTCCTGCAGTGGCAGATGTGGGCCAGGTCTCCAACAGGGGTAGAAAGGATGGGGCAGTAGGGCAAAGAAACAGAGAGAGGGAGAAAATGACATTGGGGGAGAACATAGGGTACAGAGAATGAGATGGGTGAAATCAGGAGATACAGGGGGACAGACAGACATAGGAGGGATAAAAGAGGAGATAAGGAGGGAGGAGAGACATGGGGTAGAGAGAAGGGAAGATGTGGAAGGAGAAAGGGATGAGGGGAGACAGTGGGAGGAAAGAGAGGGGTATATAGAAATAGGGAAGAAAGGAAGCAGAGAAAGATGGGGAAAGGGGGTTAGATAGGGAAGGAGAGAGGGATGGGATGGGGGAGAGAGAAAAAAAGAAAAGGTAGGGCGACAGAGAGATAGGAACAGAGAGATCAACAGAGGGAGAACAGAGAGAGGGGGTCAGGGAAAGAAATGAATCAGGAAGAGAAAAAGGAACAGGAGAGAGAGGAACAGGGGAGAGAGAAACAAGGAGTCAAGAGAGAGGAAGAAAGGGAAAGAAGGAAAGAGAGAAACGATGGCAGAGATAGGAACAGGTGGGGGAAAGAAAAAGAGAAGGTTGGGGAGAGAAACAAGAATCCGAGAGGAACAGAAAGACGGAGACAAAGAGAGACTCAGAGAGGAGGACACAGAGAAAGAAAGGGAGAAGGAAAGACATACAGAGAGAGGTGCAGAGTGAGAGACAAAACAGGAGAACAAAGATAGACACAAAAACACATGGCAGGGAGGTAGTCACAGATGCAAGCACACACACAGAGAAAGAAAGGCCAGTACCAGGAGATCCCAGCATACAGAAATATCCCCTCTAAGACAGTCTCCCAGACACATTTACCCGCCAGGGGTCCCCTTACCTGAGCTTTCTTGCTCTTGCTCAGTGCCTAAAGGTGAGGGAGGTGAGAAGAGAGATAAGGTGACCAGAGATGGACTCCCTCACTAGGGTATGGAGATACTGTGGCAAGTGTCAAGGGGGGACCATGATAACAGGGGGTGAGGGATGGGGGTGTCTTTAACCACAATTTGTAGCCCACAGGAATGATGGAGTGAGTGGGTGAATGAGGAGCACCCTGCTTACATCCTTTCCTCTAAGCTCTTGAGGCTTTTCATGGGTCTTAGTATTTAACCCTTCATAGGCTGGATCTCCGGACTCAGAAATTATGGCTTCACTGTTCCATCTGTCCAAACACATCTATGTGGATCCCTCCCATGCACCGTGGAAACTGCTGTTCCCCTGCTGGGCAGCTGAGGGCATTGCCAGGTTGGGAAATCAGTACCCTACCAAAGAGAAGCCTAGCTTTCTGACTGCCAGACTTTCTGCATTCTGTGTTCCTTCATCTAACAAATATATATGGAGAACATACTGCGTATAACATTGTACTATGCATGGGGACAGAGCAGTGAAGAAAGAGACAAAGGAGGGCCTTGAATGCCTTGAGGGGCCATGATAGGTTATATGCTATCTCATCTTCAAAGGATTTGAGAGGTAGTTTTAGTCTCACTTTACCAACAGGACCAGGACAGGGGTGGGGAATAGGAGCACAAGGCAGGAGTATGAGTGGGGGACAGGAGGCAGGTTCAAGGCAGACTTACTGATAGATTTGATTATTTAGTTAGAAATCAGTGAATGAGAATGAGTAATTGAAATTAAAAATGAATTAAGAGTAAATGAAAATTAATTAATAAATTAAGCAGACCTAGATAAAATTACCAAACAAAGGAGACTTCCATGAGAAATTTTTGAACGACTAGTGACAGCATGTAACATTAGGCCTGGTTCACTGTAGGTGCTCACTGGACAGATGAATGAGTCAGATGGCTACCCACATGGGTGGGTGAGTAGGTGGAAGGAGGTACCTTCTGAGCTTTGTTGAACTCCTTATCCAGGTAGGCGACCTTCTGTCGAAGACTGGTAAGTTCTGGTGTGGGGAAAGCAGGGAGTCTCAGCCTCAGTCAGCGGTAAGGAGCTGAAAGGTCCTCCTGCCAGGCCTCTGAGATTTTTTCCCCTTGGCCTCTGTCCTCCAAAGCCACCCCCATCTAATGAGACCCTCTTGGCTCACCAACACCATTCTTGCGTAGTTCATCTGAAAGCTGGTAGTTGTTTGTCCGGAGTTCTAGGAGCTGAGCCTTAGGGAGAAGCAGGGAAGGAAATGACTTGGCAGGAATGTGCCCCCTACCCTCATGAGGAGAGAACCAATCCCCTGAGCCCTACAGACCCTGCTGCCCTCCATGCGCCTCTTTAGTCACTCCTAAGACCCGTGCCTGCTTCATCCCAAATAAGTCCAGCCACTCAGCCTGTCCCACCTTCTCCAGTTCTACTTATATAAACACAGTCAGCCTCACCTGTCTCCCTGCTGCCTCCATCTCTCCCCTTCCAATCCAGCTGTGCCCTCAGGCCATGACAGAGTGCTGACCCAGTCAGTCTCTTGCTCATGTGTGTTCCATGCCCAAAGGATAAAGTCTGCCTCTTCATCTGGACTGGCCTCGTCACACGCTAAACACTGTTCTGTCTTCTGTCAGAGGTGTTGTCTATCCTCTTGGCCAGAGTAGGGGGCAGGGGATTGCCTTCCTCCCTCTTTCCCAAGGGAAGAGAGCCTGGTATTATGACCAATTTCACTGAGTAAAAGGGGGCTTCCCAGGGTCCCCACCCCCAAGGCTCTCAAAATATGTCCAGACCCCTTTCAAGAATTGAGGGAAAGTGAAGTATGGGCCATTCCAAACAGCATATCCCTACCTACCAGCCCTGTAGGTGCTGAGGCCAATTCTTCCCAGACCACCATCCCTTACCCCACCAGGACCTTTCCCTCTCTCCCACGGCACCAGCCTCCATCCCTGGGTGGTCTGCTAAAGGTGAGAGGGCTTGGCCTCTACAGAATCTTTCCTGCCCCTGTCCTCTCCCAGACCCAGTGATCTGTCTCCCCCAGTCCTGATCCAGTTGGAACACCCCTGGCACCCACTTACAGTGTCTATCCATCAGAGCCCAATGGTTTTCCCTTCACTCATGACCAATAGAATCAATCTTCCTCATTCAAGGATCCCCTATACCCCTCAAGATCTCCCCATTCATAATCCAATGGGATGACGTTATACCCTTCAGGGTTTTTCCCCCACAAGGCCTTGGGTGGGCCAGTTGGATTACTCTTACTCACATGGAATACTCTGCACAAGTTACAGGGGCCTTCCCCTTTTTTGGTCCAATTATCTCAGTCTTCCACCCTCAGGGTCCCTCACATAGTGACAACTGGTTTCCTTCATTCAAGGATGAATGGATTACCTGCTCTTACTCGGAGTTCCTCCTGTCCTCCCACAGGACCCTACGCAGGGTTTCCCCCTTTCAGTCTCCACACAAAATCCAATGGCCTTCCCCAGGAAGGAATTCTCTCAACAAGGGCCCACTCTGGCCTTTCATCCATCTCAGAGTCCCCCCAAAAAGAATCAAGTGGTCACAGAACTCAGTCAGGGTACCTCTCCACAGACTGGTGATTTCCCCTCCACGCAGTCCAAGGTATCACTCTTTCACCTCCTCTGGTCCTCTCTCCAACAAGGATTAATCGTATTACCCATTCAGGGCCTTCTTCACCCCACATCTAATGGGATCACCCGTAATCATCCAATGGTACTGCCCTCTCTTGGGATCCGCTACCACCCCTCGCACAGGAGCTCCACCTCCCAGGAACAATGACATGTGGGGTCTTTCCCCAGTCCCCTGACATAGTGGTATCTCCCACAAAAACGTCCACCTCCCACCGATAATGGTATTGCCCTCTCCAGGGCTCCCCCCACCACGAAGCAAACAGCCCAACACCCGCTTCCTTCCTCTCCAGGCAAAAATGGTTTCCCCCTCTCAGGATCTCCTTCCCTCAAACCCCAGCATTACCGTCACCCACCCAAGGTGTCCCCCGCACGGGCCCAAAGGTCTCGTCCCCTCCAAGTCTGAGTAAGGTATCGCCCACGCTAGGACTCTCTCTTCCGCCCACAAGGCTAACAGAATCCATCCCCTCAGAACCCAATTGTATCTCGGAATCCAGTAGTCTCACCACTCGGAGCCTCAGTTTCCCTTCTCCAGACCAACCCCTTAGGCTCAAGGTCCATCCCAACCAACCCCTGCACAAAGCCGGTGGGACGATCTTTCTCTTCCCCGCCCTCCCGTCGCCTAGCCCGGTGGTCTTTTCCCCGGCGAGCGGCACCTGCATCCGTTGAAACTCCTCCTCAGACAGAGCTTGCGCCATGTTCCTCCCCCCCCACCCCCCCAAGAGCTTTCTGCGCAGACGCAGTTTGTCCCTCCTGTCAGTAGTATTAAGGTCGGACCAAACCACTGGGCAGGAATAGAGGGGGGAGGAGTCTACTCCGGAAGTTCAGCATTTTGGAAAACAAGAGAAGGAAACTGACAGGTTAGGTGAATTGCAATGTAATATTTTACCAGAATCAAGGTCATTTGTTCTGGCTTTTGAGCTCTCATAGACTACTCATTGTGATGCGACACTATGGCATCCCTGTGTCATGGGTGGACTCGTCGCTAGGGATGCGTTTGCCGACCGAAAATCACGCTTCTGTGGTACTCCTTTAAGGAGAATGGTTGGCTTTACCGTAGAAAAGAAAGCGGAAGCTTTCGCACGTCTTGCTCCCGCCCTCCTCCGGGTGACCCCGAAAGGGAATTCCGCCTTTGGTGAAACCGTTGACGTTTTTTTTTGTTTGTTTTGTTTTGTTGTTAAAGATTTGACGCTGATTTTCTACATGATGCTGTTGTTAGATAAAGGGCCTAGCCACCAATAAATTTAAAATACCTGTGAGGAAAGAATGGCAGTGACGCAAACGGGAAAGCTGCATTTGAAAAACAAAAATAGGATGACGAAACACCGGGAACATTCAAATAAGTATTAAAATGCATTATAAGCCTCTCTTGTGCTTACCGGCCACCTCTGCAAACCCTGCCACCCAAACAGTAGTTTTTATGTGGGAAAGAAAAAAATTAGAAAGCATGTTTAGCAGCAACATATCTCTACTAGGATACACCCTATTTTCTTTATTTTTTGGCGGGGGGTGGGGGGGAGAAACTTAATTTTGATGCCATTTTAAACGTACAGAAAAACAAGAATGGTACAAGGAAATTCCCTGTACCCTTTTGCCAGATTCATCAATTGTTCACATTTTGCCACCTTTGCTTTATCATTCTCTCTCTCTCTGTCTCTAAATATAAAAATTTTGAACCATTGGCTTCAGCATCCATCGATTATTTTCTAACACCAACATTCCTTTGATACTTGTTACTCTTCTACTGTAAGGAAGAGCTTTCTCTTCTTCCCCATTTATGTGTTTATATCTGTACAGACTCGTGTTCTTATTTTATTCATTATACATTATACATTATAATCAATCACTATCATTATTTCCTTTGACACTCAAATTGTCCCAGATTTGGCCAGTGGGAGCTCCTTCAAGTTGACTTTTGTGTCCCTTTGACATGCCCCCATCATTTTTTTTAATGCACTTCCTTTCTGGCATTACAAGATGCTCCAGACTCAACATTATTCCTTTTCAGCCCCAGTTGAGAAAGTATTCATTGCTACTAGGGTGTAATTGTTTCTAGGCCCTCTCAGTGTACAGAGCTAGAAAATACATGTATATAGTCTAATCCATGTAAACACACATCTATATTTATATATTTTGCTATAGGCATATATACTTTAAAAACATAAGTACACTACTAATACCTTCCATTTCAACACAACAACACAAGATTCATTCTAGTTTCCTTACTTTTCATATTTGTAAGTCCCTTCTCCAACAGAAAGAAACCTAGCTCCCAATATCCACAATAAATTTACTTATTTGTGTAATTATATAATACACATTAACTCCAGAATTGCTAACCCACAAGACTGTGAAAAACAAATCTACCAACTACAGGTCAATACTTTTTTACAGTTTCTTTTGTCTTCAGGTTCCTGGTGGTCTGTAGTCAAAATACTGTGTTTAACAAGCCTATTGTAGCTTCAATATTTGATGCAGTTCCTTTTTGTTTTTAATCTGATGGTAGTCAAAATACTGTGTTCAAAAATTACTTGGGGGAACTTCCCTGGTGTCGCAGTGGTTAAGAATCCGCCTGCCAATGCAGGGGACATGGGTTCGACCCCTGCTCTGGGAAGATCCCACATGCCACGGAGCAACTAAGCCCGTGCGCCACAACTACTGAGCCTGAGCTCTAGACCCTGAGAGCCACAACTACTGAGCCTGAGCTCTAGACCCCGAGAGCCACAACTACTGAACCTGAGTGCCACAACTACTGAAGCCTGTGTGCCTAGAGCCTGTGCTCTGCGACAAGAGAAGCCACTGCAATGAGAAGCCCACGTGCCGCAACCAAGAGTAGCCCCTGCTCGCCGCAACTAGAGAAAGCCTGTGCGCAGCAATGAAGACCCAACGCAGCCAAAAATAAATAAATATAATTAATTAATTTAAAAAATTACTTGGGTTAGTTCTCCCTCTTCCCACCACCCCCCATGAGGCTGCACGATTCATTTGAAATATTGTTAGGTTCCTTTGTTTTCGTTTGAATTCCATTTTGCCCTCCCCTCCACCCCCTTGTTGAGGTAACTAATCTATTTAATTTCTGGTTTATCTTTTCTGTTTCTTTTCGCACAAATGAACACATATGAAGGGGAGCAGAAATGCCACACCAAAACATGCCGCTTTGATTTGCACTTCTCTAATAATTAGCTATATTGAGCATCTTTTCATGTACCTGTGGGCCATCTGTATGTCTTCTTTGAAGAAATGTCTACAAAATGTTCCACTTTGGCGTGTGGCTTATTTTAAGCTGAAAGCAATCAAGACCCAGCACACTCAAGAAAAACGTTTACCTCTCTTTTAACTGCTTAGAAGAATTTAGATAGGGGTCTGGCCCAGAAAGAGAGCTATATCAGAGATAACTTTTTATCTGAAAGACTTACCCACGTGGCAGGGCAAACATTTGACTACCAAACATCTGCTCTTCTTATCATCCTGTGAATTGCCCTCCTCCCATTTGAAACCCCTTTGAAGCCCCTATTCCATTCCTTAGCTCAGGATGGCATATAAGCTTCAATTGCCTAACTACTTTTGGGTCTCATATTTTTATCGGTATCCTGTACATACGAAATTAGTTTTTCTCCTCTTACTCTGTCTTATGTCAATTTAATTATTAAACCAGCAAAGAACCTAGAAGAGTAGAAGGAAAATTTTTTCTGCCCTGACACATACATGTATATTATCTTATTTATCCTACATTAAGGGTAGCATCCTATAACTATTCTTTTACACTTTGCATTTTTCATTTGATAATATCTTCTTTCTCCCTCTCTCGGTCTCAGGTACATAGTACCCCATTTTGTAGATGTATCATAATTTAGCCACTCTTCTATGTTTGCCCATGTAGGTGGTTTCCAATATTTTGCAATTATAAACAATGCCAAAAAGAATAACCTTGTACCTATAGGTATTTTTTTATTATCTGAGGTGTATCGTCAGGGTAAATTCATAGAACTGGGATTGCTGCATCAAAAAGTGAATATCTGGATTTAGTTGATACTCCCAAGTTCCCTCCCAAAAGGGCTGTTCCAAGTTCATTCCCACTATCGACGTGTTTGAGTGCCTGTTTCCCCACAGACTAGCCAATAGCCTGTGTTGTTGTATTTTTAAATTTTCTCCAATCTCAGAACAAAGAAATGGTATCTCATTGTAGTTTTTTTCCCGCTCATTTTCATCAGACCAAATGATCTGCCTGCTGTGGGAAAATGGTTTCAGCCAGGGCTCTTTTTTTTTTTTCCTTTTTCAGCGTATGAACTTTATTGAGATATATTCTCTATCTGTATACCCCTCTACCTATTTTGAGGGTACAATTCAATGAGTTTTGACAAACACATACAAAGATGTAACCACCACCACAATAAATATATGGAAAAATTCCATTACCCCCAAAAGGTTCCTTACTGACCCATCCCAACCCTCCACTCCATCTTAGGCAACCACTGATTGGCTTTCTGTCACTGTAGATTATATGTGTTTTTGTAGGGTTTCATACAAATGGAATTAGACAATATATACTCTTTTGTGTCTGGCATCTTTCACTCAGCATAATGCTTCTGAGATTCATCCAAGTTGTGTGTACCAGTATTTTTTCCTTTTTATTGATAAGTAGAATTCCATACTGTGGATATACCACAATTTGTTTATCCATTCTCTTGGTGTAGTTTTAATTTGTTTTTCTCTACTTATGAGTGAAATTGTGCTTTTCATATAAGTTAAGGCCATTTTAATATCCTTTTTTAATCTGTGAATCGCCCACATCTTTTGCCCATTTTTTCTAGTGGCTTTTTGGACTTTCTTCCCCTTAATTTTCAAGAGTTCTTTGTATATTGGAGATATTAACACTATATTGCAATATATGTTGCATATATATTGTCCCATTTTTTCAGTTGTCTTTTGACCATGTTTATGATCCTAGGAGCTAGAAAATCGATGTATGCATGCTAACCCATGTATACACACATATCTATAAGTATTTCTGTATCTATTCATCTCTCTCTATATATATTTTTAATAAATTTATTTATGTATTTGTTTGTTTTTATTTTTGGCTGGGTTGGGTCTTCATTGCTGCACACGGGCTTTCTCTAGTTGCTGCGAGCAGGGGCTACTCTTGGTTGCGGCACGTGGGCTTCTCATTGCGGTGGCTTCTCTTGTCGCGGAGCACAGGCTCTAGGCACGCAGACTTCAGTAGTTGTGGCACGTGGGCTCAGTAGTTGTGGCCTGCAGGCTCTAGAGCGCAGGCTCAGTAGTTGTGGCACATGGGCTTAGCTGCTCCACAACATGTGGGATCTTCCTGGGCCAGGGCTCGGACCCATGTCCCTTGCATTGGCAGTCAGATTCTTAACCACTGTGCCACTAGGGAAGCCCCCATCTATATATTTTAAGATAAACACAAATTCATACTGATATTCCAGTACCACGTAGTACATTCTAGCCTCCCCTTCTTGCTCATCTGTAGCCTTCCATTCCAACAGTGAGAAGCCCAGCTCCAGCCATCCACCACCCATTTACTTAATTGTTTGATCCCAGTGTATATGTATAGCAATATCAGAATTGTTAACCTGTACTCCTGTGGGAAACAACTTTACCAAAGTGGAGTTAAGTGCTTTTCTATGGTTCCCTTTGTCTTTAGCCTTGGAGTTTCCAGTCAAAATACCATTTTCCAAGGTTACTTAGATCAGCATACCTTCTCCCCATGCTCTTCAGCGACATTATGTCATACGTTTAGAATAAAGTTAGATTATATTGTCACAGCCTCCATTCCATACTGGGATTCCCTGACCTCCTGGTTGATTTTTAAAGTTTTTCATACATTAAGATGCATTTGTGTGTGTGTGTGCTGTAAAGATCTATGGGATTTTTTTATTATTATTATTTTATTTTTTAACATCTTTATTGGAGTATAATTGCTTTACAATGGTGTGTTAAGTTTCTGCTTTATAACAAAGTGAATCAGTTATACATAAACATATGTTCCCATATCTCTTCCCTTTTGTGTCTCCCTCCCTCCCACCCTCCCTATCCCACCCCTCCAGGTGGTCACAAAGCACCGAGCCGATCTCCCTGTGCGATGCAGCTGCTTCCCACTAGCTATCTATTTTACGTTTGGTAGTGTATATATGTCCATGCCACTCTCTCACTTATGTCAATTGACCATATATGTGTGGGTCTATTTCTGTTTTGTTTTGCTTTTTTTGCGGTATGCAGGCCTCCCACAACAGTGGCCTCTCCCGTTGCGGAGCACAGGCTCCGGACGCGCAGGCTCAGCGGCCATGGCTCACAGGCCCAGCCGCTCCGCGGCATGTGGGATCTTCCCGGACCGGGGCACGAACCCGCGTCCCCTGCATCGGCAGGCGGACTCTCAACCACTGCGCCACCAGAGAAGCCCGTGTGGGTCTATTTCTGGAGTTTCTATTCTCCTTCATTGACATATTTGGTTGTCTCCCCCGCCCCCAGTTTTATTGAGATATAATTGACATACAACACTGTATAAGTTTAAGGTGTACAGCTTAATGATTTGACTTACATACATCATGGAATGATTACCACAGGGAGTTTAGTTAACACCCACATCTCATATAGATACAAAAGAAATGATTTTTTTCCCTGTGATGAGAACACTTAAAATCTACTCTCTTTGGGACTTCCCTGGGGGCACAGTGGTTAAGAATCTGCCTGCCAATGCAGGGGACACGCGTTCGAGCCCTGGTCCAGGAAGATCCCACATGCCGTGGAGCAACTAAGCCCGGGCACCACAACTACTGAACCTGAGCTCTAGAGCCCGCGAGCCACAACTACTGAGCCCACGTTCTACAACTCCTAAAGCCCGCGTGCCTAGAGCCCATGCTCCGCAACAAGAGAAGCCACCGCAATGAGAAGCCCGCACACCGCAACGAAGAGTAGACCCTGCTCGCCGCAACTAGAGAAAGCCCCTGCGCAGCAGTGAAGACACAATGCAGCCAAAAATAAATAAATAAAAGTTAAAAAAAAAGAATCTACTCTCTTAACAATTTTCAAGTATATCATACAGCAGTGTTAACTATGGTCATCATGTTGTACGTTACATCCCTAGTACTTATTTATCTTAGTACTTATTTATCTTATAACTGAAAGCTTGTGCCTTTTGACCACCTTCATCAAATTCCTCCCCCCTCCATTTGGCTGTCGTGATATCAATGCCACAATATCCTAATTATTATAGCTTTACAGTAAGTCTTGACGTCAGGAAGTGCAAGTCCTCCAAATTTGTTCTTGGTTTTCAAAGTTGTTTTGGTCCTTTGCATTTCCATATGAATTTTAGAATCTACTTGTCAAGTCTAGAAAGAAAGAAAGGAAGGAAGGAAGGAAAGAAGGGATGGAGGGAGGAAGGAAAGAAGGAAGGAAGGAAGAGAGAGAGAAAAGAAAGAAGGAAAGAAAGGAAGGAAGGAAGAGAGGGAGAGAGAGAAAGAAAGGAAGGAAGGAAGGAAGGAAGAAAGAAAGGAAGGGAGAAAAAAGGAAAAAACCTTGCTGGGATTGTATTGAATCTATATATCAATCTTGGGAGAATTGATGTCTTAATAATATTGAGTCTTTTGATCTGGGAACATGTGTATCTCTCCATTTATTTAGATCTTTAACTTCTCTCAGCAAAGTTTTGTACTGCTGAGACCTGTACTGTGCGTACAGGTCTTGGGCGTGTACTTTCATATTTTTGACACTATTATGAATGGTATTTTAAAATTTCAATTTTCTATGGGTCATTGCTAGTATCTAGAAATACAGTTAAATGTAGTATATTGATCTTGTATCCTGCAATCTTGCTAAAGTCACTTATTAGCTCTAGTAGCTTTTTTGTAGATTTCATACGATTTTCTACACAGATGATCATGTCATCCCCGAATAAAGACAGCTTCATTTCTTTCTTGCCAATCTTCATGCCTTTTATTTCTTTCTTGCCTTATTGCACTGGATAGAACCTCCAGTACAACGTTGAACTGAAGGGCTGAGAGTAGACATCCTTGCTTTTTTCCTGATCTTAGGGGGAAAGGCATTCAGTCTTTCACCATTAAGTTTGATGTTACTGTAAGTTTTTTCATAAATGCTCTTCATCATGTTGAGGAGATATTACCTTTTACTTCTAGTTTTCTGAGAGTTTCTTTTTTGTTGTTTCTTTCTTTCTTTTTTTTTTTTTAAGCCAGGAATGGATGGTGGATTTTGTCAAATACTTTTTCTGCATCTTTGAGATAATCACCTGTTTTTTCTTGCATGGGGTAAATTCAACTTTGTTTTGATGTATTATCTTTTGTATATACAATTGGATTAGATCTAGTAAAATGATTAAAACTTTTGCATCTCTGTTTGTGAAGAATGGTTCCATATGGTTTTCTTATACAATGTTCTTTGGTTTAGTATCAGTGTAATGCTAGTATCATAGAATGAGTTGGGAAGTATCCCCTCCTCTTAAATCTTCTGGGAGAGTTTGTGTAGAACTGATATTATTTCTTCCTCAAGTATTTGGTAGAATTCCCCAAGGAAGCCATCTGGGCCTGAACTTTTCCTTGTGGGAAGATGTTTTATTACAGATTCAATTTTTTTAATAGATACAAGGTTATTCAAGTTTTCTGTTTCTTCCTGAGTAGGCATTGGTATTTTGTGTCTTTCATGAAATTTGTTGCCAGAATTATTGTCATAAATATGCTCATAATATTCTATTATTCTCTTTTTAAAATTGTGGTAAAATATGCATAACAGAATTCACCATTTTAACCATTTTTAAGTGTACAATTCAGTAGCACCGAATACATTCACAGTGTTATGTAACCATCACCATTGTGTATTTCCAGAAGTTTTTCATCATCCCAAACAGAAACTCTGTACCTATTAAGCATGAACTTCCCATTGTCCCCCAACCCCCAACCCCTAGTAACCTTTATTCTACTTTCTTTCTCTGGTAATTTGCCTATTCTAGATACTTCATAAAAATGGAATCATACAATATATGTTCCTTTATGTCTGGCTTATTTTGCTTAGCAGAGTGTCCTCAAGGTTCACCCATGTTGCAGCATGTGTCAGAATTTCATTCATTTTTATGGCTGAATAATAATCCATTATATGTATATACCGCATTTTATTTATTCATTCATCTGTTGATGGACACTTGGGTTGTTTCCACCTTTCAGCTATTGTGAATAATGCTGCTATGAATGTTGGTGTACAAGTATTCCCTATTATCCTTTTAATATATGTAGAACCTGTGATGATGTCACCTTTCTCACTCCTGATACTGATCATTTTTATCTTCCCTCTTTCTATCCTGATCAATCTGGTTAGAAGTTTATCAATTTTACTGATCTTCTCAGTAATATTGGTTTCATTAGTTTTCTTTATTGTTTTTCTGTCTTCTATGTCATTGATTTCCACTCTCATCCTTATTATTTTGTTTCTTTTGCTTATTTTTCTCTTATTTTTCTTTTTCCTTAAGGTGGAAGTTGGGGTATTTGATTTTAGATCTTTCTTGTTTAGTATAAGCATTTTGGTACTATAAATTTTCCTTTAAGTATTGCTTTAGCTGCATCACATAAATTCCGATATGTTTTCATTTTTTTCAGTTCATTTTATAATTTCTTCTTAAAATTCTCTTTATAATTTCCCTTTTGATTTCCTCTTTGACCCATGGGTTATTTAGAAATGTATTATTTAGTTTGCAAATATTTGGGGACTTTGTAGATCTACTTTTCTTATTAGTTTCTAATTAAAATCCATTGTGGTCAGAGAACACAGTATGACTTGAATCCTTTTAAATTTCTTAAAACTTGCTTTATGGCTCAGAATATGGTCTTTCTTGGTAAATATTCTATGTACACCTGAAAAGAATGTGTATTCTGCATTTGCTGATGGAATCGTCTATAAATATCAGTCAGGTCAAATTGGTTCTGATTCAGTCTCCTACATCGTTACTGATTTTCTGACTGATTGTTCTACCATTTATTGAGAGAGGAGTGCTGAAATCTCTGACTTTATTCATGGACTTGTCTACTTCTTTTTGCAATCCTATCAGTTTCTGCTTCATTTATTTTGAATCTCTGTTATTAGATTATTGACATAGTTGGGTTTAAATCTACCATCTTACTATTTGCTTTCTATTTGTCCTATCTGTTCTTTGTTTCCTCTTTCTTGGCCTTCTCATGGATTTATTGAGTGTTTTCTATAATACCATTTTAGCTCCTATGTTGATTTATTAGTTATAACTCTTTGTCTTACTTTAGTAATGGTTTTAGGGTTTAACTTATTTTTAACTCATTATTTATTCATCTTTAACTTTTTTTTTACAATATGCTGTCCAATGATGGTGTACTATTTCATGTATAGTATAAGAAACTTATAACAGTGTATTTCCATTTCTCCCTTCCCAATATTTGTGCTATTGCTGGCCATACATTTTATTTCTTTTCTTTTTTAAAATAAATTTATTTATTTTATTTATTTCATTTTTGGCTGTTTTGGGTCTTTGTTGCAGTCCACGGGCTTCTCACTGTGGTGGCTTCTCTTGCTGCAGAGCACGGGCTGTAGGCACATGGGCTTCAGTAGTTGTGGTGCCAGGGCTTAGTTTCTCCGCGGCGTGTGGGATCTCCCTGGACCAGGGCTCGAACCCATGGCCCCTGCATTGGCAGGCAGATTCTTAACCACTGTGCCACCAGGGAAGCACCCCTTTACATTTGGCACTCAAGACAAGTGCCTCACCTGCCTGTCCCTAATCCTAGCTCTGGTTAAGTCTTGCTTTTTATTTTTCTGGCCTTAAAATTCTTGCCTTTAGGGAATTCCCTGGCAGTCCAGTGGTTAGGACTCTGTGCTTTCACTGCTGAGGGCACGGGTTCAATCCTCGGTTGGGGAACTAAGATCCCACAAGCTGTACAGCACAGCCAAAAAAGAATAAATTAATTAATTTAAAAAAACCCTTGCCTTTAATGGGAGCTTTTAGTCCATTTACATATTATGGAATTATTGATATGGTCAGATTAAGCTCTATCTGGTTATAATATGTTTTCTATTTGTTCCTTCTGGTTTCTGATCCTCTGTTCCTCCTTTCCCATCTTCTTTTGAGTTAACCAAATATATTTTAATATTCCATTGTTATTCTTCTATTGGCTTTTCATCTGTACCTGTTTTCATTATTTTCTTTAGCAGTTGCCCTGGTGATTACAAAATGCATCCTTAATTTATCCCAGTTGACTCAAAGTTAATATTTTACTATCTCATATGAGATGGAAAAACCTTGCAAAAGTATAGTTTCATTTCCCAAATCCTGTCCTTTGTGTTATGGTTATGTATGCTATAGCTATACACATTTTATGTTACAATTCAGCTTGATCCATTTGAAGCATGTTTTTAGGATACTTTGGAGAAGATCTACAGTAACCCTTACTCTAGGGCTGAAGTAGCCTACTCTTAAGGCATGGTCTTTCTGGAGTGTCTGTTTCTCAGTGGGGTATTGGGTGAAGATTCTGCACTCAGGCTGGTCAAAATCCCTGTGTCTCCCAGAATTGTGCAAGCATCGATTCAGTTCACATTAGCCCAGGACTGATCTCTGCTTGGCCTCGCAGTGTCTCATTCTAAGCCTGCACAGCCTAATATTTGGCCAAAGACCTAAAGCAATGCCTTTGGTGACTTCTGGAAGTCTGCCTCTACAAAGCTCTTTTTTCTCCAATACCATGCCTGCTAGACCGAAGTCCCGAAATCTGGTCTCTCCCACCCGGCTCAGTTATATTGCTATTCTCTTCCTAGGCTCCACTTCCCTCCAAGGGGCTCCTGAAACTGACCCAGGTAGAAAGAAAGTACAGTCTAGGCTTACTGTTTGCTCACCTTAAAGTTTTGCTCACTAACTTTATTTTTATTTTAACATTTTTATTGGAGTATAATTGCTTTACAATGGTGTGTTAGTTTCTGCTTTACAGCAAAGTGAATCATATATATATATATATATATATATACACACACACACACACACACACACACACACACACACACACACATACATACATACATATAGCCCCATATCTCCTCCCTCTTGGTCTCCCTCCCACCCTCCATATCCCACCCCTCTAGGTGGTCACAAAGCACCGAGCTGATCTCCCTGTGCTATGCGGCTGCTTCCCACTAGCTACCGGTTTTACATTTGGTAGTGTATACATGTCCATGACACTCTCTCACTTTGTCACAGCTTACCCTTCCCCCTCCCCATATCCTCAAGTCCATGCTCTAGTAGGTCTGTGTCTTTATTCCCGTCTTACCCCTAGGTTCTTCATGACATTTTTTTTCTTAAATTCCTTATATATGTGTTAGCATACGGTATTTGTCTTTCTCTTTCTGACTTATTTCACTCTGTATGACAGACTGTAGGTCCATCCACCTCACTACAAATAACTCAATTTCGTTTATTTTTATGGCTGAGTAATAGTCCATTGTATATATGTGCCACATCTTCTTTATCCATTCATCTGTCGATGGACACTTAGGTTGCCTCCATGCCCTGCCTATTGTAAATAGAGCTGCAATGAACATTGTGGTACATGACTTTTTGAATTATGGTCTTCTCAGGGTATAGGCCCAGTAGTGGGATTGCTGAGTCGTATTGTAGTTCTATTTTTAGTTTTCTAAGGAACCTCCATACTGTTCTCCATAGTGGCTGTATCAATTTATACTCCCACCAACAGTGCAAGAGGGTTCCCTTTTCTCCACACCCCCTCCAGCATTTATTGTTTCTAGATTTTTTGATGATGGCCATTCTGACCAGTGTGAGATGATATCTCATTGTAGTTTTGATTTGCATTTCTCTAATGATTAGTGATGTTGAGCATCCTTTCATGTGTTTGTTGGCCATCTGTATATCTTCTTTGGAGAAATGTCTATTTAGGTCTTCTGCCCATTTTTGGATTGGGTTGTTTTTTGGATATTGAGCTGCATGAGCTACTTGTAAATTTTGGAGATTAATCCTTTGTCAGTTGCTTCATTTGCAAATATTTTCTCCCATTCTGAGGGTTGTCTTTTGGTCTTGTTTATGGTTTCCTTTGCTGTGCAAAAGCTTTGAAGTTTCATTAGGTCCCATTTGTTTATTTTTGTTTTTATTCCCATTTCTCTAGGAGGTGGGTCAAAAAGGATCTTGCTGTGATGTATGTCATAGAGTGTTCTGCATATGTTTTCCTCTAAAAGGTTTATAGTGTCTGGCCTTACACTTAGGTCTTTAATCCATTTTGAGTTTATTTTTGTGTATGGTGTTAGAGAGTGTTCTAATTTCATTCTTTCACATGGAGCTGTCCACTTTTCCCAGCACCACTTATTGAAGAGGCTGTCTTTTCTCCGTTGTATATTCTTGCCCCGTTTATCAAAAATAAGGTGATCATATGTGCGTGGGTTTATCTCTTCTGCCCACTAATTTTAACATTTAGCGTTTAGCTGTGGATCCACTCCCCAGTAAGTATTACTGTGGTATTCTAATGGTAATTTTCTATTTATCTCATTCCTTCTATATTTATTATTTGGAATTCTAATGCAAGCAAGAGTTGTCCCATCTCCAGCATTTATTTACTTACCCAATTATATCACTGATATATATAAGCATGGAATCATGGATATTTAGTTTTTGGACTACAATACAGCACTACCATTTTTTTGTTGCTCAAATTGCTCCATATTTGGTTATTGGGAGTTCTTTCAGGTTGGCTCCTGCATCTTTATGACACACTCCCATCTTTTTTTGTTTAGATTCTTCCTTACTTTCTGGTACCACACAGTGCTCCAGGCTCATCATGTGTTTCCCTGCCCCGGCCTTAAAGTCAGCCATTTCTCCAAGGAGCCCTGGTTCCTTTCATTGGAGAATGGCATTTAGAAACCAAGATGTAGGTACTAGATGTGCTTGTTGCTTCTGGAATAGCACAATGTCTAGGCCTTCTCAATGGGCAGACAGAAACTGTCCAAGGAGACCAAGAAGATATGACAGCTCAACCCAATGTGGTAGGGAGCTTCTAAGATGTCCCCCCCCAGTGGTCCTACTGCTATTCATGATCTTGTGTAATCCTCTCCCGTGAGTAACTTGCTTATAACCAACAGAATGCCTCAATGGTCAGGGTATGTCACTTCCATGATTAGATTACAAGAGATAGTAACTTCTGTTTTGCTAGCAGACTCTTCTATTGCTGACTTTGATGAAGCAAAGTACATATGCTGTGAGCTGCCTCATGGAAGGAAAGGCACACATGGTAATGACTGAGTGCACCTCCAGCTGACAGCCAGCAAGGAACTGAGGCCCTCTGTTTAACAGGCTGCAGAGAACTGAGAACTGCCCCAAACAGTTGCATGTGAGTGCAAGTATGGAGCAGATTCTTCCCCAGTCTGGCTTTCAGATGAGTCCTCAGTCCTGTCCACACCTCCCCTGATTGTACCTTCTTGAGAGCCACTGGAGTAGAGGAGCCAGCTAAGCCAGCCTGGCTGCCTGACCTGCAAAAATTGGGAGATAATGAATGCATGATTTTTTAGCCACTAAGATTGTGGTAATTCGTTACACAGAAAGAGATAACAAACAGAGTATCCTTATTTGGATCCTAGAACAGAAAAAAGACATTCATGGAAACACCAGTGAAATCCAAATAAAGTCTGGAGTTCCTAGTACTGTGCCGATGTGATTTTCTTAGCCTTAATAAATGTGCCATGGTTATTCAGGCTGTTAACATTAGGGGGAGCTGGATAACAGGTATGAGAACTCTCTACTGTCTTTGCCACACTTCTGTAAATCTAAAATTATTTCAGAATACAAAGTTAAAAAAAAACACTTCTGGGTATTACATGTTATCTTTGTAAAATAAAGAGAATATATCCAATTTGAGGAGAAAAAAAATAAAGCTATCAGGGAGCCACCAGTCTGGTGGTAGAGGTTCAGCAACCAGGCCCTAGGGCTCACAGTATGTTAGGCTAGAAAGGGGCAGGCAGCAAGTGTGGTGGTCACAGCCTGATGGGGGTGACACAGGATCAGGCCTGATACCTGTCCTGGGAGTCAGTTCGGTTGAGAGATTCCAGGAATATTTTTTCCCCAGCCTAAGATACTTGTGTCTGTTCACTTCCATTTAAATTCCCCACAAATGTCAACACCTGTTCCAAAACCGAGTTGTTTGCTTGTTCCTCTACCTTTACGGTTTTTGTCTTTGCCATTTCCACCATCTGGAATACCTCTACTGTCTGCCAGGAGATATCCTCATATACTTCCTTATCAGCTTCAAAAGTGAACTTGCGGGCTTCCCTGGTGGCGCAGTGGTTGAGAGTCCGCCTGTGGATGCAGGGGACACGGGTTCGTGCCCCGGTCCGGGAAGATCCCACATGCTAGGCCCGTGAGCCATGGCCGTTGAGCCTGCGCGTCTGGAGCCTGTGCTCCGCAACGGGAGAGGCCACAACAGTGAGAGGCCCGCGTACCGAAAAAAAAAAAAAAAAAGTGAACTTGCACGAAAATCTTCATTGGCCCGTCTGTCCTCAATGACTTTGTTCAAACCAGAGCCCTCACTTACCTAACTTTACCATTTAGCGCTTCATCCATTTACCAGCTGTATATCGTCAGATAGTTACTTAAACCCTGTTCTATTCGTGTTTCTTCAAACGTGAAATAGGAGTAAGAATCAGTACTTTCTTGATGAATATTCCTTAGAATAATAAATTGGGTAAAACAGTTAGGAGGCTGCCTAGCAGATAGTTAAGGACTGATTGCTTTTGTTTGTACACTGTTTTCTCCAGCCCCTCTATCTAACTTCTTGTACCCATCCCACTCAAATCTGTTTCTTCCAAGAACCTCATGAGCCATGCTCATTGCACAGACAAAAAGCAAGGACAGGAGACTCTTTGCCAAAGTTAAAAGCGCATCAAACACGCCTAGCATTTATTATCTTAATCACAAACCTACAGACCCCTTAGTACACCCTCCTCGGGGCTCGGCCCCAACAATCCAAAGCTGACAACCTTGGGTGTATGGGGTAGGAGGGATGGGGATGGGCAGGGAGTGTCTCTTGATAACTCTGAAATGGGGAAGATTTCTCCAAATGGAGAACTAGGTGGAGGCCAGAGGTTGGGGGTGACCTAGCTTCTGAGTAGGGGGTCAGTAAAAAAATTTCATAAAGAGGGTGTATATATGTTTTTGCAATCCTCCCCCTAAGCCTCTGCCTTGGTGAGACAGGCTTCTACTTGTTCCTGGCTGGGGAACTCCCTGGAAAGGCCCCTTCCTTTATCTTGTTCCTCTACATGTTGTAAAAGAGTACTGGGGTGCTGGTTCTGGGAACATGGACCCAGTACCCCCTTATCTCCATCACCTCCCCAATCTACCCTTCAAGGAAGGAGGTAAAACTCTGCCCAAGTGTGGGGGTCTAACTCTCACTCACTCCTGATCTAGGTCTGGAATGTCAACCCACAAGATTTCAAGATCTGCCCCCTTCTTCAAGGGCCAGGTCGGCTTAGAGCCCTCCTAGGTTAAGTCACAATGGTCCCAGGTTAAGGCGGGGGAGCTTAAGTACCACTCCTCCCTGCAGTGTGGAATGATTGGATGGGATGTTGCTAAGAGACGAGGGCTGTGATCTCCACAAAGTTGCCTGATCTTACTGACTCCTCCACTGAAATACCTGCGCCGGGCTGTTCCTATAGGGAAAGGGCGGGGCCTGACTCCTCCATTGCTAGAAGGCCTGGACTGAGTTCCCAGGTAAAGGGGTTGGCTCTCATCCTCACTTCTGTTCTTTGCCTGCGCAGGGCAGGGTTCATGGGGAAGGGGCAGCGCTTAAACCCCCAGGGTGGGACCTCCATTTTGACTCCTCTTCCTTGCCAGGATAGACTAGACTGTTGGTTCCAAGAGAGGGAATGGAGCAGTATCCTGACACTCTGTATCCCAGGAAACATGGCTAGGACAGTCCCTAGGGGCCAGGGGCTGACCTCATCCTGTCTCCTTCCCTCACCTGGGCAAGGGCGGGTCCCACGGGGCAGGGGTGAGGCTGCGTTCTGCAAGAGACAGGCCCTGATGCCCCTACCTTCTCCATGTCTGAAATACCTGCATTGGCCTGTCCTGTGGGGAAGGGGTGGGGCCTCATCTGACTCCTCCTCCTTGCCTGGTTATAGGGGTAGGGCCTCATCAGTCTCCTCTTCCCCCAGTACACCTGGGCAGGGCAATCTCATGAAAAGGTGGGGGAAAAGGCGGGGCCTCATCCTGACATGTCCTCCTTTCCTGGGTGGGGAAGTCCCAGGGGAGGGGTGAGGCCTGATCAGGACTCCTCCTCCATGCTGAAGCTGCTGCGGCGACTGCTGGCCTTGGAGACTGCAGGGGATACTGAAGAAAGCAGGGGATCGGAGGCAGCCCGCAGTGGGGACAGGGCGCCCCCTGACAGTCCCCCCACCACCCCCTCCTCCTCCTCCATCAGAATGTCCTCCAGCCCCAGGTGGAAGGGGTCCCCCAGATCCCCCAGGTGGTCGCTGGGAAAGTGCAGGTCCAGAAGGGCATCTGAGGGTGGCGCTGGGGGCTGCTGATGGGGAGTACTCTGGGCAGGTCCCCCCGCTGCATGAAATGTTGCTGTGCCTGGCCTGCCCTCCTCTTCAACATCCAGCTGCTCTGGCTTGAGACTGTCAGAGGCTGAAGTTGTGGCCAGTGAGAGCAGCCCTGGGGTGGGAGGCACTGGCAGACCATGGATCTGGGCCTGCAGTTCTAGCTCCTGCAAAACGTAGCGGGGTGGGTGGTGGGGGTGGGATAAGATGGAGTTCAGAGTCCCTCAGAGGCAGAGGATATAACAGTTAAAAGGGTAGGCTGCCTGGGTTCGAATTCAGCCTCTGCCATTCACTAGTTGCGTAACTTCAGGCAAGTTGCTTACCGTCTCTGAGCCTCAGAGTCCCAACCTAGAAAGTGGGTATAATAATGGTCCCTGTCTCACAGGATTGTTGTGAGGATTAACTTAGTAAATGGAGATAAGGCTCTTGTCATAGTGCATGGCACAAGATAAAACACTGTGTCTGTTAACCAATATTCATTATTATTTTTGCTAATGTTATGATTACTACTTATCATCATCATCATCATGTGAGTCAGGAAGCCCGGGGATCCCCCAAATATGCCAGGAGGAGAAATCCTAGCCTGTTCTCCCTCTGCCTCTGCCTCCAGGAAGCCCCCCTCACCCCTGCCACCGCCTTCTCCTTCCAGACCTGAATTCGGAGCTGCAGGCTGCGGTTGGCTTGCTCCAGGGATCGCTGCCGGCTCTCCAGGTCTTTGGAGCGCTGTTGCTCCTTCTGCAACTTGCGGATGTAATCCACAGAGGCTTTCAGGATGGTGCCCTTGTTCCAGCGCATCTCCCTGTGGGGCCCAAGGGGAGGAAAGAAGGGAATGCTGCACATGGAGTCTCTCGGGAGCTGAAGGGGGCGATTGCACCAGGTAGATGGAGCACCCCGCCACATGCCTACAACTTGAGGCAGAGGGACATCAAGGGTACAGAATGCTCGGATGAAAACCACCTGCCTGGAACCTTCCAGTGATGCCCCATCACACCCCGAACCCAGAAAGCCCTCTCTGACCTGATCCCATACTGCTCCTCTTACCCATGCCCATCTGATTCATCTCACTGCAGCCACACTGGCTTCTCAATGCTCCTAGAACATGGAAAATCATTCCCACCTCAGGGCCTCCATCCCAGCTCTGCCCTCCACCTTGAACACTCTTCTCTCAGACACCCAGATGGTTCCTGCCTCACCTCTTTAGGCTCTTTATTCAAGTATTTCCTCATCAGTTGAGGCCTGCCCTGTCCCCACCCTCCTCACCCCAAACTGTGACCCTCCCCAATATCCCATCTTCCCTCCGTTCTTGATTCCTCTCCACAACACTCATCATAACCACCGGAGTTTACATATTTATCTTCTTTGCTGTCTGTCTGCCCCCACTAAAACATCAGTTCCATGAGGTCAGGGATTTTTGTGCATTTTGTTCCCTCTGGTATCCTCAGGGCCTAGCATGGTACCTGGCACAAAGCAGAAGCAGCTCAATACATTTTTTGAGTAAATAAAGGAGGTACTAAATAAGCGGAAAACTGTCTATGTCGTACAGGGGGGCAGATGACGTGGACCATAATGTCATGGACCATGGACCATAATGTCATGGACCATAATGTCATGCACCTAAAATTTTAGATGGGAACACGGTGAGGGGCTGCCACCCTGCTCAGGGTGAGGAAAGCTGGGTGAGAAAGGGGCAAAGGAGCAGGACTGCCTGGGTGGTTCCCACTTAGGGCGGGCCCACCCGGGAATGACTTTCAGGGAGTGGGGCCCCCACCCCACCTTCCACCGGCCTGGGGCTCCTGGCCCAGACTCACGGGTCACTGGACTTGGGGATGAGGGTGCCCAACTCCTTGATCCTGTCGTTAATGTTGAATCGCCTGCGACGTTCAACTTTGAAGGCGGGGGAGAGAAAGAGAAAGTGGGAAAGAGTCGTCAATAGGCTGAGAAGCGAAGAGGAGAAACTGGGGAATTGGGAGGCTGCTGCAGGGAGAGGCCCCCAAGGAAGGCCGGGCGCAGAGTGAGGCTGGGCTGCACAGCACGTGGGCAGGAGCACGCGCTCTCACTCACTCAGGTTGTGATTGTCTTTCTTCTGCCGTTCCTTCAAAAGGGCCTTGGCCTCTGTCTCTGGAAGAGAGTGCAGGAGGTGGTCAGGGCCTCTGGGCCTGGGAAAGATGACAGACGATGGTGGGCAGCATGTGCAGCCACTGGGGTAGGCTTTGGTGGGCGCAGGCAAGGGGAGTGCCACCATTTTTACAATTTTTAAAGAAGCCATGGTGACAGGCCACTTGTTAAACCCAAGAGGAGAGGGAGTGGAGTGAAAGCAGGACCACGGGCCATATGGACAAAGATGGCAAACAGCTCCCATTTCTGTCTGTTTAAACCCTCTTCCCTTAGAATCAGGCCTGACCCCCAGACCTGGTAGATATGGGGCTCACCCTGGGGTATATGATAATTGCACGGGGCCAAGACCCTAGCCCTTACCAGAGATCTCCCGTTTGATATTCGGCAGCTCAGCTGGACAGGAGTTGCTGACAGTGATGGCTGGCGTGGCCACACCCTGACTACTGTACACATCAAGCAGATTCCCTGACACAGGCAGCTGCAGGCAGGGAGAGCGGAAAAATGATGGTTGGAAACAGACCCCAGGCTCGGCCCCTTCTTCGACCAGGTTCCTGACCCTCCACACACCCCAAAGATGGGCTCCCTCATGCAAGGATTGGCTGGCCCAGCATGGAAACCCTTCCTTCTCCTTCAAGGGAATTTCACACAGCCACTCAACAGGGAAGACAGGGTCAAGGGGACCTACCCTGCTTTGCTGGGGGACTAGAGCCTGCCTGGCCTGCTCATCGTGTCCCCACAGCCCCTCGAATCCCCCAGTGACTTCTGAAGCCCCTCTCTCAAACCCCGGCATTGGCTCTGAGAAGTGCTAGAAAACCACCCTTCTCAGGTCTTTGTCAGCTCCAATGCAACATTTCAGCCCCTCCTAGAGCTACATTCCAACTCAGCATTCTTGGAACACTCCAACCCAGTCTTCTCAGACCTTGGGAAATTGTCATGGCAACATTCCACCCAAAATCTGGCCTTTTGGAGAGTTCCAGCCCAATCTCCGGTCTTCTGCTGTGACTGCGTTGCATATAGTCTCCGGCTGCCATGCACCGAAGTTCTCATCTGGCACCCTCTTGCACATTCTGATCTCTCAGGATTTCTTGTCCAACTACTCAACAAGCACTGTTTTTATGTCAGCCTAGTTTTTTTTTTTTTCTCTTTCACACTCTCCTGGATACATCCTAGGGCAATGAACTAATCTATAAGTAATCAGTCCCACCTCTTGATGAGTTTTCATCTCCTGAAACCCCCACTAGACTGCTGGATCCATCCAATCTCTAGCTGTGCCCAAATCAATGAAGAATTCTGATAAATTGGTACCATTTTTACATGTGCTTCTATCCTCTTGGTAAGTTGGAAAGAAGTAAAGCTTATAGGCACTTGGTATGTCCCAAAACGAGTTATGAGACTCTTGGAATGTTCAGAACCAGAATGTTAAAATTCATTGGTGCAGCTCCTGCTCTAGAAAGTTTTATCAAGTCTTTACAAGGACCCAGCCTCTCGGCACAGTTCACTTTAAGAGATGTGGTATGTTCTAGTCACTTCAAGGTCCAACCACATCAAATCTGGACACCTTTGGCATATTATGTTCCAATCACTTCATGGTCTGCGTGTGTCTTCATGACCTGAATGTCCTGGTACATTCAAAACGCTACAAGATAATCTGTATAACAGAGAGCTTCTCTGTTAATTTTGGCCTATGTTGTTAGAA